>NW_016812820.1:308589-392901 GCF_001698545.2 Rhinopithecus bieti
TTTTTTTTTTTTTTTTTTGCTAGTTCAGTAGGAGGAATTTGTCAATGTAAATATATCATGGGTGAGAGTTAGGGAAATGACTATTTTGAAATATAGTAAAAAATGTATACTTTTGCATGATGCTATTCAGACCCAAAATCATTTTCATGCATAAATGTCTTCCTGATAGCTTCCATAAAGAGCTTTTTAAAAAAAATTTCAAACCAGGATATTTGAATCAAATAATCTGTATACATTCATTTAAAACATGATTTTTGTTTTAGGTATTTATTTAAAACATTTATTTAAAAACATGATTTTTGACAATATATAATGAAAGCTCTATTTATATGCCATAAATTAATATAATTATGTCAGCCTTGTAGTTCTATTAAAGCATGCGTATGAAAGTATTTTTTCTGTTTTCTTAACTATTAATCAGTTGAACAAATGAGTATGGTGAAATAAAAATGAAGATTGACAAAAAGAGGTCTGGGATGTTTTACAATGAAAGTGTCAAGTTAAAAGTTTAATTCCACATTCACAGAAATGACTGCAAGTGAAGATGAAAATGAAAATTAATTTTTGCATCTTGGGAAAATGCTTAGAATTACATGGCTAAACATAACAGTAAATTGACAATTGTAAAAATGTGGGCCAAGGAAAGGATTAGTGAAAGTATTGAAGGTTGATACAGAAATATAACTAGAAGTTTAAGTTGTACATATAAAAGATGTTAAGGTTTAAGGATGGATTTCACTCAATTTTGAAAAATGTTGTTAATGAAATTAACTTTTAAATTAACATTTAAAAATGTGTGTGTCAGATGTCTTAGCAGAACATCCACAATCCTCTTAAACTTTATCTCCTCTTTTTTCCTATGTTAACAGCAACAACCATGATGACAGCTTCAACTCTGACAACTTCTTGAAATTGTATGGTATTTTCCACATGCCAAAAGCAGTGTAAAACTCTATAAAATGACATATGCTATTCAATCCATACCCCAAAATCTGAGGTGAATACCATTGCTATCCTCATTTTCAAAATGAGTAAAATAGAAGTGTTGGAAGATTAAGTGATCTGACCAAAATTACCAAAGCAGTAAATGTTGGAGCTGTATTCAAATCCAGCTTTTCTGACACCAAAGTCTGCAGCTTCTAAGGCTTCCCAAGTATATGGATCTATTTACAGTTCTTTGGACAAGTTTCATATTTCATATCTTTCACAAACTTTCATTCTGTCTGCAATGTTCTTTCTTACTGTTCCCTTGATAGACTAAAACTTTTATCCTGCAAGAACAAACCTCTTGTGTGTTCTCCTCTGTTAAGTTTTCTCTGACTCATCCAAGCAGAATTGATTACACTCTCCTTTGTACTCCCATTGGTTCTGGTCCAAACTGCTTATCTTCCCTTAACCTAGGATAGTGCAATTACTTATATTCACATCTGTCCAGAACATAATGAGCATATAATATATGCTGTTAAATGAATGAAGGGATGAACAAATGAGTGCCCTGCAACCATACAACATCATGCTATTGTGACTGGAAATACGAAATTACTGCAACACTCAATGAAAGTTGCTAATTTTAATTTAACTATCAAGTTTTAGGGCACATTGTGATTACTTGACAGAAGTGATTACAGAAAAGGGTCATAGAAATAATTTATTCACATTAGTGAGGCTGACTTATTAGCATATTTTTTCTTTGACTGTTTTGTTACATGTATTCTCTCTGTCACCTTGTCAGACTTCTTCCCTCCTTTCAACTTAGGGTTAATTATTAATTAGGAACATAGAGTAAAGACAAGAACATTGTTAAATGGAGGAAACAAAAGAATATAACAACTTTTTATGTATTTGTGCGTAGTAAAAAAATTCTTAGTTTGAGGGTAACCTTTGCCCATTTAGGATTAATGTATGTGGAGCCTGACTAGAAGAATGCATGAGTTGGCCAAAATGGAATCTTCTTGAAAAATACCACCCAATGGGAAGAAAGGGTGAGATTTTGACATGTGGCAGTTCCTCCAACTGCATGTTGAGTATTCACAAGAGAGGGGAAACCATAAACAACACTGGCACCCCAATAGATCCTAATAAACCCCTTTGTGGTCTTACATGTGAATCCTAGGGAGAGTGAAAACAGTAAATACAACCCAAAAAGGCTATTTCACTAAAATGCTCTAATCAGTACTTAAAATATATTGCAGACATTTTTAAAGAGCCAAACAATGCAGTAACATAAAGGCAAGGAAGAGAGTAAGCTTCCTTCCTCTTTGGTAGAAAGTACACAGGGCTTTTGATTTTTTTATTTTAAAGGCTCTTAGTGTGATCATATTATGTTGAAACAGCCAACATATTATTACAAGGATACAGCATGCCTTCGGCAGAGAAGGTAATAGCAGTCTTAGTGGGTTTGATTGACTTAGCAGACTTCAAGGGCGTAGTGGGAAACAAGGTTTCATTATTTGTGAGAGTTGAAGCCAGTAGAGTGTATGAAATTCTAGGCTTTGTGTGGAAGAGATGACCAAGGTCCTGGGTCTTTGACAATGGTGGACATCAGAGTTCAAACAGGAAAGGGGAAAATGATGTGTTTTTACCATCCCCATTTTGAGAGTGTTTCTCAAAAAAGCCTAAGGAAAATAGGGTGCTACATGGAAGCAGGGTGAATCTGTTTATGTGGGCAAGTGTAATTGTGTGAGGGATGGTGGGGAGATGAAAGCCACAGTGTGAATAATTTAGTGGTTCTTACCAGAGGCAGATAACTATTGATGATACCATTAATTGTGATAACATTGAAGTGGATGGAAGAAATACCATTGATACATTGCCCTTCTCTGTATTCTGCATGTATTATTTATTATTTAACTTCAGAAAGAGGTTGTATACCTGGGTATTTTAATGCAACCTGTAAAATGAAAGAGTATCACAGATTTACTGATGTAATGACAAGACTTTGCCATGATTTACATCTATGTTACTATTTATTAGATCACTGGCGTTCTTTTATAAACGAATTTTTATCGAAGTCCTCCTTCCACCCATGTTTCCTCCCTCCATGCGTTCCTTTTCTGCAATGGAATAGAGTGAAATGCTGAGATTTCGGTGTGAAAAGTTATTTTAATAGGTTTATGAGGTAGCCAACCACTTCACCATTTCATTCCAGTGTTCACATTCTTCTCTGATGCTACATTAAGCTCCAAAGGAAGCATTATTATCTTTTTAGGCTTCAGGATCCTAACCTTGCTAAATTTATTGTTTACTTGAGGGTAATGATACAAGTCAAGTAATAAATATAGATAAGAAGAGAGAAGCTTCTCAAATTATTTTTGTCCTATCATTTTAGACAATCAGATATACAATAAATAGTAAAACTTGGGTATAAATAAATAAATAAATAAATAAATAAATAAATAAATAAATGCCGCATCATGTTCTTAAGAGGTTATATTGAAGATCCAGGGCTTTCAAGTTACTAAAGCCTAATGAGTCATTCCGTGGTTGGTTCTGACTTGAAAGTATCTAAAATTTCTAAGTACTACATTCACATCTTGGATTATCTGTTCCCTTTGGAAGAGGCTAATCTATTTTCATTAGGCTTTTTTCCTTTTTCTTTTTTTCTTTCTTTCTTTCTTTTTTTTTTTGATGATACTCTAAAACAGGAATAAGGATAATGTTAGGTGGGTAAGAATTTCTGCATCTTCAATTTGTAAAATTTACCAAAGATAAAAGAAGAATGTCATGGGAAAACAAATAAGGATAAATGGTATAATTACTTATTAATAGCTATGTTCAGTATCTTAGTTGTAAAATGATTAAAACAGCAAATTTTAACATCATTATAACACTGTGCAGTCAACGCTCTTCTTTCAGTATAGAAAAAATAGTTACAATAATTTATAAGGGATGATAACTATTCAACTTCTCATATTTTCACTTGGCAAGGACTTTCAAAATGTAAATAATACCTTGTAACCTTCCAGTGTGATCTGCCACCCTCAAGACAGGAAAGAAATGAACAGGGAATGTGATTAGTTTACATAGTCCTTAGAATAAAATTTATGGGTGTCACAGTTTGATCATTATTAACAAGGTAGCCCCGGTGGGGTGTTTGTCTTTCCTGACAAGTCTATTAGTTAAATATTGTTTGATATTTGCTGGGCATAATATATCTTGGGACCCAGCCTGGGCTGGGAGTTGTATTACTTTGCATTTTGTTTGTTTGGTTGTCATTTTACTTTGGAAACAGGATTGCATATCTGACAAGATATTTCAGTTTATGTAATCAGTTATTAATTCTCTATAATTGCGAAAGGCAAAGGGTATAATATCAACTCAGCATGAAAAGCTCTGTGCACAAAACAGCCTTTAGAACCAGAAAGAATCAATGTATTTTGCCTTGAGACAAGAGTAACTATGTCTCCATATTTATTTATTTTATTTATGTATATATTTTTGAGACGGAGTCTCCCTCTCTCGCCCAGGCTGGAGTGCAGTGGCGCGATCTCGGCTCACTGCAAGCTCCGCCTCCGGATTCTCGCCATTCTCCTGCCTCAGCCTCCCGAGTAGCTGGGACTACGGACGCCCGCCACCATGACCAGCTAATTTTTTTTTTTTTTTTTTTTTTTTTTTTTTGTATTTTTTAGCAGAGACGGGGTTTCACCGTGTTAGCCAGGATGGTCTTGATCTCCTGACCTTGTGATCTGCCCGCCTCAGCCTCCCAAAGTGCTGGGATTACAGGCATGAGCCACCGCGCCGGGTGAACTATGTCTCAATATTTTTAATTGGTTATGTTTTTATCAGATAAGGAAAACACATATTTGACACGTTTTATTATAACATTTTAGGATAAAATGTAATTGAAAGGATGCAGTCATCTTACAGACAAACTATTTCAGCCAGTGTAACTTGATGTTGTGTAAAGATGTCAAACCTTTGTTTGAATCTTCTGCGGGCACTTAGATGAAAATAAGCATTTTATATTTGTCTAATTTTAACCAGTGTATTTTTTGTAATATATTATTGAAGATCTAGTATTGATGAAGTGTATTATTGATGATCAAAAATAGTGCTTGCTTTATAAATATGTCTTAAAGTCCCAATGTATACTAGGCACTATTGTAATTCCTAGGATATATAAACAAATGTAATATTTGACCTTAAAGATGTCATACTTTCTGAAATCTGATAAAAGCCTTCACTTCAAATTCTGGTTTAGCCACTTTCAAGTCATATATTTTTTAATTGTTCTGATTCTTAGTTTCCTATGAAATGGAGATTCTAATAATATTTACTTTATGGTATTGTCATGAGAACTAAAAGAGATAATTCACGTTAAGCACTTTCCAAACTACTTGAAATATAATGGGAACTCAATAGATACCAGGTTTTGATTTGCATTTCCCTAACGATTAATGATAACAGCACATTTTCATATAACTTTTGACCATTTCTATGTCTGCTTTGGAAGACTATTTGGGTCCTTTGCCCATTTTAAAATCAGGTGATTTGTTTTTTGGTCATTGGGTTGTGTGAGTTCCTTATATAATATATTTTGGATATTTAGCTCTTGTTTAGAAATGTGTTCTGCAAATATTTTTTCCCAATCCACAGGTTGACTTTTTATTTTGCTGTTTCCTTTGCTGTGTGGTTTTTTAGCTTGATAGAGGCCAGCTTGTTTATTTTTGCTTTTGTTGCCTGACCTTTTGGTGTCATATCCAAAAAGACATTGCCAAGGCTAATGTAAAGGAGTTTTTCACCTATTTTTTTTTTTTCTAGGAGTTTTACAAGTTTCAGGTCTTACACTTAAGTCTTTAATTCATTTTGAGTTGATATTTGTGTGTGGTGGAATGTAAGGGTCTAATTTTATTCTTTTGCTCAGTGATATCTAGTTTCCCCAGCACCACTTGTTTAAGAAACTGTCCTTTCTCCAATGTCTATTCTTGTCACACTTGTGAAAATTAGTTGACCATATATGCTTGAGTTTATTTGTAAACTCTCTTGTGTTCCATTGGACTATGTGCCTGTTCCTATGCTAGCACCATATACCATACTGTTTTGAATACTACAGCTTTGAAATTAGAAACTTTATTCTTCTTTCTCAAGATTGCTTTGACTATTTGGGGTTTTTAAAGTTTCCATATAAATTTTAGAATTGTTTTATTCTATTGCTGCAAAAATATCATTGCAATTTTGATAGGAATTGTGTTGAATCTGTAAATTACCTTGGGTAATGTGGACATGTTAATAATACTCATTCTTCCAGTCTGTGAACATGGGATGTTATTCCATTTATTCATGTCTTCTTCAATTTTTTCATTAATGTTTTACAGTTTTTAAGTGTACAGATTTTTCACCTCTTTTGTTAAATCTATTTCTAAGTATTTTATTCTTTTGATGCTATCTTAAATGTAATTATTCTCTTGATTTACTTTTTAGCTAAAACATTCTTGGTATAAAGAAACGCTATTGGCCAGTGCAATGATTCATGCCTGTAATCCCAGCATATTATGAGGTAGAGGCAGATAGATCATTTGAGCCCAGGAGTTCAAGACCAGCCTGGAAAACATGTTGAAACTCTGTCTCAACAAAAAAATACAAAAATTAGCTGGCATGATGGCACATACCTGTAATCCCAGCTACTCAGGAGGCTGAGGTGGGAGGATTGATTGAACCCTAGAAGTCAAGGCTGCAGTGAGTCGTGATTTCACCATTTCCCTCCAGTTTGGGTGAAGATTGACACCCTATCTCAAACAAACAAAATGCTACTATTTGTTGTATGTTGATTTCATATCTTGTAATATTACTAAATTCGTTTATTGGTTGTAAGATTTTTTTTCGGTGAAATCTTTAGGGCTTTCTAGATATACAATTATGTCATCTTCAAAGAAAGATAATTTTACTTCTTTCATAGTTGGATGCCTTTTATTTATTTCTCTTGTGTTATTGTTCTGGCTGGGACTTTCAGTATTATGTTGAATTGAAGTGGTGAGAATGAGCATCTTGTCTTGTTCTGATTTTAGAGAAAAAGCTTTCAACTCCTCACCATTATATATGATGTTGCCTGTGGGATTTTCATAAAAGTCCCTTGTTGTGTCGAGTAAATTTTCTTCTATACCTATTTTATTGAGTTTTATCACGAATAGATGTTGAACTTTGTCAAATACTTTTATTGCCCCAGTTTGTGAAGAAAACAGAAGCAGGGTCAGAGAAAACAGGAAGAACTACTGAATGTGTGTAGGAGTTGGGGCAGGAACTGAAGGTTTTTCTAGAGGTTCCTTGAGCCCCCCACTTGAGGCCAGGGCTCTTACCTAGAGCATTTGTAGTTCCCAGCCCTGAGAATGGTTCTCAGAAGTGAAAATCCCACTGAAGACAGGTTAAGTGGAAGAGGCATCTTTGAACAGCTGTAGGACTGGGTGCTGGGCTGGGTGGAATGACAGCAGATTCAGGTCCTTCCAAGTCCATTAGAGGGACTGAAGACATGAATCCACTGGGTCCCATTCTGGAGATCACAGTTGCCTGCAGCCAAGATCCCAGCAAGATCAGCCCTGCCTGACTCAGGTGCTGTGTCACTCCAGCTCTCTCCTACCACAGCTGCAGCCCTAGCCCCAAGCAGAGATGTGGCCTGGCCCAGGCCCCAGGGTCTGCTGTCCAAGAGAAAAGGCAGGAAAGGGAGGCAGACAGTTGACAATAGCCTCAAGACCCTAATTGAGCTATCACTATCCTGCTTTAGAAATGGAGAAACTTGGGCTTCAAGACATACGAAGAAATATGTTCGAAGTCTCAAATGCTGTAGTGAGGGCTCCAATAATAGAATCTAGATGGTTCTGGCTTCAAGGCTGAGACTTCAACTACAGCCATTGAAACCCTCTTCTTCCTGTGTGTTGGGGCCTCTTCCTTTGGGTACCAGGACTGAAGGCTGTTGACTGGCTCTTCTCAAGCCTA
The DNA here is from genome assembly GCF_001698545.2 of Rhinopithecus bieti. NCBI lineage: Eukaryota > Metazoa > Chordata > Mammalia > Primates > Cercopithecidae > Rhinopithecus > Rhinopithecus bieti. The sequence goes on from NW_016812820.1 coordinate 316,516, forward strand.
AAGCTCCTGGGATAGAGCTATAACCCTCAGACTCCCACCTCTGATAGACAGCTGGGCAGTGTGGGTTCCCTCAGAAATTCAGAGACAGGCTATGACTCCTCAGGCTGGGTCACTGAGTCAGTGTGTTTAACAGCTTCCCATCCATGCACACACTCACTCCCTTCTCCCCTGTGGACCAAAGGCTGGGGAGGGCAGAAGAGTGGAGAATGCAGGACAGAAAGCTGGCATGGCATTGAGTGGCATGTGTCTACAGGTGGCGATTTCTTGCTCAGTACTGCCTATAGCTATCCCCTCCCCATCATAAGGAGTTATCCCTGGAGAAGCCATACTTTGTCCATGGAAAACATGGGCAACCTGAGGAGGGGTCCCAGGCCAGAAAAGGGGAGAGCTCTAAGATTTTTAGAAGTGCTGAACTCAAAATGTTAGTTTGCTGTTTCCACCATCTTGGTCTATTGTATCATAGTTCTAACCTAGTTCCAGTCAAGTGCCTCACATTGATAGAGCTGCCTTAAATCAAACTTGCAATTCTCAGTAAATTCTAGCCTTGCCATCTTCTCTCTAAGACATGGCCATAGTGCAGCAGAGATGGTGTTCTCTCCTGTGCTGATAAATAATAAACTCAATCTATCAGGTTCTATTGGTGATATTTGGTAAGCCAGCATTTGGCAGTCTAAAGAAAATCTGTGGGTTGAATAAATAGGTAAGCCAACAGCAATAAGAGAAAAGAGAATATATCAGAGTCTAACATTTGAGAACAGAATAGCCTTAAGCCAAAAAAAAAGACATCTATTACTACAGATACATTTCTGAAAGAAGCATATTTAAAATTTAATCAACAAATAAGATTATAGAGTAGGAAGATAATGTGGGATAACGAAAAATAAAGGATATAAATAAAAGAAAGGTATATTAGAGGCACTCAATAAAATCTTAGTATACGTTGGCTAATCTAAAATTCTGAATAAAGTAAGAGCTGAATGATGTTTATAAATATCTTTCTCTCCCAGAGCTTTTTTTTTTTTTTTTGTATGCCATCCTCTCTCATTGGATTATCTTACTTTAGCTATTCACCCTTATGGCCTACTTAAAATGTCAAACTTCTTCAGAAGGAAAGCTTTCCTGCACCTGCAAAATTGGTTTAGATGTTTCTTCTGTATGCTCCCATGGTCCAGAAGATTTACACTTAGGGAATTTTAAAATAAAATTATAAATATCCCTATTCTTCATTGTCCAGGGTAGAAAATAAGAGAAATAATATGGAAGATACTAAATTGAAGGATATGGCCTAGTAAAAGAGCCAAATGGACCTGCTAAATGGATCCTACAATTAACCAGACTTATTCAGGTCTCTGAACTTGTATGCTGTCTTACAGGATGGAGGAGCAGAGGAAACCTTCGTGTCTTCTAAGTGGTAAAAATTAGATGAAGCTGAGCTGAACATGTCATCTGTTCTTAAATTTATCAGTTAGGTTAAATTACTCCACCTTTCTTGAAGCAAAAGGATATGGGGCCAAAAGTGTGAGTAACTGAGCTCCTTCCACCTGGATGGAAAAAATGGGAATGAGGAAAATCATTCCCTTTTAGTAGACCCAATCATGGCACTATCTATTATGCAACTTTCTATTTTCTTGTCTCTCTATCCTATTATATCACAAACTCCCTGAAAGATACCTTGGAAAATTATTTCTGAAGGACAAGTGTATTCAATTTTAAACATTGACCTTACAATTATACTTTTAGAGCTTAATTCTTTTATTAATTAAGGACTTGCTGTATCTTGATTTTAATTGCTAGCTGGTTTNCATTCCCTTTTAGTAGACCCAATCATGGCACTATCTATTATGCAACTTTCTATTTTCTTGTCTCTCTATCCTATTATATCACAAACTCCCTGAAAGATACCTTGGAAAATTATTTCTGAAGGACAAGTGTATTCAATTTTAAACATTGACCTTACAATTATACTTTTAGAGCTTAATTCTTTTATTAATTAAGGACTTGCTGTATCTTGATTTTTAATTGCTAGCTGGTTTTAATCAATTATTTTCTTGTTCCCATTTCTATTATGGAAATTATTTTACAGTTTTTAAATGTTTAAAAAATAACTTGCTCTAAAAACCTTAAAGACTTTCTGAATATTATCTTCTGCTTTCCATAAAATACAAATACATACTTTTATAATTCAAGGACAAAATTTTAAGGGAGAAAATAATTCCCCTTCATTGTCCATTTTTCCTTTTGTACAACGAAGGATAGAACTTCTATCTAAACACCTTCTCTACACTTTGAGTATTCTTAAAACAATTATGCATCCTCCATAGTCACTCCTTCTTTTGGTAGAGAGTTTCCAATATGGAGAAGACACAGCATTTATTGGGTCATGTTTATTAGTAGGTGGATGTTATGACTTAAAGACTGAGGTCCATGCTTTCTACTTCCTTTTTCCCTTCCTGTGCACAAAAATGGGACTCCCTTATACTCCCTTTCTCCATGTGGTAGCACATCCCGGTGTCTTAGACTCCCAAGAAACAGACTCCATGGCATATATTGTTGAACAGAAGATAGATTTAGAACAGCAAATTGGGAGGCAGGATGAGGACAGAGACACTTGAAACTGATGTACAGGCAAAGAAACCTCCGTGATCCTATGGCGGTGCTAGAGTGGAAATGGACCAGAGTTGTCCATAATCAAAGCAAGGTTTCTGAGCCTTTGGACTTTTTTTTTTTTTTAATGATATATAATAATTGTCTGTATTTATGATTACAACACAATATTTTGACCTATGTATACAACGTGGAATGGATAAATGAATCTACTAAGCATATCCATTACTTCATTATTATCATTCTTTGTGATGAAAACCCATCTATTCTCTTAGCCGTTTTCAAGTATACAATGTACTGCCATTAGCTATAGTCACCATGAGGTACAGTAGATCTCTTGAACTTCTTCCTATCTAACTGAAATTTTGTATCCTTTGACCAACGTTTTCCCCAACTACATATCTTCCATCCCAGCCTCTGGTAAACCTTTCTCCTGATTTCTGAGTTTGACTTTTTAAGATTCTACATGTAAGTGAAATCCTGCAGTATTTGTATTACTGTACCTGGCCTATTTCACTTAACATAATGTCTTCCACGTTCATGTATGATGTCACAAATGACAGAATTTCTTTCTTAAGGTTGATGAATAGTTATATATATATATCACATTTTCTCTATCCGTTCATTCATTGATGGACACTTAGATTGATTCCTTATTATTACTATTGTGAATAAGCTGCAGTGAATGTGGAAGTGCAGATATCTCTTTGATGTACTGAATATTCGTATCCTTTGTATATTATGTTAGGGTTCTCTAGAAGGAGAGAACTAATGAAATATACATGCTTTTATATATATTATATATATATATACACATATGTATATGAGTTTATTGAGTATTAATTCACATAATCACAAGGTCCCACAATAGGTCATCTGCAGACTGAGGAGCAAGGAGAGCCAGTTGGAGTTTCAAAACTAAAGAACTTGTAGTCCGATGTTCAAGGGCAGGAAGCATCCAGCACAGGAGAAAGATGTAAGCTGGGAGGCTAAGTCAGTCTCTTTTTTCACATTTTTCTACCTGCTTTATATTCTCACCATGTTGGCAGCTGATTAGATTGTGCCCACCCAGATTAAGGGTGGGTCTGTCTTCCCCAGGCCACTGACTCAAATGTTAATCTCCTTTGGTAACACCTTCACAGACACACCCAGGATCAATACTTCAATACAATCAGGTTGACACTGATAAAATATCCTTCAATACAATCAGGTTGACACTCAGTATTAACCATCACACACACACACACACACAGACACACACACACACACATACATACACATACTCAGATTGTTGGATCATATGGAAGTTCTACTTTTAACATTTTGAGAAACTTTCATACTGTTTTCCACAATGCTGTACTAATTTTCCATGAACAGTATATAAAAATTCCCATAAACATTCCCATAAACAGTATATAAAAATTTTTTTTTGTCCTACAACCTTGTCAAGACATATTATTTTTTGTGATAGGATAGCTGACTGTGGTTTTAATTTGCGTTTCCCTAATTTATGATATTGAAGTTTTTTATATACCTGTTGTCCATTTATATGTCTTCTTTTAGGAAATGTCTATTCAGGTCTTTTGCACATTTTTAATTAGTTAATTTTTTAAATTAATTAATCTATTTATTTAAAATTAAGCTGTTTGAGTTCTTGTATATTTTAGATAATAATCCCCTTATCAGATGTATGGTTTGCAAATATATTCTGTCATTCTGTAGTTTATGTCTTCACTCTGTTGATTGTGTCCTTTACTGTACAGAAGCTTTTTAGTTTGATGCAATGTCATCTGTCTATTTTTGCTTCTGTTGTCTGTACTTTTGGGGTCATATCGACAAAATTATTGCCAGGCCTTTGTACCAGTCAGTCACTGGATACAGCTCCTTGGAAGAAGACATACTCTTGGGCAAGGCAGCTCTCTTTGGTGGAGAACAATCTCCAGAGAAGGACTCAACTGTGAACTGTACGCCATAGACACTACTAACAGTGCTGAGAGTGAGAGGAATTAGTTCTGTAGGTGGAATCCCAGCAATATGTCGCATCATCTGCTACATTCACTCTACTGGAGCCTGACTGCTCATCCTGTCTCTTTGCTTCTAGTTTGGCTGGACAAGTACATCAGGCTTGCCATCTTTTCTAATTTCTTTAGTTGAGTAGGTAGATTCTGATCCTGCTCTGTAAACCTAGTGGTCTCTCAGTGTGTAGGCAAACCTAAGCATGAACAGGTAAAAATTTATTCAGGGTAGGAAATATGATAGCTTACCTTAAGTCTAAGTCACTTTCTTCAATTTACCCTGTCCCAGAAAGTCTTGCTCTAAGGATTACAGGGTACTTGCCAGGAAAAATTTGGTGAATGATCTATTTCACATTTAAATGGTGATACTTGTCCAGACACTATGCTTTATTGGAGAGACCATTAACTTTTAATATCATTTTCATATAGTAATATGCAATTATAGTAATATTTTCATCAATGTTCTAATACTTTTAGAAAAGCATAGTGTTCAAAAATCATAATTTGTGGAATTAGAGTGTCTGAATTTTACCTTGGTCTCTCTACTTAAAAGCAGTATTAACTTTTAATTTAGTTTATTATTAATAAATGTGCATAAAACAACATCTCTTTCTTAGGATGGTTTAGGGCAAAATGAGATCATCCATGAAAATAGTTCCTGAAACATAGTTCCTGAAACATAGTTCCTGCTACATTGTTGTTCAACAGAATAGATAATGGTTATTATTTTTATTATCTTTTGAATCCATTTGCTGTTGCTATAATATAGTGACAAAACAAAAAAAAGGTCTCAGTGGTGTGTAACTCTAGTCATTTAGCTCGTACAGCAATCAGCTGGCTAGAGGTCAGCTCATCTAGGCTGGGCTTAGCTGAGTGTCTCTACTACCTGTGGACAGTTCTTCTCAAGAATCTGTGAATTGCTTCTGCTCCATGTTGCAAAGCACAGTAGATATAAATATAAGATATGGTTTCAGCCTTTAAGGAACTCTATTGGTGGAGGCAGAAAAGAACCATTTTGCTCTAAAATAGAGAATCAAGGGCCATCCTAGTGGTATAAACAAAATGTTGTGGTAACACTAAAAAGCAAGCAATTCATGCTGATATGAGGATCTGTCAAAGTCACCTTCACAGAGGAGGTGGCATTTGAGGTAGGATGGGTTGGACAGTGGAATTACTTGCTCTGAAAGACAAGTCAGACATACAACATCCTTTATATTTAAAGGCTTACAGTCTACAAAATGTCCAAACACTGTGTCAATGTCTGTAATAATCTGCCCATGGGAACATCAATGACACTCTATATAAGACTGCTTCCCCAGTGCAACAGATTCTCAGGAAAATGTGCTTGGTTCCATGTTGTAAGTCTCTCTTGTATGTTCTCAGTCTTGACATCAACTTTCTGTCTTCCCACTTATGCCCATTGTTATGAAATTATTAGTTTCCTCTTCATGTCCTAAACTCACTGAGAATTAACTCTTGGAAATCCAGCCACTTTCAGAATTTAAGACTCTTGTTCACCCTGGTTAAGTATTCAGATAATTCTCTGAGTAGGATAAATAGGTAAATAACTATAATGCAAAACAATATGATAGATGTCATTAAAGTGTTTCACAGTGTTATAGGAATTTAAAGAGAGAATTCTTCACAAGTATATCAACTTCTCCTTAGATAACTCTGGAATGTTGCACCCTGATTTATTACTTTTTTTTGTGTGTATAAAGATCATATCTTTTTGTTTTCCTCATTGAATGTCCCAGAAGAAATTTATGTGAGTGTGTGAATAAGACTGTCTACATATTCATCTATAAAAATTGGCAATTCTGTTTTTTATTTTAATCTGTGTGTCTTTTGAAAGTGTATGACCAGAGATAATGATAACTTACCTCAAATTTCCAGGACATTGGAACACAGATCATGAGTCATTCCCTGTTGCTATTAGCCATAGCACTATGCATACATCTATGTGAGTCAACAATTCCAGGGCATATGAGTGCATGGAGAATGTTCACACTTCTATGACTGGACTGAATGGGTTAATCTGAATCTGGGCTTCTTTCTTTCTCTTAGTGGATCTGACTAGATGCAAAAGAAAGAGAATAATGACTACTTCAGATTGCAGTAGGTTGTAATTGAAAATAAAACAAAATCAAACCAAGGGCAGTCATAAAAAACAATAATGCGTGTTGGTGAAATAGCCTAGAATGGTTTCAATCAAGTTCAAGGGAGGGTGGATTGGAAAATGGAATTCCTTGCTCAAGAGCCAGCTGAATTACAGCTAGGTGGAGTTAGAAATGGGGAATTATTTTTTTCTGTTACAAGTTTTTTTATGGACTAGTTATTAAAACAAGTGATTAGATGTTTTTGTTTGATCTCAAAAGAATTGTTTTGAATTTAATTTATTAATGTAACTATTGTTTCTATAAATGTATTTTCCATTGATATTTTGTAGTGAAACTACATTTGAATAGTTTACCATTACATATTTTGTTGAGAAATTACAATGGTAAGTGCCTAGTTAAAATACATATTAAAAACTTGTGGGTCAATCAAGTCGGCTTCATCCCTCGGATGCAAGGCTGGTTCAACATATGCAAATCAATAAATGCAATCCATTAAATAAACAGAACTAACGACAAAAACCACATGATTATATCAATAGACGTAAAAAAGGCCTTTGACAAAATTCAACAGCTTTTCATGCTAAAAACTTTCAATAAACTAGGTACTGATGAAACATATCTCAAAATAATAAGAGCTATTTATGAGAAACCCACAGCCAATATCATACTGAATGAGCAAATGTTGGAAGCATTCCCTTTGAAACCCAGCACAAGACAAGGATGTCCTCTCCCACCACTCCTATTCAACATAGTATTGGAAGTTCTGGCTAGGGCAATCAGGCAAGAGAAATAAATAAAGGGTATTCAACTAGGAAAAGAGGAAGTCAAATTGTCTCTGTTTGTAGATGACATGATTATATATCTAGAAAACTCCATACTTCTCAGCCCCAAATCTCCTTAAGCTGATAAGCAACCTCAACAAAGTCTCAGGATACAAAATCCATATGCAAAAATCACAAGCATTCCTATACACCAAGAATAGAAAAACAGAGAGCCAAATCATGAGTGAACTCCCACTCACAATTACTGCAAAGAGAATAAAATACTTAGGAATCCAACTTACAAGGGATGTGTAGGACCTCTTCAAGGAGAACTACAAACCGTTGCTCAACAAAATAAGAGATGACACAAACAAAGAATATTCCATGCTCATGTATAGGAAGAATTAATATGATGAAAATGGCCACACTGCTCAAGGTAATTTATAGATTCAATGCTATCCACATCAAGCTACCAATGACTTCCTTCACAGAATTGGAAAAAACTACTCTAAATGTCTAATGGATATGCGACCAAAAAAGGCCGCATAGCCAGCAATCTAAGCAAAAAGACAAAGCTGGGGCATCACACTATCTGACTTCAAATTGTATAACCTACAAGGCCCATACCGCTTAAACCAAAACGGCGATGGTACTGGCTACCAAAACAGAATATATAGACCAATGAGGGCGTAACCGGTCCTCGAAATATCACCACAACATCTATCAATCCATCATGATGTCTCTTATACTATAGCGTTGGTACTCAAAAATAGGGACAATAGGAAAGGGATATCTCTTATATTAATAAGAAAATAGAGATGCTGAGGGGAGAACTGGTCTAGCCAATAGTAGAAAGCTGAGACTGATCCCCTCTCCTTTACAGTTTTAGACAAAATTAACCAAGATGGATTAAAGACTTAATATTAGCCTAAAACTGTAAACCTGCAAAAAAACCTGGCTGTAAGATCAATAACCAGTTTCAGGACATAGCAAAGGGCAGATGACTTGAAATTGACTAAAACACCAAAAGCAATGGCACAAAAGCCAACGTGAAAATGGTGAGTCTAATGTAAATTAAGAGTTTCTACACTCACAAGTCAACAAGCAAATAACCATCAAGAGTGAACAGGCAAACTACAGTATGGTGAAGAAGAGATATGTGCGGCGCATCTCGTCATTACAATCGGGCTAGATATCCAGGTAGCACTACAAAGGATCTTACACAAATTTTACCACATAGAAAATAAATAACCGCCCATATAAGACAACAAGGTGTTGGCAAAAGGATAGACAGACACTTCTCAGAAGAAGATGACATTCTTTGCGCGTGCAAAAGACACAAGAGGGTAATCGAAGATTCGCATAAGGGTCACCAGAGAAATGCAGATCAAAACCACAATTAGATTACCATCTCATGTCGGTTAGAATGGCAATCATTAAAAAGTCAGGAAACAACAGATGCTGGAGAGGATGTGGAGATACAGGAATGCTTTTACACCATTGGTGGGAATGTAAATTAGCTCAACCATTGTGGAAGACAGTATGGCAATTCCTCAAGGATCTAGAACTGGAAATACCATTTGACCCAGCAATCCCATTACTGGTTATATATTCAAAGGATTATAAATCATGCTACTATAAAGACACACACACACACACATATATTTAATGTGGCACTATTCACAGCAGTGGATACTTGGAACCAACCCAAATGTCCATCAATGATAGACTGGATAAAGAAAATGTGTCATATATACACCATGGAATACTATGCAGCCATGAAAAGGATGAGTTCACTTCCTTTGCAGAGACATGGATGAAGCTGGAAACCATCATTCTCAGCAAAATATCACAAGGACAGAAAACAAAACACCACATGTTCTCACTTATAAATGAGAGTTGAACAATGAGAACACATGGATATAGGGAGGGGAACATCACACACTGTGGCCTATTGTGGGGTGGGGGACTTGGGGAAGGATAGTGTTAGGAGAAATACCTAATGTAAATGATGAGTTGATGGTTGCAGCAAACCAACATGGAACATGTATACCTATGTAACAAACCTGCATGTTGTGCACATGTACCCTAGAACTTAAAGTATGTATATACATTATATATATAAAATATATAAGGATCCCTCCCTTATATAATCCCATATATTATAAATTATATATATAATGTATATAAGTATAATGTATATATGTAATGTGTATATATATAAACTTCTGGATTCACATATAATACGAAAATATAGAAAGAACTGGGCTAGTTTACAAAGAGGATAGAAAACAATCTATGACTGAGGGCTTTATAAGTAATAAGAAAAAAATGGCGAACACAAATGTCATCACATTAATTAAAAATATGAAACATTTATAATACAGATAAACTTCAGCTGTTTGTGATACTAGAATAATAAGAATTACCAGATCCAAGTCTGTTATTTTTGTTGAAAGTGGTCCTGACATAATCTTTCAAGCTTTGAATGTACATCTCAATCTCAATATTTTTGCAAATTTAAAAGAGCAGCAGAGTCACAAGAAGCTATACTACAAGGGGGAATTTTATCTGCTTAATTCTTAAAGTAATTGTGAGCTATTTTGAGGGAGAAGAATTTTTGGAATATAATTAGCAGGACAATATGGAGACAGAGGATGTGGCAAAACACAGAGTTTACATGTGTCAAAATATATAAGAAAATGTAGTTCTCTGTAATAAAAACCATTTCCTACAGTAATGGAATTATTTAACAAAAGAAATTCTAATTGAATTCATTACTATAACTCTTCATATTTATTAGAGAAATCAAAATATTAAAGTTCTATTCCAGAAATAAAATTAAAATATTCTCCTATTCCTCAGTGTATTTTAAAAAACTGAAAGGGTAGTTAAAAATTGTAAAGCTTGTAAAGGTTGAAGAGCTTGTAGAAGAAGAGTGACTATCTTCTAGTATGTATCTTTATTCAATACTAGGCAGGCTTTTCTAAGAGTACGGGACTTACGTTTTACCTTCTCGGAGGCAAAAGATTGTAATTGAACATAAGTGACTTTGGAATTGAGCATAACTTAGTTTGAGCTGTGAGCCTTCGGCAAGGTATAAAACCTGCTCAAGCATCCATTTTTGTACTTACAAAATGGGGAAACTAGTATCTACTATTTGGCATCTTGGAGTTTTACATGTGATATCAATAGTTAAATGCCTGGTACACAAGGTGTTCACTAAACCTTTTGTTCCAAATATTTTCTCCTATAAATAAAGCAAAGAATGTTTAGTAGTAACATACTACCACTTCTAATATTATTGTTAGTAATGATTTCTGTTTATTGAACATCTATTATGTAGTCAGTATTGGGACGGCTGCTTTACATGCACTTATTGAGCATCTACTATGCACCTGATTTTGAGCTGACTACTTTATTTTAAAAATAGTTTTAATTATTTATTTTTGTGACTACATAGTAGGTGTATATATTTATGGGGTACAGGACATATTTTGATACAGGTAAGCAAAGCTTAATAATCACATCAGGGTAAATGAGGCATCCATCACCTCAAGCATTTATCCTCTGTGTTACAAGTATTTGTGCTATCAAATACTCAGTCTTAGTTATTTCTTCTAACTACTTTTGGACCCATTAGCCATCCCCACCTCTCCCCTAACCCACTCCACTACCCTTTCCAGCCTCTGGTAACCATCCTTGTGCTCTCTGTGTCCATGAGTTCAATTGTTTTAATTTTTAACTCCCACAAATAAGTGAGAACATGCAGTTTGTCTTGTCTGTGCCTAGCTTATTTTACTTAGCATAATAACCTCAGTTTCCATGTTGTTGCAAATAATAGGATCTCATTTTTTTCATGGCCGAACAGTATACCAAAGTGTATATATACCACATTTTCTGTATCCATTCACCTGCTGATGGACACTTAGGTTGCTTTCAAATGTTGGCTATTGTGAACAGTGTTGTAATAAAGATGAGAGTGCAGATATCTTGTTAATGTACTGATTTTTTTCTCTTAATTATACTTAGCAGTGGGATTGATGAATTGCATGGCAGCTGTTTTTTAGTTTTTTGGGGAACTTCCAAACCGTTCTCCATAGCAGTTGTACTAATTTATGTTCCAACTAACACTTTACAAGAGTTCACTTTTCTCTACATCCTTGTCAGCATTTGTTATTGCCTGTCTTTTGAATACAAGCCATTATAACTGGGCTGAGATGATATCTCATTGTAGTTTTGATTTGCATTTCTCTGATTATCAATGACATTGAGCACTTTTTCATGTTTGTTTGCTATTTATATGTCTTCTTTTGCAAAATGTCTATTCAGATCTTTTGACCATTTTTAATCAGATTATTAATTTTACCTATAGAGCTGCTTGAGCTCTTTACATATTCTACTTATTAATCCCGTGTCAGATTGGTAGTTTGTAAAATTTTTCTACCATTTTGTGGGTTCTTTATTTTGTTAACTGTTTCCTTTGCTGTCCAGAAGCTTTTTAACTTGCTGTGATCCCATCTGTCCATTTTTGCTTTGATTGCCTGTGCTTCTGGAGTATTACTCAATAAATCTGTGCCCAGTCAATGTCCTGGAGAGTTTTCCAAATGTTTTTTTCCTAGCAGTTTCATAGATTGTGGGTTTTATTTAAGTCTTCAATCAATTTTTATTTGATTTTTTATATTGTGAAAAATAGGAATCTAGTTTCGTTGTTCTGCATATGGATATCCAGTTTTCCTAGAAGCATTTATTGAAGAAACTGTCCTTTCCCCCAATGTATGTTCTTAGAACCCTGTCGAAAACAAATTCACTGTAGATATATGGATTTGTTTCCAGGTTCTCTATTCTGTTCCATTGGTATAATCTGTTTTTATGCCAGTACCCTACTGTTTTGGTTACTCTAGCTCTGTAGAATAATTGAAAGTCAAGTAATGTGATTTCTCCACTTTTGTTCTTTTTGCTCGGGTAGTTTTGACTATTCTGGGTATTTTGTGATTCCGTAGGAATTTTAGAATTGTGTTTTTCTATTTCTGTGAAGAATGCTATTGGAATTTTAGTAGAGAATGCATTGAAAGTGTAAATTGTTTTGAGTAGTATGGACATATATTTGTTCTGCCAATACATAAACATGGGATATCTTTTCATACTTTTGTGTTTTCTTCAATTTCTTTCATTACTATTTCATAGTTTTCATTGTAGAGGTCTTTTGCTTCTTTGGTTAATTCCTAGGTATTTTCTTTTATTTGTAGCTATTGTCTATGGGATTACTTTCTGGATTTCTATTTCATATTGTTTACTGTTGGCGTATAGAAATGCTAGTGATTTTTGTATGCTGTTTTTGTACCCTGCAACTCTACTAAATTTCTTTATCAGGTCTGATAGTTTTTTGGTGGTCTCTAGGATTTTCTGAAATAAGATTATATAATCTGAAAACAAGGATAATTTGACTTCTTCCTTTTCAGTTTGAGTGCCATTTATTTCTTTGTCTTGTCTAATTGCTCTACCTAGGACTTCCAGTAGTATGTTGAATAGCATTGATGAAAGTGGGCATCCTTGTTGTGTTCTAGATCTGAGAAGAAAGACTTTCAGTTTTTCCCCATTCAGTATAATATTACCTATGAGTATGTCATATATGGCTTTCATTATGTTGAAGTATGTTCTTTCAATAGCCAGTTTTTTATGGTTTTTATCATAAAAGGATGTTGAATTTTATCAAATGCTTTTTCAGCATCAAATGAAATGATCATATTATTTTTGTCCTTCATTCTGTTGATATGCATATGTTGAACCATCCTTGCATCCCTGGGATAAATCCCAATTGGTCATGATGAATGATCTTTTTAATGTGTTGCTCGATTCAGTTTGCTAGCAGTTTGTTCAGGATTTTTATCATTTATTTATGTTTTTGAGATGGAATCTCACTCTGTTGCTGAGGCTGGAGTGCAGTGGCATGGTCTCAGCTCACTGCAAGCTCCGCCTTCTGGGTTCACGCCATTCTCCTGCCTCAGCTTCCCAAGTAGCTGGGACTACAGGTGTCCGCCAACACACCCAGTTAATTTTTGTATTTTTAGTGCAGACGGGGTTTCACCATGTTATCCAGGATGGTCTCGGTCTCCTGACCTCGTGATCCGCCCGCTTTGGCCTCCCAAAGTGCTGGGATGACAGGTGTGAGCCCACTGTGCCTGGCCTGTTCAGAATTTTTGCATCAATATTCATCAGGGATATTGGCCTGTAGTTTTCTGATGTATGTTTGTCTAGTTTGGTATCAGGGTAATATTAGTCTCACAGAATGAGTTTGGAAGTATTCCTTTCTCCTCTGTTTTTCAGAATAGTTTGAGTGGGATTGGTATTCGTTCCTCTTTAGATACTTGGTAGAATTCAGCCGTGAAGTCTTTGGGTCCTGGGATTTTTCTTTGCTGGGATACTTTTTATATGATTTTGGCCTTGTTACTTCTTATTGGGGTATTCAGGTTGTTTTATCTTTTTTCATGGTTCAATCTTGGTAGGTTGTATATATCCAGAAATATATCATTTTCTTCTAGATTTTCCAATTTATTGGCATATAGTTGCTCATAGTAGCAACTAATGATCCTTTGAACTTCTATGTTGTTAGATGTAATGTCTCCTTTCCCTTCTTTGATTTTATTTACTTAATTCTTCTTTCCTTTTTTCTTAGTCTGGCTAAAAGTTTGTCAGTATTGTTTATTTTTTCAGGAAATGAACTTTCATTTTATTAATCTTTTCTATTGTTTTCTTCATTTTAATTGCATTTATTTCTGCTCTGATCTTTGTTACTTCTTTTCTTTTATTTTGGGTTTGGCTTGTTCTTGCTTTTCTAGTTTTTTAAGGTGCCTCATTAGGTTATTTATTTGAAGTTTTTCTACTTTTTTTTCATGTAGACACTTATAGCCATAAGCTTCCCTCTTGACGCTGCTTTCACTGTACCTCATAGGTTTCAGTATATTATGTTTCTGTTATCTACTGTTTCAAGAAATTTTTTCATTTCCTTCTTAATTGCTTCATTGATGCGTTGGTCATTCAGGAGCATATTGTTTAATTTCCATGTGTTTATGTAGCTTCCAAAATCCTTCTTGATATTAATTTCTAATTTTATTTTGTTGTGGTCAGGGATGATATTTGATGTTATTTCAACATTTTTAGTGTTTTAATACTTGTTTTGTGACCTAATATATGGTCTATCCTTGAGAATGATCCATGTGCTGAGGAAAAAATCGTGTATTATGTAGCCATTGGATAAAATGTTTTGTAAATATGTGTTATATCCATTTGGTCTATAGTGCAGATTAAGTCTGATGTTTCTTTGTTGATTTTTCTGTCTGGAAGATCTGTCTAATGGTGAAAGTGGGGTGTTGCAGTCTCCATCTATTATTGTATTGTGGTCTATTTATTTAGCTCTAATGTTTGCTTTATATATCTGGGTGCTCCAGTGTTGGGTACATATATATTTATAATTGTTAACTCCTCTGACTGAATTGACCCCTTTATAATTACCTAATGGCCTTCTTTGTCTCTTCTTGTAGGTTTTGTCATGAAGTACATTTTGGCTGATATAAGTATAGCTACAGCTGCCTATATTTTGGTTTCCATTCACATGAAATATGTTTTTCCATCCCTTTGTTTTCAGACAATGTGTGTTTTTATAGGTGAAGTGTGGTATTTGTAGGCCACAAATCTTTGCTTCTTGTTTTTCTTTTTTTAAATCCCTTAAACCACTTTATGTCTTTTTATTGAAGAGTTTAGTCCATTCACATTCAAGGTGGTTGATTATTATTATTATTATTATTATTAGAGACAGAGTTTTGCTCTTGTTGCCCAGGCTGGAGTACAATGGTGCAATGTTGGCTAACTGCAACCTCCACCTCCTGGGTTCAAGCGATTCTCCTGCCTCAGCCTCCCGAGTAGCTGAGATTACACGTGCCTGCCACAATCCTCAGCTAATTTTTTGTATTTTTTTAGTAGAGATGGGGTTTTGTCATGTTGGCTTGGCTGGTTTTGGACTCCTGACCTCAGGTGATCCACCTGTCTTGGCCTTCCAAAGTGCTGGGATTACAAGCGTGAGCCACCGTGCCTGGATGGTTATTATTAATAAGTAAGGATTTACTTCTGCCATTTTGTTATTTATTTTCTGGTTGTTTTGTGGTACTCTCCCCCATCTTTTCTTTTTTCCTCTCTTCCTTTTAGTGAAGGTTATTTTCTCTGATGGTATGATTTAATTTATTGCTTTTTACTTTTTGTGTATTCATTGACTTTTTTTTGATTTAAGGTTTACATGAGTCTTACAAGTAATATCTTAGAACCCATTATTGTAAACTGATAATAACTTAATATTGATGGCATAAACAACAAAAAACTAACATACAAGCAAAATGAAAACTTATAAAAACTCTACACCTTAACTTTATCCACCTCCTTTTTCAGTTATTGCTGTTTCTACTCATATCTTACTGTACTGTTCATGTCTTGAAAAGTAGTTGTTGTTATAACATTTTTGATTGGTTGATCTTTAGTCTTTCTACTTAAGAGTAATTTACAGAGCATAAGTACAATATTATATTCTGTGTTATTCTGTGTATTTATATTGCCAGTGAGTTTTGTACCTTCAGATGATTCCTGATTACTCATTAGTGTTCTTTTCTTCCTGATTGAAGACCTCCTTTTAGCATTTCTTGTAGGACAGGTCTGGTGTTGATGAAATGCCTTAGCTTTTGTTTGCCAGGGAAAGTCTTTATTTCTCCTTCGTGTTTGAAGGACATTTTCCCTGAATATACTACTCTAGGATAAGAGGTGTTTTCCTTTAGCACTTTGAATATGTCATGCCACTCTCTGCTGGCCTATAAAGTTTCCACTGAAAAGTCTACTGCCAGGCGTATTGCAGTTTCTTTGTATGTTATTTGTTTCTTTTCTCTTGCTGATTTGAGAATCCTTTCTTTATCCTTAAACTTTGGGAGCTTTATTATTAAATACCTTGAGACAATCTTCTTTGGGTTAAATCTACTTGGCGTTTTACAACCATCCAACCATCTTGTACTTGACTATCGATATCTTTCCTTAGGTTTGATAAGTTCTCTGTTATTATCCCTTTGAATAAACTTTCCATCCTTATCTCTTTTTCTACCTTCTTTTCAAGGCCAGTAACTCTTAGATTTGCCCTTGTGAGGCTATTTTCTAGATCTTTTCGGCATGCTTTATCTTTTTGTGTTACTCTTTTCTTTTGTCTGCTCTGACTGTGTATTTTCAAACAGGCTGTCTTCAAGCTTACTAATTATTTTTTTATGCTTGATCCATTTTGCTATTAAAACACTTTGATGAATTCTTCAGTATATCAATTGCATTTTCAATTTCTGCCTGATTCTTTTAAATTGCTTTAATCTCTCTGTTAAATGTATCTGATAGAATTCTGAGTTCCTTCTCTGTGTTATCTTTAATTTCTTTGAGTTTCCTCAACACAGCTATTTGAATTCTCTGTCTGAAAAGTCACATATCTCTGTTTCTCCAGAATTGGTCCCTGGTGCCTTAGTTTTTTTTTTGTGAGGTCTTGTTTTCCTGGATGGTCTTAATGTTGTGACTTTTCATCAGTGTCTGGGCATTGAAAAGTTATAAGTTTATTGCAGTCTTTGTGGTCTGGACTTGTTTGAACATGTCTTTCTTGGTAAGGTGTTCCAGGTATTTGAAGGAACTTAGGTGTTACGATCTAAGCCTTATCTGCATTGGTGGTCAACAAAAGCCCAGTAATGCTGTGGCTCTTGTGGACTCATAGAGGTACTGCCTTGATTGTCTTGGATAAGATAAAGAAAAATTCTCTGAATTGTCAGACAGAGGACTCTTGTTCTCTTCCCTCACTTTCCCCCAAACAAATGAAGTCTCTCTGTGCTGAGCTGCCTGGAGCTGTGTGTTAGGTGGCACAAGCCCCCTGCTGTGGTCACTACCAGTGAGACTTTGCTGGGTCAGACCTGAAGTTAGCATAGGCCTGGGTGTCACTCAAGGCCCTTTGTAACTTCTACTTGGCTACAGCCTATGTTCACCTAAGGCTCTAGGGCTCTATAATCAGTAGATGGTGAAGTCAGGTGTGCTTGTGTCCTTTGCCTCAGGTTGGCAAGATTCCCCAGTCCCCAGGTGAGTCCATAGATGCCATCCAGGAGCCAGGGACTGTAGTCAAAAACCTTAGATGTACTATTCTACTGTGGCTAAGCTGGAACTCAAACCATGACATGCAGATTCCCACTCTTCCCTCTCCTTTTCACAGGCAGAGGAACCTCTCCTTGTGGCCACCACCACCATAGGCCCACATAAATTACTGCCAGATTACTTCCAATGTTTACTTAAGACCCAAGGGCTCTTCAGTCATCTTTGGTGAAGTCTGCCTGGCCTGGTTCTCACCATGTGTTCCCCTCTGATCCAGGTCATGTTCAGAAATACCATCCAAGAGCCAAGGCCTAGAATAGGGGACTCTAAGCATCACTTGGTGCCCTACGCCACTGTGGCTGAGCTGGTACCTAAGGTGCAAGACTCAGTCTCCATTAGTTTTCCTCTGCTTTTCTCAAGCTGAAGGTATCTCTCATTATAGCCACCACAGCTGAGAATGTTCTGGGTCTCACCTCAAGCATGCACATCTCAGAGTCTCACACAAGGCCCATGGAATACTCTTTGGGGATAATTTTCATGGCCCAACAGCTCTTTAGTCAGTAGGTGATAAATCCTGTAAGGACTGGGTTCTTCCCTTCTAGGTGTAGGTTTCCTTCTGGCTCAGGGTGTGTCTAGAAATGTCATCCAGTTGGGGCCTATAATGGGAGCCTCCCAACTCTGCCTGGTATGCAAGATGCAAGACAAAGTCTTCTTTACTTTTCTCTCTCCTCAAGCAGAAGGAAAAAGTCACTGTCATTGCTGCAAGCAGAACTGTCTGGGGTTGAGAAAGGGTGATGCAAACACTACCTTAGCTTCTTCAACTGGTATCTCCCTAGGTCACATGCCATGCAAATCTACTGGCCGTGAGCCCAGCATAACACTAGGACTTGCCTTGGAGTTGCAGTGTTTTTGGCCTAGACTATCTTTCAAGTTTATTTAGAACTCCAGAGCACTTTAGCCTGCAGTTCCAAGGTTTGGTGGAACTCAGCTTCTGACTGCTGGGATGGGTGATTCTCCTCTCATTTGGACTGTAATAAATGCTCTGTACATGAGCTGGTGTCAGCTGAGTTCAGTCCAGTTTTGCTTTCTCCTGTCACAGGACAGTAATTAATGTAATGCAAAGTCTCCCAATTGCTACACTTTTCCTTCACCAAGCACACAGATTCTCTATCTCTACCATGTGGGTACTGCTGGGTGATAGGGGAGTGGTGGCATCAACAGCTGAAGACTGTCTTTCTTACTGTCTTCATTGCTTCTTTCAGCAATATGAAGTTAAAACCAGGTACCATGATTGCTCATTGATTTTGATTTGTATAAAAGTGTATTTGTGTGTATGTGTGCATGTGTGCGTGCGTGTGTGTGTGTGTGTAGATCTTAAATTTTTTGTGTACCCGTAGTGGTGGGGGTGGGGATGATAGTCTGTGGAGACTTCAGCCATCTTGCTCAGCCCCTCTGAACTTGTTACTTTATATTTTGTTCCATAGATACAATTTAAAAACAACTTTATAAGGAAGAAATTTTAATATAATTTTGCAGATGAAAAACACATGTTTGGTTGGAATGATGCTGCAGTTTCTATGCTGGAAGATTACAAGTGTTATAGGACCTTAGAAACTTTGCCACTTCTACTGTCTCATTTGAAATCACATCTCTTTATAATAACTAATAGAAATTTTAGTAGCCCCAAGTGACAGTTGAGAAAATAAATTTCAGTTAGGTTGCCACTGTCCAGGTTCTCTTAGCAGCTATTGAATCTGTGATTAAAATTTAACTTTTTTTTAACCTTTACCTCCAGTTTATTTTTTATTATATTGTCTCTCTGTGTTGGTGATAACTTAGATATATTTGTTACTATACAAATATGTCTTAAAGGTAATGATGATTTTTTTTTCTGTTTTCTGGAGATCAGGAAAAGGGGTATGCAAATAAAGTAGCAGAGAAGGATTTTAGAATAATTTGAGCTTAAAAAATGTTTGTTTTCCGAACTTGTGAAAAGCATCATAATGAGACGATTGAGGGTTATTTTCTGAAAGATTTAAAAACATAGTATTATATAGTTATTATATTATATATCCTATATATTAACTATAATTGGAGGAAGATGTGATGAGCATAGACTGAATGATTCATCCAAGACATTTTTCAGGCTTAAAATTATGAGATTCTCCATCAGGCATGTTAACCAACTCCCCATAAACTTTTTTCTATACTTATAAAAATATTTTGTTTGTCATTCTTCCTCTATGTGTATACCACCAAACCCATGCCATGGTACCAAATACCACATGTACACACACATGCACACACACATAAATTTTATTAATGTATAATAGTAAACTATAGCAGCTTTCTGATAGCTGGTCCTGGGTTGGTAATTAGATGGTTTGGAAATTTGTCACCTCCAAATCTCAAGTTGAAATATGATTCCCAGTACTGAAGGTGGGGACTTATGGGAGTTGTTTGGGTAATGGGGGAAGATCTCTCATGAATGGCTTGCTGCCCTTTCCATGGGTATTAGTGAGTTCTTCCTCTGTTAGGTCACATGAGAGCTGGTTGTATAAAAGAACCTGGCACCTCCTCTCTCCATCTCTCTTTCTATGTTGCTTCCTTTCTCACCACATGACACAGCAGATTCCCCTAGCCTTACCCCATGATTTAAGCTCCCTTAGTACTAACCAGAAGCCAAAGCAGATGCTGGTTCCATGCCTGTAGAGCCTGCTGAGCTGTGAGCCTCAGTTATTTGTGAGTATGGAATACAAACGAACTTTATAACAACACAAATGAACTATCACAGAAAATTGGTACCTAGGAGTGGGACATTGCTATAAAGGTACCTGAAAATATGAGAGTGGCTTTGGAACTGGATAATAGATAGGGGTTTGAAGAGTTTGAAGGGCTCAGAAGAAGACAAAAAAAAATGAAAGAAAGTTTGGAAATTTTACAGACTAGGTAAGTGGTTGTGACCAAAATATAGAAATATAGACAGTGAAGGCCAGGCTGAGGAGGTCTCAGATGGAAACGAGAAACTTATTGAGAACTAGAGCAAAAGTAACCCTTGTTATGCCTTAGCAAAGAACTTGGCTGTACTGTGTCTATGTCCTAGTACTCTGTGGAAGACTGAATTTAAGAGTGATTCTGTAGGGTATGTAGCAGAAGACATTTTTAAGCAGTAAAGCATTCAAGAGGTGGTCTGGCTGTTTCTAACTTCCTAGATCAGATATAGGAGAAAAAAGACGACAAATCTGGAAAATATGTAAAAGGGAAACAGAATGTACAAATTTGAAAAAATTTGCAGACTGGGAATGTAGTAGAGAGGGAAGGAGACTTTTCAGGAGAAGAATACAAGGAAGTTGTGGATCAACCATTTGGGAGAGAGATTTGCATGACTGAAAGAGAGCTGAGTGCTAACAGGCAAGACAATGGGAAAAAGGCCTTGAAGGCATTTCAGAAATATTTCAGGCTCCATTTCCCATCACAGGTCCAGAGACCTAGGAGGAAAGAATGGTTGAGTGGGCCAGGCTCAGGGCCCTGTTGCCTTGAGTGGCTTCAGGACACTGCTCCCTGTATCCCTGCTGCTTTAGCCATGGCTCAAAGAGCCCCAAGTATAGCTTGCACCACTGCTTCAGAAGGCACAAGCCATAAGCCTTGATGAATATAATGTGGTATTAAGTCTGTGTGTCTCAGAATGCAACAGTGAAGAAACTTGGCATCCTCTGTAGATTTCAGAAAAAGTATAATGATATAGTTTGGCTCTGTCCCTACCCAAATCTCATCTTGAATTATCATGTGTTGTGGGAGGAACCCCACTGGAGGTGATTGAATCATGGGCACAGGTCTTTTCTGTGCTGTTCTCATGATTGTGAATAAGTCTCATGAGATGATGGTTTTAAAAAGGGGAGTTTTCTTGCACAAACTCTCTTCTCTTGTGTACCACCATTTGAGATGTGCCTTTTACCTTTTGCCATGATTGTGAGGTCTCCCGGCCACGTGGAACTATAAGTCCATTAAACTTCTTATTTTGTGAGTTGCCCAGTCTCAGTATGTCTTTATAAGCAGTGTGAAAACAAACTAATAGAGTAAATTGGTATCAGAAGTGGGCGCTGCTGAAAAGATACCCAAAAATGTGGAAGTGACTTTGTAGCTGGGTAACAGGCAGAGGTTGGATCCATTAGGAGGGCTCAAAAGAAAACAGGACGATGTGGGAAAGTTTGGAACTACCTAGAGACTTGTTGAATGGCTTTAACCAAAATACTGATAATGATATGGACAATGAAATCCAGGTGGAGGTGGCCTCAGATGGAGATGAGGAACTTGTTGGAAACTGGAGTAAAGATGACTCTCGTTATGTTTTGGCAAAGAGACTGGCGACATTTTGCCCCTGCCCTAGAGATCTGTGGAACTTTGAACTTGAGAGAGATCATTTAGGGTATCTGGCAGAAGATATTTCTAAGCAGCAAAATATTCAAATGGTGACTTGGGTACTACTAAAGGCATTTGGTTTTAAAAGAGAAACACAGCATAAAAGTTTGGAAAGTTTGCAGCCTGACAATGTGGCAGAAAGAAAATCCCATTTTCTGAGGAGTAAGTCAAGCCTGCTGCAGAAATTTGCATAGGCAACAAAGAGCCAAATGTGAATCACCAAGACAATCGGGAAAATGTCTCTAGGGCATGTCAGAGACCTTTGTGGCAGACCTCCTGTCACAAGCCCAGAGGTTTAGGAGGAAAAATATGGTTTCTTGGGCCAGGCCCAGGGTCCCTCTGCTGTGTGCAGTCTAGGGACTTGGTGCCCTGCATCCCAGCTGCTCTAGCCATAACTAAAAGGGACCAAGGTAGAGCTCAGGCTGTTGCTTCAGAGGGTGGAAGCCCCAAGTCTTGGAAGCTTCCATGTGGTGTTGAGCCTGCAGGTGCACAGAAGTCAAGAATTGAGGTTCAGAAACCTCTGCCTAGATTTTAGAGGCTAGATGGAGATGCTTTGATGCCCAGGCAGAAGTTTGCTGCAAGGGAGGGGCCCTCATGGAGAACCTCTGCTCAGACAGTGCAGAAGGGAAATGTGGGGTTGGAATTTTTATCACACACAGAGTCCCTACTGGGGCATTGCCTAGAGGAACTGTGAGAAGGGGGACACCATCCTGCATCCTCCAGACCCCAGAATGGTAGATCTACCAACAGCTTGCACCATGTGCCTGGAAAAGCTACAGACACTCAATGCCAGCTCATGAGAACAGCCAGGAATGGGGCTGTATCCTGCAAAGCCACAGGGGCGGAGCGGTCCAAGGCATGGGAGTCCACCTCTTGCATCAACATGACCTGGATGTGAGACATGGTGTCAAGGGGGATCATTTTGAAACTTTAAGATATGACTGCTCAGTTAGATTTCAGACTTTAATGGGGCCTGTAGCCCTTTTGTTTTGGCCAATTTTTTCCATTTGGAATAGCTGTATTTACCCAATGCCTGTACCCCGTCATATCTAGGAAGTAATTAAATTGCTTTTGATTTTACAGGCTCACAGGCTGAAGGGAGTTGCCTTGTATTGGATAAGATTTTGGACTGTAGACTTTCGAGTTAATGCAGAAATAAGACTTTGGGGGACTGTTGGGAAGATATGATTGGTTTTGAAATGTGAGGACATGAGATTCGGGAGGGGCCAGGGGCAGAATGATATGGTTTGGCTGTGTTCCGACCCAAATCTCATTTTCAATTCTCATATGTTCTGGGAGGGAGTCTGTGGGAGGTAATTGAATCATGGGGGCAGTTCTTTTCCATGCTGTTCTCATGACTGTGAATAAGTCTCATGAGAGCTGATGGTTTTAAATAGGGAAGTCTCCCCTCACAAGCTCTCTTCTCTTGTCTGCCACCATTTGACATGTGCCTTTAACCTTTCACCATGATCGTGAGGCCTCCTAGCCACATGGAACTATAAGTCCATTAAACCTCTTTTGTTTGTAAGTTGCACAGTTTCTGGTACGTCTTTATCAGCAGTGTGAAAATGGACTAATACATATGGGAAAGCCTAGGTTCCCAGGAAGAAACCTGCAAGAGGGATAGAGTTCTCACAGAGAGACTCTACTAGGGAAGTGCCAAAGGGAAATGCAGCTTCCACACAGAGTCCCAAACGTGGGCTAGTGGAGTTGAGGGAATGGAGTCACTCTCCTCCAGATTCCTGAATGGCAGAGTCACTGGGAGCTTGCACCTGAGCCTGGAAAATTCACAAGCACTCAATTCCAACCCATGAGAACTACCACATAGGCTGTGCCCAGGGAAGCTGCAGGGGGAGGGTTACCCAAGGTTTTGGGAGCCAACTCCTTGCACCAGTGTGCCCAGGATGCATTACATGGAGTCAAAGATTATTTTTTAGCTTTAAGATTTAATATCTTTTAATGATTATTTTTTAGCTTTAAGATTTAATGTCTTTCCTGGTTGGTTTTGCACATGCATGGGGCCTTTGGACATGCATGGGGTCATGTGTTGCCCTTTTGGCCAATTTCTCTCTTTTAGAAGAGGAATATTTACCCACTTTCTGTACCATCATTGTATGTTGGAAGTAAATAACTCGGTTTTGATTTTACAGGCTCAAAGATAAAAGGAATGTGCCTTGAGTCTCAGATGGGACTTTGGACTTTTGAGTTAAGGCTAGAATGGAATGAGTTAAAATTTTGAGAAACTATTGGGAAGAAATGATTGTATTTTGCAATGTGGGAAGCTCAGGAGATTTGAGGGATCAGGGGTGAAATAGTATAGTTTGGATATTTGTCGCTTCCAAATCTCATATTGGAATGTGATCCCCAACGTTGGAGGTAGGATCTGGTAGGGATTGTTTGAGTATGGGGGATCCCTCATGAATAGTTTTGTGTCTTCCCCCTGTTATGAGTATGTCCTTGCTCTGTTAGTTCATGTGAGAGGTGGTTGTTTAAAAGAGCCTAGCACACCTCCCCTCTCTCTCTCTTTCTCCCTCCCTCTCTCTCTCTTCCTGTCTTCCTCTCTTCCTCTCTTCCTCTCTCACTATGTAATACAGTGGCTACTCTTTTACGTCTCATCATAAGTTTCCTGAGGCTTCACTAGAAGCTGAGCAGATGCTGATGCTGTGCCTGTACAGCCTGCAGAACCATGTGCCAAATAACACACTTTTCTTTATAAATTACCCAGCCTGGGGTATTTCTTTAAAACAATGCAAATGGGTGAACCCAGTGACATTTGGACATTACTCAGAATAGTGCTATCTGATGAAAAGATGATGAAACAGATGGGCAAAGTGGGAAGAAACAAATTGGAATGCTTAGCTACTTAGAGAATAAACTTAGGAAGCTTAATCGTTCTGGTGTGCTTCTTTAGACTATACTTTCGGCTGAAGCAGAAGCTGGCAACTTTGCTTTCCCCTTCAATCCAACAAGGCAGAGATTTTAACTTACTGGCACACACATACTAGATAATTGGACCACTTGAGACTGTCACAGGTGAAATGGAATGGACGCTTCTATCAATGTCATCCTTAGGTTATCCTTTTCTCTGCGTTTTATGAACTGAAGCCAATAATTTTCTAAAAGAGATGCCAGTAGAGCTATTACTTTCTCAATAACCCATTAGATCTCTGGAATCAGTTTTCAACATGTTACCTGCCTTAAGTGTGATCATTAAGTGTTTCTTATACTGATCAATTGGAAGATACTATATTGGAGTTTAGAAAGAACTGAGGGCATTTTAAGAGGTGACATTTGATTACCTATAAAAATTTTCACCTACTGACATAATAGCATATTTATAATAAATGGAAGCTACAAAATGTTAAGGTGAGTAATTATTTTGGCAATATTGTTTGTTAAATGCTATATTCTACTCAGATAGCCATTAATAATAACCCAGGACTGTTATATTCTCAACACTTATAGAATCTGCCTGGACTCTCTATTGAGTAGAAATTTATGGTATTTAACTACTGTGTTCCAAAAGAGCATTTGTGATAATAAGAACTGAAAATCGTGTGTTTCCTCGTTGTGTCTGCTCCTGAGCTGTGACATCTCCTTGGAGGGATGTTTGCATTACCTTTAGTCAAACCTGTGTTTGAAAATTTACTTATTCAGGACATGATGCTTTAGGTAATGATGACATACAGGGTTTCTAGGAGCTTAATATGATTTTTAAAATGTTCCATCCTACTCTTAGTGTGAAGTATTTACTAGATAGCTCATCTCTCCTTGTCAAACCTGATACAAGCCCTATGTGATAGAGAACATCTTCATGACGATGATCTCAATAGACATTAAAAAATAGAAATATCTTATTAATTTTTCCCTGGTAATATCTGCTCTTTACGATTTAAACACAACTAGTTTTTTCTGATTGTTATTTTCTATTGAGCTAAATATGTACACATACCACTTCTCTCTCTCTCTCTCTGTGTGTGTGTGTGTGTGTGTGTGTGTGTGTGTTTTGCTATGTTTTGTTTTCATGGCATTTTGTTTGCTGAACATTTAATGCAATTCAGGTCAACATGACCTGTTTATTTTCTGTAATTTTGAGCTTGGTAGAATCTATACTATCTATTAATAGAACTCAATCTCTTAAAAGCTATTGAGGGATTTTAATTTACCAAGAGAAGACTTTAGATGACTTTAACTAACTAGGCTCTCAGCTAGCATAAATGACATCAGTTCAAGCCATGCTTAATTCACCCAGTCAGTGTTTCACTCAAGACATAGTTGGATTCCATAGGATTTTTTAGGAGTCTGTCATATTTTATTTATTTTTTTAAAAATAAACCTCTTTACATTAGACATCATTATTTAAAAAAATATAATGCATTTCAAAGAACATCATCATTCAGAAATTATTACCAGAATCCTATGTCTGTGTCATATAGGTAACCTGGCATAAAAGTGACAGCACTACAGTTCTCACTGTGTGTATGTATGTGGAGTGAACATAAACAGGAAATATGCACTCTAAGTGATGTGCTCAAATGCAGAACTAAGAAATATTACCCTGTAAGCTTGTCAGTAGTGTGCAGGATGCAGTCTCATTTTTCTAATTTATACTGCTGCTTACATTGGAATTGATGATATATTTTTGAGAGAATAGTACATAAAACAATATGCCCTTTCTCTTTACAGTAGCACTTTTAACTCTGGCTTTTTAGATAGCATTAGTCATGAAAAGTCAAAGATCTGAGCAATGCCAGGACAATGGTGCAAATGGTCAAAATGTCAAGAACTGTGAAGAATCAGATTTTAACTTACTTGTAAGCAGTTTCTAGGATGCTGGCAGAAGACCTGAGTCTTCTTGGACAGGACCTTGTATTGTTCATAGTAATAGCAGTAGCCAGGGTAACAGTGCTTTTGTGCCAGATCCCCGAACCCAAGTTTCCACAAGGAGATGTAAAGAGAGCCAGGTGATACCTGCATATGACGTGTGTTATATTGTGCAAGAGAAACCCTGACTTTCGGAAACTCAGATATCTTTTAAATGTCATTAAGCATGGCTGCCATTTTCTGTGAAGAGGGATATTCTTTCTATCATTCAAGGATGTTTGTATAGCAGACATCCTTGAAGAATGTCTAAGAACAGGGCAGTCAGTGCCTCTACTTTTAAGACATAGAAATGCAAGATACCTATGGAGAATACTTTCAAAGATAAGAGTCAGAGTCCTTGTTGAGAAGAGTATCTGCTTCTTACCTAGGTTAATTTTATAGTCCTAACATCTTGTCTCAGAAAAAAATATCTCTTGCTCTAAACATCTGATAAAAGAAGTCACCATCATGTCTCCATTTTTAGCTTATCCCTTAACCTATTTTTGTCTGGCTTATATGTAACCACTCACTGGAACTGATTCTACTGACATTAGATATTTCTTCTTTTAGGGTGGACATATTTAGTTCTCATTTTTCTTAGTAGGTCAACAGCAATTGATAATACAAATTACTTCTCTTTTCTGGAAACAGTTTTTTCTTGGTTTCTCTAAAACTACTTTTCATTGCCTCTGTGGTTATCTCTTCTCTTAAAAACATTCATGTTCTTTAGGCTTCTATTTTTTCTCTTTTGCTTTGCGCAATCTCCATATTTGATATTGCATACTTGATTAGTGCTGATTGCTCTCAAATTTATATCTCCAGCCTAGACCCCCTTTTGAACTCCAGACCCATATAATTGCTTGATTGTTGGATATCTTTATTTAGAAGTCTTGTAGGCATCCTCATTCAACAACTTTAAAATACAGCCTACCTGTCTTGGTCCCCTAAACCTACATCTCCTCTTGTGTTACTTTCTCATTAATTGGTCTCACCATTCTTCCAGTTTCCAATTCATATTGGTAAAAACATTGACTCTGCTCCCTCTTTATATTCTGTGTCCATATTTTCCCATGCTCTGCTGATTTGGCCATCTAGTTGCCTCTCCAAAGACTTCTAGTATTCTTGCTATAACTACTCAAGCTGAAGCCACCCTCGTTTACTGACAATAAACATGTTAAGACGCTTCACAAGAGATCTTTTCCACTCCACGGTCACCTTCTTCAAATTTATTCCCTTCTCGCACCACCAATCTGATCTTCTAATTCACCTGATTAGAATACTTCCTTTAGTCCAGTGGCCCTTGAGATAAAATTCACACACCATATCAAGGGATAATTATTCATTTGACCCCCGCTGACGTGTTGTGCCTCGTTTCTGATCACTTTTTAGTGTTGCCTTCCTACATTCTCCCTCTGTTCCTTAAAAATGTCACTCTCTTTGTCCTAGCTTAGGGCTTTTGCATGTGCTTTTCCCTTTGCTGGAATCTAACCCATCTGCCTGTTAAACCGGATATCCGGTGCATAGGGAAGTCATTCGGGACTCATCCTAACCAACCTAGGTGTTGCCATGGTGCCCTTCACTTCCTCCCTCTGAGCACTTACCCTCATGAATAGCAATGCTGATTTAATTTCTGACTACCTCTCTGCACTGTTAGCTCCATGAAAGTGGATACTTTTTTTGATCTTGTATATTGTATTCTCTAGGAACACATGCTGCTCTGGGCTGATCAAAGGCTCTTAGTAAATGGTTCTGAATAAATGAATGAATGAATGAATGATCTGACTCTCTTCACAAAGAATTATATCTTTATGTTGACAGACCCAGATATGTCTATTTCTAATATGTTAGAATAATGCTAGCATTTATATAATAGGAATTATATACATATCATACAGGAGGGCATTGTCTCACAGGGGTTTATATGTGAGTACATGCATGTGTTTTACCCAGAGCTGAACAATATCAGTAATAGATTATGATATTCTGGCACATGGAAGACTCTCAATAAATGTTGTAATTTTTAATGAATGAATGAAAATGAGAACTAGCCGTTGATACTGTGAATTATGTCTGTTTCATGACAGGCCCAATTGTATCTCTTTTTTTAACATAATGCAATAATGACAGAATTTCTATAATAGGAATTACACCCATAAGAATGGGAACCATTTTCTCACAGTGTTTGGTATGTATGTGCCCCTGCTTTCCCCAGAGGTGTAAAATGCCCAGTAACAGAATTAGGAATCATATAGGTGGCAAAATGGATACTACCCATTGTATTCAGTGTTCCAAACCTGTGACCATTTTCTCGTGGAGGTTATTGATGTGGGTACTCAATGGCAAGTCTTCTTTTTGGAATAAGGTTCTGTTAAGGTGCATTAAGGTGAATTCCTAAATAGAAGCCACAGTTTCCTCTTTGAATATTTCCTCAGTTCCTTGCAGAGAGGAGTGTAAGTCAGCACAGTTAGGAATCTTACTTTACCGCTGCTGCTGCGTTCTCTCTCTGATGACTCTGCTGCTCTTGCAGCCCTCTTCTGAGTAGAGTAGAGGAAATTGTGAGGCCTTGGTTGAAACTGATTAATATCTCTTTTACTTCCTCAGTAGTAGACAGCAGCTATTGCTAGGTAGTACAATGGAGGAGAGGCAGTGGGGAAGCAGAACCTGTGGCGGGGGAATGAGGCATGCGCCTGAGAGGCAGTGCTTGTGCTGATAAGAAATTGCCCTGCCCTGAAAGCAGTACTGATATAAGAGGTAATCATTGCATCCATATGTGCTCTGGAGGAGACGCCCTTTGAAATGAGACCAATTAAATGAGCCTTTAGCAGGCCTTGGTGATCAGAATACAGATTATCTCTTTGCTGTATTTTCTTGTGTATGTTGTATATCTGAATGTTGTGTATTAATATTTCTTGGGAAGAGTTCCTTGTTTTCAGGAGATTTGTTTATTTGTTTGGTGCTGCTCCACAGCACATGTTGTGCTTCCCTTTCAGAGACAGTAGCAGTGTTTGTTATGTTTCATTATTACTTTTTTGTTAATATGCTTGCTTCAAGCTCCCTTCTCTCTCTCTCTCTCTCTACATATATATATATATATATATATGCTATTATTGTCTACCAACTTTATTTTTTAGCTTCTTAGCAATATGCCTGCATCTTGTCTAATGCTGCCTTTCAGTGCACAGGCTTATAAATGGTAAAAGGGAAATAAAGCCAAAAAGCTCCTCATAATATTATGGGAGGAATATACCTCCTTCTGTATCAACTGCTGTTAAAAGGCAAATGTGTCTTTTGATAATGTATGTGTAGGAAAATCAATTGATTCTCTGAGGGAACTGTCCACAATTAAAGTGTTTGGTATCATTAAACATAGTGGTATATATCACACAAATAAAAATACTTTATTTCAATCCTAGAACTGTTATTTCTCCGTCTATTATTAAAAAGTAAGCATTTTATCAAAATTGTTCTCTATTCATTTTATTTTACTTTTTTTGGCATCTAAAGTCATCTCTTCCTTTGCTTAGAGCTTTTTAATAACTTGAAATTACTTGTTACTGTCCCTCTAGATTAGAGATTGTGTATTTTGGCTTTAAAACTTGTATTAAATTGGTGCAAAGGGATGATTTTGTCTTTCCATAGCTTGAGAGTGTGATCACTTCCATATGTTTATTTAATTTATTTTTTTTTGTGTGGGAGAAGATATTGATTTAAATTTTTATTTATTGCAGAGTACCAGTACTAAAATTTATTAAGAAGTTTACTTCTCTCTCTCTCTTTTTTTTTTTTTTTTTGCATTTTATTGAACTTTACAATTTTTAAAGTGCTTTCCTATGGAACTCTGGTTTATAATTATATGCAGCATGATATCCTCCAAAGCTGTAGAGAGTGGTCAGACAGCTGTTTCTAATGGTAAGTGAAGCGAAGGGTAAAGAAATGGCAAACAAGGGGGAAGGAGAAATGGGGAGTTACTAACCAATGGGCATTACAAGTCAGCAAGGTAATAAGCTTTGGGTATCTGCTGCACAACACTGTGCATGTAGTCAGTAATAATGTACACAAACAATTTATTGAGAGAAAAATCTCATGTTAAGTGCTCTTACCACCATGAGAGAAAATAAACAGCAAAAAGTAGTAATATTAATGATACTTACGTATGTATTATTCCCAGAGTTATACATATTATCTCAAACTTAAAAACACAGATATTATTTCCATTTTGCAGAAAAGACACGGAGGCTCAGTGAACTGAATTACTTGCATGAATTCATAGAGCTAGTGAGTGGCATTTTGGGGAATAGTAAAGAGAATAACTAGAATATTACACTCCTCAGCAAAACACAAGAGCTTGTCTCAGATTAATAATAGTCTAGTTTCTTCCTAAGAGGCAGAAATTACATAGTATTTGTTTTAGGAAAAAAACTCAATATGTAATAGCACAACTTTTAGTTGCTTAGTTAATAGTGATAAATGTGACTACTCATACTTAGTACAGAATTTAGCAAAATATCTTTAAATAATAGTGACACAACTAAGGCATGAAGCAGTCTTTTGAGGATAATCATTCGGGTCTTACAGAAGTTCAAAATTTTAATGTGGCATATTGGCAGTCCTATATAGAGCTCAAAGCATCTTTCAGTTTGCCTTAAGCTCTCAGATCTGAGTTCACACATTTAGCAATCACATGTGTGCTTTCAGCTGATACTACTACACTGCTGTCTATTCATTCTTAGTTTATCCATCACCCTCATGCCTTTATTCATCTTTTTAATTAATTAATTAATTTTTTTTGAGACAGAATCTCACTCTGTCACCCAGACTGGAGTCCACCCAACACTGGGCTGGGGTGCAGTGGCACAATCTCAACTCACTGCAACTCCATCTCCCAGATTCAAGCCATTCTCCTGCCTCAGCCTCCCATGTAGCTGGGATTGCAGGTGCGTGCCACCACACCCTTTTTTTTTGTTGTTGGTAGAGACAGAGTTTTACCATGTTGGCCAGGTTGGTCTTGAACTCCTGACCTTAAGTGATCCGCCTACCTTGGCCTTCCGAAGTGCTGGGATTACAGGTGTGAGCCTCCACACCTGGCCTCCATTCTTCTTTATTTTTCACCATTCCTTCCATTTTAGTTTTTCTTTCATTTATTTAAGTAACAAAAGGCCTAGCTTCCAAGTCATTGCCTGACATCCCAGCACTAACATGTATCTCTTTCCTTCATGAATCGTGGAATTCCTTTGACTCTGGGGAAGCACACACACACATACCCACACACACACACCACTTAGATACCTTTTTAATTGCTGTTACAGTAGTGCTTGTCTTATGAATTAGAAGCATCTTTACTAACAAAACGAAGCTGTTGAAAATACCCTTACAAAGTTTGGCTTTTTAAATAGCTGCAAAAACTGCCAATTATAAAGGAAGATTGTTATTACAATGGGAAATAATATAGTAGCTCTTAGCATAACTTGGGAAGTCAATTTTGATAGTAATTACAGTGACAATGTGTGTTTACAAAACTATATGAGTGGCCGGGAGGAGTGGCTCATACCTGTTATCCTAGCGATTTGGGGGGCAGAGGCTGGCAGATCACCTGAGGTCAGGAGTTTGAAACCAGCCTGGCCAACATGGTGAAACTCCGTGTCTACTAAAAATACAAAAAGTTAGCCAGGTATGGTGGCAGACATCTGTAATTCCAGCTACTTGGGAGACTGAAGCAGGAGAATTGCTTGAACCTGGAAGGTGGAGGTTGCAGTGAGCCGAGATCACGTCACTGCACTCCAGCCTGGGTGACAGAGTGAGACTCCGTCTCAAAAAGAAAAAAATATGTATACGAGTAATTGCAGTCAGTTGTTCAAATAGACTAATTTGGGGAAGATATTTTTATATAACTGCAGAAAACACTTTTTAAAATCTAACTTTATCATATCTTACATAGTATTGTAGTCACACATGCATGTATTTTATCTCCTTAAGTGGATCATAACCCTTTGGAAGACAGAGATAATATCTCAGTGTTTATACAGTTGACCCTTGAGCAACCTGAGGTTAGAGACACAGACCTCTTGTGTAGTTGAAAATTCTTGTTTAACTTTTGACTCTCCCAAAACTTAACTATTAATAGCCTACTGTTGAACAGATGCCTTACTAATAACAGAAATGGTCAATTCACACATATTTTCTGTTATGTGTATTTCATATTATATTATTATAATAATGTAAGCTGCAGAAAAAAATGGTATTAAATAACCAGGAAGATAAAATATATTTACTATTCATTAAGTGGAGGTGGCTCATCATATAGGTCTTCATTCTCATTGTCTTCACACTGACTAGGCTGAGGGGCAGGAAGAAGGGGAGGAGTTGATCTTGCTGTCTCAGGGGTGTCAGAGGTGGAAGAAAATCTGTGTACAAGTGGACCTGATTAGTTCAAACCCATGTTGTTCAAGGGTCAACTGTACAGGTCTTTCGAAGTTCTCCCAACAAATGTATACCGAATAAATGAATTCATGAATCTAGCCAGCATACCTTCTTTAACTTCAAAACTGTTTTGATAGTAGTGGTCCTAAATTAATCCTAAATAATTCTGTTTAAAAAGATTTCCCAAGTATATAACAAACACTAGGCATGTTATAAGATACAAATCAAGCAGGCTTTTCCATGATCTACTTAGACTGCCATAATTATACTATAACAAAAGCATCATTACTACCATTTTATTACTGGAATATCGTGGCTTAGATAGGTTAAATAATATTTGCAGAGCCTACAGTTGAAAGGTGAAG
This sequence comes from Rhinopithecus bieti, assembly GCF_001698545.2. Lineage (NCBI taxonomy): Eukaryota > Metazoa > Chordata > Mammalia > Primates > Cercopithecidae > Rhinopithecus > Rhinopithecus bieti. The sequence goes on from NW_016812820.1 coordinate 350,223, forward strand.
AGCTGAAATATGTTCACAGGACTTCGACTCTAAAGTTTTGTTTTTTTCAGTTACACTATACTTGAGTGAAAAGAGGATACCATGAACAATCTGGAATGCTAAAGCCCATTAGAGCAATTGTTTTTGGTGTGTGTGTATACCTAATAAATGCTAATGATAAATTCACTTTGGCAGGTCAACAAAATCTAATTTGGTAGAGTCAATCCAGTACTATTCGCATTTGCTAATTAACAAAGCTTTTGCTTTTTAGACAGCAAAGCCAAACCGGTGACTAGGAAGTTATTAGTCTGGAATAGACCAGGACATGGCTGTCAACAGACTACTTTAAACAAAGGACAATTACTGTGAATTTGTCCATATCTAATTAATAAAGTTTTAGAAAATCAGTCCTCACTACTGAAACATTAACCATCACTTCACTAAGGAATAAATGTATTTCAAGTACATTTTTAAAATTCTGAGTAGGAAAACCAGATCTTAGTTTTTACTTCATGCTTTAGGTGTTCTTTCATTGTTAGGTATTCATTCATTCACTCATGGATTTATTCAGCAGATATTTATCATGCACTTACAAAATATGCATTCAGTGTTACTCATTTCTTCAGAGGGTTGGTGAGATAGAAAAAGAAAGCAAATAAGGTACAGTAGTGAGGCAGATATCATTAAAACTTGCGTCTCTAGAAAGGACGAAAGTTTTTTAACGAGGATTTAAACCTCTACAATATAGCTTGAGAAGACTGAGGAAGCATCAACGTTTTTGTGATTTTAATTTGTTCCATATGATGTCATTCCTATTTGCCAAAAAACACGCACACATGTGACATACACATGTGTACACACACATTCCTATGCTTATAATATCAAACTTTGATTCTGACTATTTCTATAGTCATCCTACTTTTCATCCCTTTCCCTCTCCTTCTTTTATCCTTCTGTTCTGTTTTCCTTTCCCATATATTACTCATATTTATTGAATGCTGCTATGTACTAGGCACTATGGTAGGTACTGGGGCTATATGAAGACTTGTTATCAAGGAGTTCAAAATTTTCTTGGGGAGATTGACAGGTGAACAAGTAATTACAGTCTAATGTGAAAAAAAGATAATAGTTACATGAAAAAAATAAATAGTTTTTTGATGGGAGAACAGGGGACAGGACACATATTCTCCTTTAGGGAGATGGAAACCAGAGGAGTGATGCTTATGATGGATCTTGAAGCTCAGCGATAATTCTTTAGGAAAGATGATAATATCAATCTGTATAACAAGAAATGTGTGCCATTAGGAAAAAAGTCTATCATTCAGAGACTTGTTTTGTCATTATTATTAGTAATTGCAGTGATTCTTTGAAAAGAAGTTTGAAAATTATATTCCTAGGTCAACTTATTCCCAGGAGCACGTCACAAATAAAGGGTGATAACAAGAAATGACACCTCATCCACTGTAGAAAATTTTTCACAGGTCAAATTAAATGAGTTTTCCAATTTTCATAGATAATAATGTGCTTGTGGAAGCTGTTGAATAAAGAGACAACAGAGTGCTTTCACTGATGTGTGTTTATGACAGAATAAATGCATTAACTTAAATCTTACTCCAACAGCATAAAAACTTGAAGTCTAAGAAATATCACCCAGATTTCAGAATAAAACAGGGAATTCTGAATCGAAATATTTAAGAACCCTTGAAAACTGATGAAAAATATACCAGATGTTTTAAAAAGTTTGCATCAATAACCTATTATCACAGGTTACTATATTGTAAATTTTTATAACTTCATGTATTCCTGATTCCTCAATATCCCCACAAATAGGCTGTGAGCTGTCAAACAACTAGGTACATCTGTTGATAAGGTTGATCCCTGCCACAGATTCCTTATCTTGACCTCCCCTATGACCTAGTGTCATTCAAACACAAAAATAAAATCCCCTCCTGCTTTTTGCTTATACTTCATCCCAACCCTCAATAAAGGCACTTGCCCTTGGGTCCTCACTGCCTCTGTAGGCTCTCCAACTGCTTCCTGCTTGATTGATCCTGCTCCCTTGGAGCTCCTCCCATATAGCTACTGGTGTGGTGTGCCTTGCCTCCTGTCTCTAGTACTTGTAAATATGATAAATCTTTTAATTTCCTATGCCTCCCTGAGCATAATTTCTGTGGCTGGATGGAATGATCCTTAAAATCCCCATAAGTGGAATTTATTCCCCCATTTACAGTACAGTTACTGATTTCCAGTCTTAAAAGGAAGGTTTATAGGCTGGAGAGCATAAAAAAGGAAAAAAGAGCAACAAAACGTCATGATGAACAACACACACAAAGAGAGAAAAAGCAAACAACAAAATCTATGCACAAATTTGCCTTATGAAATGAAACAGCACACCCAGTTATAAAGTTGATAGGAAGATGTTGTAGCCATCTGCCTTTTCCCCTAAGTTGTCTGAACCAAGTGGAAGACAAGCAATGCCAGTATCACTCACTCATGTCTAACATTGACTTTCTTGAGACACGCTTTTGGATGTGTTAGTTCTCCCTGCCTTTACTCCCACCACCAGTCCTTGGATGTTTTTCACACTTCCCTGATGGATCTTTTTCATACTTCACTGATTCCCAAAATAAAACCTTATCTAGGTTCTGGAAATACAATGATGATCAAAGAAGGCATCATGATTGCTATCTTTACAGAGCATAGTGGGTGAGACATAATAAGAAAGTGAATGAGCTAAGAAATATGTAATTACTAACAGCAAGACATACACTGAAGTAAAAACATTTGGTGTGAGAAAATGGGAGTGACTATTTTTGATCTCAATAAGGAGTTGGTGAATAACACTTGTGAAATATTTCCAGAAATAATCAGTAGGAATTATAAAAGTCATATTTTATGGCTAGAATGAAATAAACTAAAGATAAACAAAAGTTAAATTGAAAATATCTAAATTGCAAAAATTAAAAAATACGTTCTTAAAGTATTTGATCAGATATAAGATATTGACATGAAAAAACAAGTATATCTTGTATTTTGATTTTCAAACCAAAGATTTAGAAAAGAAAAAACCCCGGAAGGCTCAAGGGAAACAGGCAGGATGAAACTATGAAATTAGAGTTGAAATGAAAGAATTAGAAAATAGAAGAAAAGAATGGGTTGAGTAAACATATCTTAGACAAGACTCTCTCGAGGATCAATAAAATAGTGAGATATTAGTAATAGAAAATGAAAAATCATTTCTCATTGGGAATAATCAAAATAATTTGAATTCACGAAGTGAGATACCACATTCACTTATCAAATCAGCGAAATATAATCAAGGAAATGCATAAAATTGATAATGCTTTGGTAGATGGGTGACTTTTGTTTCTTCTCATTGAGAATACATGATGGTACACAGCCTTTCTTGACACAGGTTTACAATACATATCAAAAAGCTTACAAAGGCAAAGATGTTTAGTTTGTTGATTTAATTCTATACTATTCATTAATACTAAAGATAAATCAAAAAGGACTGTTATTTATATTCAAGATGTTCACTGCACTTTTATTCACACTAATGAAAACTTGTAAACTAGGTGTTCAGAAACAATGAAAGAACTAAGTAAAATATTATAAAATAATGAAATGTGATAGTGGCATTGCCAATATTTTACAAGTAAATTTAGTAATCTAAAATAAATTACATTTATAATGAAAATATAGAAATAGAGTGTGATTTCAAGTATATTGACTAGACTAAAAAAGCCATATGGGATAATTTCTTATTGGTAGAACTAATAATAATGACTTTTAAAATTCTTTTACTTTTCAGTATTTTCTAGAAATTTTTGAGAATTATTGACAACTTTCTTTATTGTGAGAAAGTAATATTCAATTCAGTCTGTATCCCCTTCAAATTTTTCTATATTTCGGAGAGGACCCAAAGTTTAACTCTATCCAGATGAGAACCTAGCAAGTGTCATGCATGAGGTGTTTAATATATCAGATCCAGTGACAGTGAGGTCAGAAGTGGTCCAGCTGAACTTGAGAGTGATCAGATCATGATTTGCATCACAGGGCCTTGTCCACAGAAGAACTGGGACAGGCTTGCCTGAAATCCACCGGATACCAATGAGCCTTCCAGAAAAGTGACACAAGTAGTTTTAAAATAATGGGGCAAAAAGTACATTAGACTAGAATACTCCGTCTGCCACTCTGATCTTTGTCCTGAACAGGATAACTTAGTCTTAAAATGAGTAAGCCTACAATTAAAATAAGAATACAGTTGCAATTAATCAAGAATGCTATTGCAATTGTAGACTTACAATTGCAAGCATACAATTAAAATAAGAATAATTAAACAAAATTTTATTTTCTCTTTACCGTCTGCAAGATAGGAAAACCAAGCCTGAGGAGAATGGTTTCAGTGACAACATTGGCTGTGGAATTTGTGGTAGTGGCAGCATCATTGGCTAATGAATGAGGGTCATTGTTCCATTTCAGTCAGTTCTCTTACTCTGCTCTACTGCCTCATAGTTGTTTTTACTCTTTGCCAGAAATAGAAATTTAGATCAAATCTTTCCCTGATAAGGAAATAGAAATGTAAATAGAATTTTTCCTTGCAATCGAGATAGGAAAAGTATGGTATTCTGTATTTTGCTGTTTTAATAATAATATTTAAAATAATGTTCAGATTCAGTGGTTTAATCTGTGATTAAACATCTCATAGCTTTCTAGAATTCAGTGGTTAACTTGTGACAAAGCATTCCATAGATTTGAGGGCTTCAATGGATGGTTTTGTCTTTGTTTATTAACCTAGCAACTAAAATATTGCCATTAGTTAGAAGATGGCCTATTTATTTTTCTTAAGACGTTTTTCCATAGCAGATAACTGAATGTGTGCTGCTCATAAGTATTAAATATCAATTTTGCAAAGCTCAGGAATGGTAACATAAAACTTCTATAAATGTCAATCCTTCCTTATCTTTTGGAAATTCATGGCCCTAATGTTCTAGAAGCAGTGTTGCACACTTTGGAGATGGATTTCCTGGGTTTAAATCCTGATGCTACAAGTTGTTCACTGTAGACCTTGTAGACCTTGAACAAACCACATATTCTCTCTGTCCCTCAGCCCTCATCTGTTTAATGAGGATTTAGTACCCTTAAATTTTAGAATTGTTGTAAGGATTAAATGTGTGAATGTATGGAGAGCATGTAGAAGACTGGCATTTGTAAAAATTTCATTATTATCATCATTATTATACAGTGAAATAAATTGATTAAATAGTTGTTCCGCTGCTAAGCTAATTTTTAAATTTATACCGTCTGAACTCAGGTTTTCCTAAACATTATATAATCTCTGCTTTCTGGATGAATGTGTTTGAAATTCATGTGCTCTTTCTGCTCCACTTATACCTGTGAAATTGGCAAAACTGTAAGAGTATCAGATGGATGTGAATATTCATTCACAGGAGCTTTGGCCTTGCCATGTATTAAAGTAGCTTTTATGTATTGATCTACTAACTTGGCTGTCCCTGATCAAACAACATTATTTTCCAGTAGAGCTACTTATTTATGTGTGGTCTAATTCTCCAGCTATCAAAGCTTCATGTAATGCACATAGCTTGTGCCTGCTGATAAGTACATGCTCATATGAGACCACATGCCTCTATAATCATAGTGTCGATGTTAGTAATGATGCTTCAATTGACAAGGAATAACTCAAAAAGTCAAGTGTCTGGAGTGGGAGTAGAAGTTTAAGAGGGAGAGAGAAAGAAGATTATACACTAATCTTTTAGTTATAAGATTTCTGGTTATTTACTAAATAACAGTTCATACATTAGAAAAATTCTGCATTGAGCTATTACATAAGAAATAAATTTGCTTATTTACTGTAACTTGGGGGTTTGTTTACTATATCCACCAGCATTCTTCTCAGCTATGACCAGCAGTATTTAGAGCCATGGGATTTGAAGTTTGGAGTGAGTAAAGATACAGAAGAACAGAGGTCTGATGACTGAGTCTCAAGACTCCAGTATTGAGAGTATGGAAAAGGAAGAGGATAGAATAAAGGAGGCCAGAAATTTCTGCTGGTGTTTGGAAATCAGAGTCTGTAGTAATATGGAAGCCAAGTGAAGACAGTGTTTCAAGGGTGAGGAAATGGTCACCTGTATTAAAGTCTGCCATGCAGTGAAGTAGGAATAGGACAAGGAAGTATCCATTAGGTTTGTCCATTAGGTTTGGCCACTGGGAACACGAACAAGAGAAGTGATGGGGATGAAAACCCCATGGAGTGATCTAAAGAGAAGAAGAGAAGTAAGTAGGAAAAAGTGAGCAGACAAATGGGGTGATCGCTGGAAGGATGGGAGAGCAAGGGAATCCTTTTTATATGCATGGTATAATTTTATTGTGCTAATATGCCGATGGGAATACAGAGAGAATAACTGATGCAGGAGAAAGCTCCCAAAATACTCCTCATGTAGGTGAGGCTACAGTGTGAAATTGTGTGATTCTTTTTGATAGTAAAAGCATTTGATGATATGTATTAATATTCTTACCTCAGTTTAAAGAAAAATACATCCACGTGTAGTACTATGTTTTCCAATCATATTCTCTAATTTAAAACAGAAGTATATCAAGTATAAAAATGTAACTCTATCTGGCCTCTACAGACATCCAATCCTATTTGTCAAAGGTAACTGCTGTTGACAATTTATTGTGTATTCTTCCTTGTTTTTGCTAAGCATGTGTGTAGACATGTATTTTATTTATATACATATGCACACATCCATAGAATTAGAAAAATATGTATTATTTTATACATTGTGTCCTATAGCTTCCTTTTCACTTATTCTGTCTGTATCCTTCCTAATTTGTACACAGAGGTTTGATATTTTTATTGGCTAATAGTACATATTATGCACATTCTATGTTTATTTAATCATTAACCTACTGACAGATTATTGATATTTTGAGCCAGTCTCTTCTATCAATTTATACTTTTCCACATTTTCATGACAACACTATTTTCTCAAATCAAAACCAGGTAATTATAAGCTGCAGACAGTAGTAGGTTTTTTAGCAGTTCTGAATTTTGAAGATTTTTTTTCTTCTTCTGACATTAGAAATAATTGAATGGCATGATAGTGTGGTAAATCCTCTAGTTCATTATTTTCTATGTAATAAGATACTTCACTTTCTTTACCATCTTTACCCAATGTATCTCTTTCATAAGTCTACTTTCCTACCATTATATCATTGTGAACCTCAGGTTGAACTTTCTGACACAGGTAAGTGAATAGGTAAGTAAACAGCGAGCTTCTCCCTGCAAGAAGTTAGAGTTAAGGGAGACAGAACAAGGTGGTGCACTCAGGGAGAGGGAAAATGAAAATGAGGAATCAGCAAAGGTGCAGCTAAAGATTAGCAGCTGCTGTGCTGTCCTTTTGTGGGGTACTTTTTTCCTAGTTACCTCCAAGGAGAAAGGTACCAGAAATGTGAGGATGAGTGTTTTCAGGTGCCAATATTATGTTTCTTTGCCTGATTAGTACTAAAGCAGGGAGGTGGAATTGTCCTGGTCAGAACACAGAGAGGAGGCGTGTTTTAGTCCTAGTGTTGATACATGTTGGCCAAGAAGAACAGTGCAAAAATTGAATAAACATTTTAAAGGGTTTACATATAATAATAAAAGTTTGTGTTGCTGAAAGTTCAAAAAGATACACCTGACCTCAGACTAGATTAAGATCTTAAAGCAACTTAGACCTAGTCATTTATATCTTAGAATGCACAAAAGTGATTGAGTTGTTTGCTTTATTCACTATTTTATTAATTTTCATGATCCTGAGGCATGCACCTGTGAATAAGAGGGCCTTCTGCCTAGGAGGTAGGGCTGTTTTCCCCACAGCTCTTACTGACACTGCTAACATGACCCTCTCCATTTGGGCCACGTCCTCTTAAGAATCACAAAGATTAATAAAAGGACTGAGAGGGCTTTCTCTGTGTCTCACCAGGTTTCAGAGGAAGCTCTTCCATCAGTTAATCAACATTGTGACAGTTGAGAAACTGTCATGTGCAAGAGGCAGTATCCATCAGGCAAACTGAAACACTACAAGGTATACTCTGTTCCTAACCTAAGTGGTTTGTAGGACCATGAGCTACAGACATGAAGAAATAGAGTGCGCAGGCTGCAAGCAGTAATGAGAAAGTCCAAACGAGTTTAGCAATATGTGCTTCAGGGTTCTAAGAGTGGCAAGATTTCTGTCAGCTGAGCAAACTATGCATAGTTTTCAGAGGAGGTGCAACTGGTATTGGACTTGAAGCTTCCTTAGGTGGAGACTGTGTTTCTGGAACAGTTTTCATTTAAGCCTCTTTCTATTTTGGCATCTGTACACTTTGAAACTTGCAAAGTAATACAAGCACATTAAAAATTAAATAATACAAAAGTTTATATAGTAAAAAGGGAAAATTGCTTTTACCCTACACTTTGCTAAAGAAACCACTATGAACAGGTGAGGTGCAGCCTTCCAAAAATTTGTTATGTACAAGGAGAGGAAGTCCCTCCTCCTGGCACGCGTACACACACACACACACACACACACACACACACACACACACAACTTCTAGTAATAATATGTCTGAGGTTAAGAGAGGACCCTTTACACCTCTCCATCCTCTACTCTAATTCTGTCTGATAAGAAGACAAATTAGGAGCAGAGCTTTTCTCTAGAAACCTTGCTCCTTCTCAAAAATAGGTCTCTCAGGGCTTTCAACTTTCTACCTAAACCACATTTACCCAACTAGGCTCAACCACTTTTTTGTTCAGGAGAGATTCTGCTCCGAAGACTTAAGGGGATTAGGCATAAAACTAGAAGACAGTGTGCTCTCTGAGCCAGGCACATCACGTCGAGAGAACAAAGGGCTTTTCAGGCCCAATTAACAACTGATCCCACTAGCAGGCAATGAGATCCAGTGACTAGAAATCTCTTCTCTCTCACCAAACACTTTTCCTGGAAAAGTGTGACAGGGACAGAGGAGAGAGAACAGAATAAGTAGTACAGAGTAAGTGTTCACTCTCATACTGCTCCCTTGAGCGCATAGGGAGGTTTCCCGTCCTCTAGACAGGATGTAGGATGAGGATATAGAATGAGTGAGAACCCTCATCACCCTGCTGGGGAGTAGTCATCAAAGCAACTGTTCTGTGAACCACTCACTGCCTTCTCTGCTGAGGGTGAGGTCTCGTGGGGAAGAGAAAGAAAGCAGGTGGTGTGGCTTAACCTATCTATCAACTCAATCTCTAGATAAACAGACTGATGATATTTGCTAGGAGGAAGAGAACTTCTTTCACCTGAATGCCCTCAACAGGATGTCCCTGGCTGAAAGATTTCTCATAGTTAATAAAGCCAGAATGTTTAGGTTTATGAGACGTAGCTTACAGGCGAATATCATGTATCCTACATAACTTTCTAGGGTATAAAATGGAGATGCCTCATAAATTGAATGCTCTCAATAGAGTGGGAGGTAATAACCTGCAGATGCCTACTTAGAGGACTCATCTATCGTTCTGGTCCAGAGATCATGCATCAGATGTGGTGAGGAAGGACTAGAGGAGTCATGTGACATGTCTCAGCCCTTAATATGGTTTGTTCATCTGTGTATTTTTTAAATTACTAATAAGGTTTGATTCTGGGAATTATCTCTGATTTCTGTGAGTCTGATTTGACCATCTGATCTTGTGTGTTACGTCTCTTGCACATGTACTTCTGCGACTTTCATCTTTCACGCAATAGCGGATAGTCTTCCAACTTGAATGTGTGGAAATATATTATGGATCCTGATGGGAACTTCTTAGATGTGCAGATCTCAGACCTACAGAATCATAATCTGAATTTTAACAAGAGTCTCAGGTGATTTGTATACATAATATAATAAAGTCTGAGAAGCACTGTCATAGTGACTCTCACCCTCCTGCTATACTCCCATTTTTCAGTAGCAGAACCTCTTGACAGTGTTACCTTCATTACCTGCATGTAACTGCTTTCTTATCTTCTACGTCCTTTCCAGCACAATACAGTCTGGCTTTTGTTGCTTCTTGTCAAAGTAATCTAGCACTTTTTTAAAATCAGAATTTGATCCAACTGATTGCCCTTCCTTTTTGAATCATATTCTTCTCTTATTTTCTGTGACATTTCATTTGTCTGCTTTTTCTCTACACTCCTGTCTCTCCTTTCTCTCACCTTTTTATCTGTGAGTTGTGTAAATGTTGCAGTGCCTCTGGGATTACGTTTGGATCTTCTTCTCTATTTCTCCCTCTCTATCTTTCTGAATAACTTTATTTTGTGATACAGCTTTATAAAACACTTAAATATTGATTTTTCCAAATACATATCTCTGGCCCAGACCTCTCCCCTGAACTGTAGATTTTTTTTTTCAATTGTCAAACTTGACATATCCACTTGGATTTCTGAGTGGCATTTCAATCTAGTGAACTTAAAATGAATCTCTAAATTTCACCTCTCTTCACCCCCATCTAACATTCTTTTAGCCCAATATTCATTATCACAGTTAGTGGCAACAGTATCATCCACACAATTGCTCATTCTACCATTGAAAGCCTTCTTTTCCTGACACTCCCATATTCATTTCAATCACATGTCTAGTCAGTTACACTTCCAAAATACATCTCAAATCTGTCTACTTTTCTCCATTACCTCAGCCAACATCCAAATAAGGCCACGGCAGCTCTCATCTGAGCAACCACAGAAGCTTCCTAAGCAGCTTCTCTGATTGAGAACAATAGTTTGCTACTATTAACCAGTAGCCATGACAATATTCTAAAAATGTAAATTGGATATGACACCCTCCTAATTATTCATCAGACCAGAGGTTTCTCTTTGGACAAAATCCAAACTCATTTCACGCCTTTCAATATTCTATGAGACTTGGCTCCTACCTACCCCTCAGAACCCATGTTTACTAATTTCCCTGGATTAATAACCTCCAGCTTTCCAGATCCCTTTCTATTCTTAAGGAACACCAAATTATCTCCTGCCCCAAGGCCTTTGAGTTTCTCTTTCCTTCCTGCATATAAAGATTCCTGTTTCCTATGTCTACCAAACAGTCACAGACAAACACAGACACACATACATGCAGGTACACAGGCACACACATACACAGATACAGATGCATAGAGACACATACATACACTGACACACAGATAAATACTGAAATATACACAGACTGTATAGACACACACACAGACACACACACACACACACACACACACACACACACACACACACAACCCTAGTCTTTGTAGAATCAGCCTCTTATTCTTTAGGTCTTATTTCCAGTGTCAAATCCTCAGAGTTGACACTGGAAATAATAATCCTAGTTCTAACATTTTTTTAGTTGATTTGCTTAGATTGTCTAAAGAGAAAATGATTTAGCAACAATAAGGAAAATTTAAAGTCAGGTAATGTGATACCTCCGGCTTTGTTCTTTTTGTTTAGGAATTCTTTGGTTACTCAGGCTCTTTTCTGGTTTCATATGAATTTTAGAATTATTTTTCTAATTCTCTGACAAATGAAATTAGTATCAAAGAGCATATACTCTTTGATAGAGATTGCATTGAATCTGTAGATTGCTTTGGGCAGTACGATCATTTTAATAATATTTTTCCAATCCGTAAACATGAGATATTTTTCCATTTGTTTGTGTCACCTACAGGTTCTTTCATCAATGTTTTTTACTTTTCCTTATACAAAGCTTTCACCTCCTTGGTTAAATATATTTCTGGGTATTTTATTTTTTGTAGCTATTATAAATGGAATTGCACTCTTGATTTGGTTCTCTGCTTAACTGCTATTGGTGTATAGAAATGGTACTGATTTTTGTATGTTGATTTTGTATCCTGAAACTTTACTGAAATCGTTTGTGAAATGTAAGAGTTTTTTGGTGGAGTCTTTAGTGTTTTCCGGATATGAATGCTTAAATAGAATACATAGAGTTAATCTGACTTCCTGTCTTCTAAGAGGGATTTTTTTTTTTATCTTGCCTGATTGCTCTGCCTAAGGCTTCTGATATGATGCTGACTAAATAGGAATGGTAAAAGTGGACATTACTTTTCTTATTTGAACAGCATGACACTGGTGTAAAAAGAGACACATAGATTAATGGAACAGAATGGAGAATCCAGAAATAAAGCTATAAAGCTACATATCTACAGCCAACTGATCTTTGACAAAGTAAACAAAAAACACACTGAGGAAAAGACACCCTATTCAATAATAAATGATGCTGGGAAATAGGATTTCCATATGCAGAATAATGAAACTGAACCGCTGTATCTCACCATATACAACAATCAACTCAAGATAAATTAAAGGCTTAAATGTAAGACCTGAAACTATAAAAATACTAGAATAAAACCTAAGGAAAACTCTTCTGGATATTGGTCTAAATGAAGAATTCATGACTAAGACCTCAAAACCACAAGAAACAACAACAACAAAAATAGATAAATGGGACTTAAACTAAAAAGTTTCTTCACAGCAAAAGAAATAATCAACTGAGTGAACAGTCAGCCTATAGAATAGGCAAAAATGTTTGCCAACTATACAATCAACAGGGGACTAATTTCCAGAATTAATATGAATGTCAAACAACTCAACAACAACAACAACAGTAACAGCAGCAAATCAAATAACCCTATTAAAAAGTGGGCAGAGGACATGAATAGACATTTTTCAAAAGAAGATATACAAATGGCTAATAAGCATAAAAAATGTTCACCACCAATCACCAGAAAAAATGCAAATTAAAACCACAATGAGATATCATCTTATACCAATCAGAATGGCAACTATTAGAAAGTCAAAAGTTAAAAGATTCTGGTAAAGATGTGGAGAAAATGGAATGCTTATGTACTGTTGGTGAAAATGTAAATTAGTACAACCTATATGGAAAGCAGTATGGAGATTTCTCAAAGAACTAAACATAGAACTACCATTCAATTCAGCACTCCCACTACTGAGTATCTACCCAAAGGAAAATAAATCACATCAAAAAGATGCCTACACTTGTATGTTTATTACAACATAATTCACAATAGCAAAGATGAGGAGTCAACCTAGGTGTCCATCAACAGATGATGTGTTCAAGAACACTTGGTGTATGTACACAATGGAATACCGCTGAGCCATAAAGAAGAATGAAATCATGTCTTTTGTAATAACATGGATGGAACTAGAGGCCATTATTTTAAGTAAAACAACTCAAACAAAGTCAAATACAGCATGTTCTTATTTATAAGTGGGAGCTAAATAGTGTGTACAGATAGACACAGAATGGAGAAAGCGAGACATTGAAAACTCGGAAGAGAGGGAGGGTGGCAGGGTACTGGGTGATAAGAAAATACTTAACAGGCACAATGGATTTTGGTGATGGAAACACTAAAAGCCCAGACTTCAGCACTACAGAATAAATCCATGTAACACAAATGCACTTGTATCTCTTAAATTTTTACAAAAACATAAGGAAAATGTAGTCTCTTTGTTTTAATATTTATATCACATTTCATTTCAGTTAGTCTAAATTCTCTAGCAGAAATCTGCAGAAAAATGCTGATTACTGGTAGGGAGAATATACCTCTAATTTTAAAAAAATCACCACTAATTTAGAAAATATGACATTTTACTGTTGTTTTTTTGATAGATACACTCTCACAAGTCCAAAAGACTTTTTTTTAATGTTATCTTGTTAAGAGTTTTCTTTGGAATAAAATTGAATTTTATTATATGTTTTCTGGACATCTGTGGAGGTTATTATAAGGTTTTTCCTTTTTGTATTTTCTAATTTCAGAACATCATTATATTCTTAGAGTGCATTCTACTTAGGGATGCTTTTAATTCATTTCTGGAATCTGTTTGGCAATACTCTCTTTAGGATTTTAAAGATCTATATTCATTCATAAGATCAGACTTCATTGCTATTACTACTACTGTTGCTGCTGCTGCTACTACTAATATGATTTTTATTCTTTTGTTGCTGAGGTTCTAATAATTTTGTGGAATTATGGGAGTATCTCATCAACTTTTTCCATATATCAAAGCAGTTTAATTCTTATATTTCTTGAGATTTTCTAGAATCTATGTGGGATTTGGGGGGATGTTTTTTAAATATCTCTAAAATTTCTCCTGTTGTTATCAGTCTGTTGTAATCTTTCATTTCTTCTTGTATCAATATGATAACTGTTCCCGAGGATTATTTACTATATCAATATTTCCACATGTATTGAAATAAAATTATACAGAGCATCTTTTCAAAATGTTATGCTCTTTTATATTTACGATTATGTTCCCATTTCATCCCTATTGTCATTTGTGTTTTTTCATTAATTTTTTTTTTTTTTGTCAGAGTTGCCAGAATGGTGCCTTTTTATTGTTCTTTCTAAAAAAACTTGTTTTGGTTTTCTCTTTTCAGTCACTTGGTTCTATTTTTCTCTATTTTATTAATTGCTATGTTTATCTCATTAACTCCTTCATTTGCTTCGTTATGTTTATTCTATTTTTCTTTTAATTTTTATGAGTTGAAGTCTGTCTTCATTTAAAATGTTTTGTTTTCTAAAAAAAAAACATTATAACATTTACATATGGCAATCTTTTTGGCTAAATTCTGTAAGGTTGGTTTTAAAGTATTCTTATTCCTGTTTCTAAATGAACTATAATTAAATTTGTGATAAGGAGACAATTTGGTATTGCTACAACATTAAATTTATTAAGTGAATTGCTTATTCTACAAGTTAGTATTTGCCAGTTAATGGAAAGCTCCAATATATTGCCCACTTCTCTTAGATAGATTTCTTTACTATGGCCTGGGGAGAAGAAACATCAGCCAACCACTGAGCAACATTAACTGGTGCAAGACATCTCCCATGAGTTATTGATATGGTTTGGTTGTGTCCCCACTCAAATCTCATCTTGAATGCTAGTTCCCATAATCCCCACATGTTTGGGGAGGGACATGGTAGGAAGTAATTGAATCATGGGGGTAGTTATCCTCACGCTGTTCTCATGATAGTGAGTGACTTCTCATGAGATCTGATGGTTTTGTGGGGGGTTTTTCCCCATTTCGCTCTGCACTTCTCCTTGCTGCCACCATGTGAAGAAGGATGTCTTGGCTTCCCCTTCCACCCTAATTGTAAGGTTACTGAGGCTTCCTCAGCCATGCTGAACTGTGAGTCAATTAAATTTCTTTCCTTTATAAATTACCCAGTCTTGGTTATGTCTTCGTTAGCAGTGTGAGAACAGACTACTACAGTTACCTACGACTTACTCGCCTCTCATTTCTGCTGTCAGATTTTGCTAACTCTGATTCCTCACCCTCCTCACTGTCTTTTGGAGAAAATGGTACTCATTTCATATCACCCATATTGGGTTGTGGAATTTTTAAATCTACTTTATTTCACCATCTGCTTTACATGTTTAAGAAATGTGGTTGTGTTTCTATTATACTCACTTCTCCATTCCCAGTTTATCAAAATTGTTATTTTTTGGTCTTCTGTTTACTCTTTCTCCCAGTCCTCTTTCTCTCTTTCAGCCAAACAGTACCTCTTCCTCTGCATTTTTTCCTGGGTGTGTTTCCTTTTAAAATATAGAAAATTTAAAAGTAAAATTATCCGTAAAAGTCTACTATCTATTCCATTTCCGCTAGCCAATGTTTTTTGAATAATCACCACTAATATATTGGTGTGTATCTTTTCCTAGTTTTCCCTATTTATGTTGTTTTATACACACACATAGTTTTTTTTTTTTTCTTCAAAAAGTTATACCAGGTATTCTACACACATTAACCTCGTACTTCACTCTTTTCACTTAGTAAATCACCAGCACCATGATTTTACTTTTACTTTTCTCTTTCTTTTGTCACTTGTAATTTAGGCTGTGAGCATAAGTGTAACCACAAGATCACTAATTGCCCTGAACCAGAAATTGTCTTCTTCTCTTCCCCCTAAATTGTTTGTGTTTACTTATTGCCATTAATATATCTTCCAATATATTCCAGAAGTTGCAGAGTACACTCACATAAATCTACAACCAAAAAAAAAAAAAAAAAAATTAAATGTCTGAAAGTTACAGTATTACTTGTATGTGACTGGGAGTAGAGAGCCAAAAACTTAGGACATTTTATCATCCCTCAGCTCCAAAGATGGAAGACTGCATTCCACCTGCCTGAGACGTCTCAAAAGTGAGAATTCAGGAAATGACACATACCACTGTTAGATATGAGTTTTAAATTTCAAAGAATCAATATGTTCAATTCTTTGCCTTCTACTTTTAAACTTCCTCATAAAGCAACCTTTTTTGATTACCTGCTCCACCCTGATTCATTTTAATCACCTGCTCCACCCTGACTCATTCCGATTACCTGCTCTGTCATAACCATTTTTTCCTGCCAAACCACTCACTCCGTCACTCTCTTTAAATTAACCAATCGGAATTAGTTTAGCCTGTGCAGTCTAACTCAAGCCAATAGGGGAACGACACAGCAGCAGAGGCCATGTGCATCAGGGATAAGAACCCCTTCCCCTCCCTTGTCCAAGTGTGCACTCACAATTGCTGCATCTGTAAGGGCACACCCTTCTGTAGAGGTACCTTGCCTAGCTGAGAATTAAATATAAAATTTTATATTAAAGTGCTATTTCTTTTTTGGCACCTAAACTTTATGTATAACACCCTGATCCTTTTATCTTGTGATGAACCTGTGCTTATAGAAACCTGTTGGACTCTCCAAATGAAAGATTAATTTAGGATTTTTATATCTAACGGTATATGTGAGATTGACTCACACATTTTTCCTTTGTCATGCTTTTGTCTTGAATAGGAATCAGGGTTAAAATGACCCACAACATGAATTGAAGTGTTTCTTTATCTTTCTAGATTTTAGAATACTTTGTGAAATTTTAGCATTCCTTTCTACTCTAGGAAATTAAAAGTGGACTAAAAAACTGTCCGGCGTCGGCATTTTTGTTGGGGCTGGGGATTTCTGACTTGGACATCCTTTTATTAAATGGTCATTTTTCTATCTATTCAGTGTTCCTTTCATATACACTTTAAAAATTTCATCATATAATTATTTAAAGTATTTAAGAATTTAAAAGATCTCCACAGTGTCTAGAGTCTATGCTTTTGTTGCAGCTAATATTGTTTATCCTTGACTTTTCTCTTAATCTGCTTGCCTAAAGCTTGTTATACTTCATTAATCTTTTCAGAGAAACAGTTTTCAGTTTTGGTTGAACATCTTTGTTTTTGTTTTTTATACTTCAGAAATGTTTTTATTTCCTCATTAATCTTTATTTCCTTTTAGTCTCTAGCTATTTTCCAGCTATTTGAACCAATATATGTTTGGATACATTATTTTAATATTTAAAAAATCTTATTTGGGCTATATGTTTTCATTAGCTATAGTTTTATTTTAATAAATAGTATTTTATTGCTATTATTGATCAGACCTATTTTGTAATTTTCTTTATTAATCCCTCTTTAGCTCATGAGTAATTTAAAAGTATATTTTCTCTTCAAAATACAATTTTCTTTTACCTGTATTTTGTTATTGACTTTTAGCTGTATTTTGTTATTGACTTTTAGCTGTATTTTGTTATTGACATTTCTTATTGTAATTTTGTTAATTACATTTGTTACATCGTGATCAGAAAATGAGAAATGTGTTTGTGATCTAATTAACATGGGGATCATTTTTATAAATATCCCCATATACATTTCAAAAGAATGTGTTCTTTATATTGATTACAAGTTTTACTACTTAGCCATTAGATTGACCTCATGTTTTTAAAAAATATATATCAATTTTTAGTCTATATGACCTATAAATTAAAAGTCTTTTAGAATGATAACCAATTTCTCCCTCTATTTTAGTTTTCTATATGTAATATGATGATACAACTTAAATGTTGACTAGACACAAAAGAGAGTTGTTAAATTTTACATTTCCATTACAGTAGAAGGATTATGAAAGGCAGAGTTTGAGAACTGTTCTAGGACTTCTGCACCTCTTCGATCACTTCTAAGATCTAAAAGGGCTGAAAAAGTGAGGAGAAGCGATTTTATGAGTAAATCTCTTTGGAGAAAGCTTAGCGTCTTCTAATATCTCTGATGTTGCTGATGGGGGCAGGATGGAGTTTTCTGTCTCTTATCTCAAGTCTGTTGGTGACCTTCCATGGTCCCACCCAGTAAATTTGAAACTTATTCTGAACTGTTGAGAATAAAGGCTGGTGCCTGAGAAAGGTCAAATGGACTATGCTGAGATCTGTCTCCTGTCCAGAAAATCTAGAGGGTGGCGGGGTGGTATCAGAAAGGAAAGACTTCTTTCCTCATCCATCACTAAGTTCATGGCTGAGGCACCCATAACAAAAGACAGAATCACAAGAGAAGAGCATACAAATTGATTTCATGTAAGTTCTATGTGACATGGCAGCTTTCAGAAATGAAGAACAAACAGGGAAAATTGTAATTTTTATGCTTAGGTTTGATAAACAGTGGACAATCATATAGAAGTATAATTGGACAAAGAGTATATTAATAAACTGAGGGGAACTTAGCAAGGCCTGTTCATTTAGATTCTTCCTTGTTTTCCTATGTCTTTAGAGAAAAGAACGTTCTTTTCTTTCTAGAATAGAGAGGACCCCTCTGGAAGGTGGGTCTTATGACTTATTTTAGAGAAAGGTCAGAGAGACCTTCTTCTGCTGTTGCCTCAAATTCCAAGGTGTTGTATTTCAGGAATGGTGTGCTCTGACCTCCATTCGTGGAATCTAGCTGCAGTGGGGGCAAGGCCAGCACAGTGATTAGCCCAGGAGGTGCCAGGAAGGTTTATCGAGAACCAATGTGCAAAGTGAAAAAGATCCTGAGTTAGGGGAGAGGGTGTCTCTATGAGGTCCAATAGATGCCATGGAGGTGAGCTAAAGTGCTAGATACCTAGTGGCTGGGAGTTTCAAGCATCAAAAGAACTTTGCCATGCTCTTAACTCACTTCCCTTCTTAGACCTCTAGAGTATAGTTTTTACTGAAAGCAACAGTAGTTGCTATAAGAAAGAGAAAAGAATTGAATAAAAGCAATGATGAGTGGCAACAAACAACAGATTAGGCAGAGTTTAAACAGCTATTTGCGAAGTCATGCAGCAGGGAGAAGAGTAAGAATCTGAAGAAACTTCAGTAATAAGAGAGGAAGGTCAATATGAAGGCCTGAAGAAGAGGAACAAGAGCTAATTTTTTTTTTTTTTTTGAGACTGAGTCTCGCGCTGTCGCCCAGGCTGGAGTGCAGTGGCGCAATCTCGGCTCACTGCAAGCTCCGCCTCCTGGGTTTACGCCATTCTCCTGCCTCACCCTCCCCTGTAACTGGGACTACAGGTGCCTGCCACCGCGCCCGGCTAATTTTTTGTATTTTTAGTAGAGACGGGGTTTCACCACGTTAGCTAGGATGGTCTCGATCTCCTAACCTCGTGATCCGCCCATCTCGGAAGAGCTAATATTTATTCAAACTTAGGCATGCTATACATGCCAAATGTTGTACTTGTGTTCTCTCATTTAATTTCAGTTTTACTATCCTCATTATCACAGATGGCAAACTGCAACTTACAAATTTTGGAAATGTTGGAAATTTGTCTAATGCTAGCCACAACAATTTATTGTGCAATAACCTATGGATGTGCATGGTAGAAAAGAGCTAAGAAAAAAAAAATATATGCAGGGGATTGAGGGAAATTTACAAGTAGTAACGTCCGAAAGGGGCTGTGCTGGATGGGAAGCACTCTATTTTTATTTTTATACTTATTTTACTAGAAGTATAGAATTAACCACATGCCTCAATAATGACATTCTAGCAACTCATCTCATCATGTGTAATCTATTTTATATGCTTTTGTTTTATTTCTCCTTTTGACTCTCTTGCCCCCACTGTCTTCACTCCCCACCCTTGGCCCATGCCATGGGCATCCTTGTTCAGTTTTAGGTTAGTCTTTCTAATTATTCTTTCTTACAGTCTTTTTCATTTGTGTCAATTTATGTAAAACATATAGTATTAAGTGTGTTTTTAAAATAAGTTAATGGCATTGTGGTATAAATCTCATTCTGTTTCTTGCTATTTCGGAACTCTACCCATGTTGTTCCAGGAATATCCTCAGTCCTCTGACCATTGCATAGTATTTTACACTTCCATCATATCTTTGTCTCCATTTGAAAACCAATAGGCTACTAGGGTGCTTTGTCTCTACTAACACATTCATTGATGGTCTCTGAATATGCCTTCTGGTGCATCTGTGCATTTTCTTCTCTTTATCTTATTTTACTTTCCCCAGGATTTTCTCAGAAAAATGTCTGCTCACAGTGCTACAGCCCTAACATGTCAGTTCTAATCCTCCCTTCTGTCTTTTGCTGATGCACTTTAACTAGCATCTCCCAAAGCAGTTTTTAGTTTATTTTCCTAAACATACTCAGACACACTTCCATCTGGCACTGCTGCTGCCTGTGAAGTATGTGGTTTCCTGGTTCCCTGTGGGTAACCAGAGCCACTCTATTTCTAGTCTGGCTACTTTGATGGCATGGGGTTTGTAGCTGGAGTTCCAGGTCACCTCTGTAGAGGCCTTGACATGTGGTTTGCTCTCCTTCCATTTAGATGATTTGGAAAAACTAAAGATAAAGCTTCTAATCCTTTTGATGCTTTAGGTGGGGTGGGGCAACTAAGTCCCAAATTCCAATGTGAAAATGTGATCTTTTCACGATGCATCTTGCTTTGTTTTATGTTTTATATCCTATACTTTACATCCTAATACTCCATGAAATGTGCATGATGAATGAAAATTCTTAAAAAGAGAAGTAATTTTATTTCTAATTGACAATTAAAATTGTAGAAATTGTGTTTTTAATGGCTTATATACTAGTATTATGATGAACTATAAGAAAATGCTGTTTTGGGGGTCATACATGCTCAAATATAAGCAATTTCATTCCATGTGATTTTACCTAATATGTAAAATATAATGCATTATGTTTAAATACATGGGGTTTAGATGGCTTGAATGGCTTACTGTGTCCATGTAGTAAGTGGTGGCAAGCAACTTGCTTGACACCAAGTTTCTAATTCAAGTGCAGAATTGGAGTACTCCATCACAATTCTAATTATAATTAACTAGTAGAATTATTTAAAACTGTTTAAACTTAGTTTATAACCACAAGCATTGGATTTTGAGTTGCTTAGCTGTCCATAATTATTAATTTATTCTATTTTAAAATAAATAATATATGATATATTGAAAGGGAGAGAAAAGGGAGGGAGATTTTTCTGCTGTTTTTTTTTTTTTTTAATGACACAGGAGAAAATACAACTAACTCTTTAATTTAGGACTTATATTTAAATTATGCTCTTCTTTTGAACAACATTTCTCATAAAGATAACTGAATTTAATTACTATTTGTAAAAAGTCCATATCAATGCCTGTAATTCTAGATATAAGACAGCACAATTGGAGTATTAATTCCAAGTTAATGAGCTAATTTTCTTTTCCCAACTTGCAAAAAAGAGCAGTAAATAATAGTTCTATAATAGAAATGAGGAAACTGTGTTGTCCACGGAATTTTAGAATTGCAAGAGAGCTTCAAATATTGTCTAGGTCAGTTCTTCTTTTCTCAGAAGAGAAAAACGGACGATTAATTAATTGTCAAGACTGGTGTAGTAGGAGCAGATCTAGCACAACTAGACAGGTTACCCATTTTCCCAGTGTTCTTATTATGAATGAGAATAAAGTTCTCATTACATATTGCATTCTTTAAATGGTTCATCTCTGAATGAGAAATGTAGGCCAGAAGCAGGTGTCTCCCCAACTCTTTATATCAGTTCCTCATCATTTTCCTCCTCATTGGTTACAATAGCATTCTGTCTAGTACCCTTACTTGCAATCTTGTCCCGCTTCAATTCATTTTACACATTACCAAAAGAATAAGCTTATTAAGACATGTATTTCATACACCACTTCCCTGTTTAAACATCTTCAATATTTCTCAAGAGAAAACACAGACTCCTTAATGTGATACCAAAGGTTCTTTCTGAACTGATTCCTCCCCTCCTCCTCCAGCATCTCATCGCTGTTTGGTGCTTTCACTTCAAATACCATACAGATCCAAGTACTGAGTGTTCACAAATGTACCAGCCTCTTCTGTACATGTATGCTTTTCCAAGGACTTCTCTGATAGGCTGCCCCTACCTCATTTTGCCAACCATCATGCTGTCTCCTCCCCACTCAGGGCCCCGCTCCTGTTTAGTAGAAGACTTAATTAAACTTCAACACTCAGTCACAGTGGGACCTCTTCCACGATGACTTCCCTGAATGGTCTTTCAACTTCCTAGTGCTTCCCAAACGCCTGGGCCTTACCTTGATCCCAGCCTTTTGTAATATTTATTCTAATTCTGCTTCTCTGACCACCTCCTTTGGAGCTGGGACAATGTCTTTTGTGACTGATACTAGTGGGTTATAAAGTATATTGTAGTTTCACAGAGCACCATTTACCATCAGCCTTATTAGACTTAATTTCAGTTTCCCTCATTTGAACAGACTCTTTTCAAGACCCTGGGAGGAACCCTAGACGTGTCTTCATATGGTCACACCTTATAGTAAAACTCAAAAAAAGAAAGGTACTTCTTCATTTTTTATTTTTAAGGAACCTCTTATGCCCAATTTTGTAGACTTCAGGCCACACAATAGCTGAACTTTCCAGGAAGAGAGACCCAATAAATGTCTATGGAATGTGTTAATGAATACATTTTCCTGTATTATTATTATATATGATAATGATAATAGTTTTAATACACATATTATCTCTAAATTCATCAAGTACATAGCTTTAATCTAGTATGCTTTTTAGATCTGTTGCCTTATCTGTTAAAATAAGAGCATGTTATTTAGTCTCTGTCCTATTGCAGGCCAGTTGTGATAATAAAATTAAACCCTGAGTATAAGAGTAGAATAAGCGTAGTGCCGAGTTCCATTTTGTCTGGAGAGTAGTGGATTGGAGTCACAGTTTAACAAGTGATTGCCACTGAAATGTGGTTTTAGGGCACTTTCCTTAGAGTCACTATGGCTAGCCCCTTAGCATTATAAGGAACTGTAACACAGGCAGAGAACAGGTTGAATTGCATGCTTCCATTTGCTCATTTATTTTATATATCTATTTAGCACATAATATGTGCCAATTACTAGGAAGTGAAGAACACTCAATAGTGAACAACAGCGTCAATATTTCTGCACTTGGAGCCTGCATTGAAAGAGGGGGACAAAAAGTAATTAAATAAGTGGTCTCAGATTGAGCTGTCTGATAAGGTGGGAGAAATAAGTAGAAACGAGATCATTCAGGACTTTGAAGGTCATCATTTGGAGAATGTTTTTATTCAGGTTATAATTAGAAAGTCCTTGGAGGATTTCAGTCAGGGGTCTGATAAGTTCTGATTTATTTTTGAAAAAGTAAATCTGCCTACCCTGATGAAAATGCTTTCACTGTGGACAAGAATAGAGTATAGAAGACTCATTACCTGTGAATATGGCTCTCCCCATGAGCTTGGGCTAGGCTGGTGGTAATGGGCATGGAGAAATAGATCTTTATTTTATATTCTTTAGAGTAGCACTGACAGACTTTGGTAATAGATCAGATATAAGGGCTGATGTAAAAGCAGAAATCAATGGTGACTTTTAGTTTTTTGGTTTGAGGAATGAGAATGCCATTTACTGAGATGAGGAAGCAACAAATGGGAAAAATATCGAGACTGTTGTGAGAGTGAAGCAGGTAGTGCCTTATCACAAGCCTGGCTCAAGGTCAAAGTGTTTTCAAAGTGTTTTAGAAAGCCAACAATCACAATATCTCTTCCAATTTCATTTCAATTGGGCCCTCTGAACATATACCATATGAAATATCCAGAAAGGTAGCTTTGGATTATTTTCTCTCTCTGCTCTCCACTTCAGTGTCTTTCTGAAATTTAGTGGCATACTCTGCTACTATTCAGCTGCAGTGCTTAGCGATCCCATGATCTCTTGCATCTTCTCCCTTTCCAGAATTTAAGTCCAACATTGTGTCTTGCTGATTACAAGTTGCCTATAATTTATGCATAAGTAAAATTGGATTCCTGTAACAGTCCAGGAATACTATCGATAGGGAAACTGCAGATGCCTTCTAAGGCAATTAGCTGAGTACAAAGGAAAACCATTATGTAAAAAAGCCAAGATATTTATCTTTGGGTTACAGCTAACTCTTCATACTAAATATTAGTTAACATATGGAGAATTTGAAAGGTTGCTGTCTCTCCCTTTGAGTATGGTATTTTCTAGTACAACACATTTATAAACACTCTATCAGCTTTCCAGTCTTGCCTTTCAGTTCTCATTCAGAAGAGTGCAATACTCCTCTGATACTCAAATATTATACAGGTACTAGAGTCTATATATACTATAAAACTATACAATTACACTACATTATAAAGTACTATGATAATAACACTCAGAAGGCACCATGATATTATAATAAAGAGATTGCTGCTGATAATTCAACAAAAAGTGTGATTTCACTAATCACAATTCGTGACTAAATCTTTAGCACTCTTTGAAAACCTCCTATGTTGCCAATATCATTAATGCTGACAGAAGACAAAGATGAAAGAGGTGATAGGAATAAAAAAGAAAAAAAGAAAAAAGGGATACAAAGGATTAATTTGATAAGTTTTCAGTATTGAAATATAGTATGATATATTAGGGCTTCAGAAACACGTCAGGTTGTTCTTCCACTTCTTGACTTTCCATTTATTCCTGCAGAAGATTCTGTCTTTCCATACATATTCCTCACAGGTCTTTAAGACATCCAAATTTATTATCCAGTATGTTACAAAAGAGGCTTAGGTTGAAAAGAAAATCACAATAGAATGCCAATTTTATCAATATTGCCTGCTAGCCTCACTACTTGGATTTGAATCTGACCATGACTGTATCTTGATTGCAAAGCTCCAGACTTTTGTTCTGTCCTTTATATCAGTCTAGCACCCTGTTGTCTCTTAGCAATTATTTTGGGGTATTAATCAAACAAGCAAATTAATGGTTTCCTTGGAAAGGTTCTACAATTTTGACCCATGCATTTTTAAGTATTCAATATAAAACCATATGAAGTTGTGCTTCCCAGAACTTTACATTCTACTTTATTTGAATACTGGAGCAACAGAAGTACAGGTAATGCAGTCATCTTTAGCCAACTTGCAGCTTGTATCTTTTATCAAACTCACTACAACTATTTGCTTCTCTACTTATACTTATTTTTGGAAGAATTTAGAAGTTCAGGCATAAAGTTGGTATGCTGAATTAGAATTATACTTTTGGTTTTTAACTTATTTTAAATATAAGGAAATAACTTCAATCCTATACATTGTGACATTTTAATTTTCTACATTTCTCCTCTAGTGTATAAAGGCTACATTTTAAAAATGTGCAGCAGACTTAGAAGGCATACTCTCATTTAGCTCTTTTATCTTTCTCTTCTGATATCTGGTATCTGCCATTTTTCCTCCACTTTCTCTCAGGATCCTGATGACAGGCTGTGTCTTGCTAGATGGGAGTCAGAACTGAAACCAAAGAAACCAGATTCTGTTGTTCTTGCATTTGTACAAATCTTCTGTGCCTTAAAGGTAAAGGCATTAACTTCTGACTCACTCTTTCTTAGCAGTCCACCTTTTAACAACGTCCTTATCAAATGAAGCAGATGCAATTTTGGTGGTGACTGCCAGAAAGCTCTTGAGAGAGTAAAAATAGATCATGTCCTTTTCCCAAAGAAAGTAGTTGTATAATTTATAGAACTGTGTTTCTATTTGTGAAATTTAATTCTAAAGAATACTTTTCAACTATATATTTAAATAGGCAATTTTCTTTAATGCTATGTTAATATATGCATATATATTCTATGTATTTTCATTTCTATTTGTACATACATATACATGGAAAGAAATAGATCAGTATTTCTGAAGCTCTCTACTTTTTCGTAGCTATACTGTTTCAGTTTCGCTGGTAATGTGTGGTGTCTGCAAAGTGCTTAAAGCTAATATAAGAAACAATCTATCATCAGTGAGAAAACCAACAACTGACTTCAGAAACTTCCCAAATCAGCCAAGTAGAGCAGTGTGCTTGCAGAAAGTGATAAAACAGAAAATCCTACTTCTTTTTAAAATCTTCCAAATCTTAACTCATTCTTTGGCATTTCTGCTTAAGAAATAAGAGATCTTCTGTGATCCCAGCACTTTGGGAGGCTGAGACGGGCGGATCACGAGGTCAGGAGATCGAGACCATCCTGGCTAACACGGTGAAACCCCATCTCTACTAAGAAATACAAAATTAATAATTCCTTTAATAAGTATGTCATGGTAGGTAGTTACTGAGCTAAGTGAATTCCTTGGCCTCTTCTATGTGAACCTTGCAGAAATTTTTGGCCAGTAAGAGAGTAAGGAATAAGGAGATCATTGGCATTCAAATACCAAAATTATGAACTGTAAAAAGAATAAATGAGGCTTTAAAACTTGTCCCTTCAGTATCTCCAAACAATGTAAAGTCAAATGGCTTTGAAGAGATCTTTTTTTTTTTTTTTTTTTTTTGAGACAGAGTCTCACTCTGTTGCCCAGGCTGGAGTGCAGTGGCCAGATCTCAGCTCACTGCAAGCTCCGCCTCCCGGGTTTGCACCATTCTCCTGCCTCAGCCTCCAGAGTAGCTGGGACTACAGGTGCGCGCCACCTTGCCTGGCTAGTTTTTTGTTTTCTTTAAAGAGAAAAAGTCAAGACAGACCAAATTAGATGGCTTCATATGTAAAAGAGAAGTCTACCAACAGCACTGACTACTATGCAGGACAGGCTGTTGGGTACAAAAAAGACAGTGTTGCTTTCTTCAGCCTCAGTTTACCCTAGTAAGCCATGGGCTTAATGTTAGCCCTGAATGTGAAGAAGAGGCGTGATTGCATAGAAGTTCAAGGTTTTTGTTCCCAGCTGAACAATTCCCGTTGTTTTTAATAGTCTTAAGACTAGTAGTCACTGAGCATTCATTCTAGCATTGCTTTCTCTCCCTCCTAGCTCCCACCACACTGGAGAATTGCAATATTGATGACTAAGAATGGACTTAAATAATCCAAAGTAAAACTGAGCATCAGGGTTAGGAAAAAGCTGGTCCAATTCTCTAGTGCTTGGTAAGTACAGAACCAAGAGTCAGAGGAAGACTCTTTAGCTGGTGACTCTTCAGCCCCTAAGGCTTTCCGCTATGATTTGTGACCCAGTGAGCATGAAAACGAGGTTCTATTTAATGCCTTGGATGGCTCAGTCTTTCTTTGATAGAAAGTGCCGCTGTGTTGATCAAGAGGAAAATAGATGTAATAGATTCAGGGTTGCATCAGAGAGTAGATTTGCATTCATGATATGCATGTAGTAATCATTTGTCATAAGAATTTCATGGCTGATTTATAGGTGGTCAAGTCTGAGATCATTTTATGAGACCCAGCTCTGTGGAAAGTTAGCCTCACATTTGGGCTTGAATTTGAAGTTCTAGAATTTATGAGAAACTTCTATTACTCCAAGAAGTACTTTCTTATCCTGCTGGGAAATCTCAAATAGTATCTATATCTGAAATTATGAGAAAATAAGTATTTTATATTATATACTGTCATATAGTATGTAAAATACTATAAGTATTTGTATATAGTATGTAAAACACTATACTTATTTATATATAGTATGTAAAACACTATACATATTTGTATGTGTTATTATTTCTTAAACTGTTATATCTAGATATTCTTTATGACTTTTCTGTTAACTATTGCAAATTCTATGTTAAAAGAAAAACATAGTTGCTGTTCTGATGTGGAAAATAAGGCATAGGGAAGTGATCATTGATTTGCTTCTGGTTATGGAGACCAATACCTCATTTGGTTTTGAGTCTGGATACTGTTCTAATTCCATAATCTTAATTCTGTAAGACCTCAAAGGCAGGTAGTTATCATTTTATTATTCATTGTCTGGTAATCTTCTGACTAATGTGTTGACTTGTATATTTATTCAAATACTGGGAGAAGATGGTTTCCATTTTTCTTTCTTTCCCTTTTAAGGAATCTTCTCTACCTAGTGGTTTGTGATCATGACTAAATCTTCAGCTATTACACCTTAAAGAACAGTGTGCCTTTGTTGTTTGGGGTAGAGAGGTAGTTGGTCAGTGTTGTATAGGAATTAGAGTCTTAGTGTGAACACAGTGGCAGCCAGTAATGACAGATAAGGATGTTATCAGCACAACAAAACAAAACAAACCACAGTAAAACCAAACTCTTCTTTTCACTCAAGGTCTTTAAATTATCATAAAAAGAAATAGGAATTTCTTCTTTGGAAATGTGTAAGTATAAACATATTCCTTAATGATGGTCAGGGACTGTGATATATTCTTATTTCATCAAAAAGATTGGCTACTTGCCAGTTTTGACTTTCCATAGAAATCACTTTTTGAACTGTTTGTTGAGAGAAGTATCACCAACACCCTCTGTACAAGGTAATGTTCAATTTATTTAGTATCAAGAGCATTAAAGTGTGATAGCTGAAAACTGTGATAAAAGAGAGGTGATGTTGGGAGCCAATGGGAGCTTTGTGCTTTTCTTTTTCAATTCAGTTTTTGGTTAGAGTTAGCAACAATTTGTTTCCACTTTTAGACTTCACTTTGGTTGGGATTCATTGGAGAACAGATTTATAGGCTTCTCATTGATAATGATTTCTCATACAATTGATGTCCTAGTGAGGGGTCAATGAAACTATTGTTTTAAGAAATGAATCATGTTGCTCATGTTTGTCAGAAATTACCCTGTTCATCAGTTTCTAACAAAACTATCAGTAGCTTCAAAGTTTGAAAGTTTATATTTTAAACTTTATTTAGAGTTGCCAGATTTCAAAAGTTATTGTTATTTTCTGTTACTTCACTACAAATTACAGATTTATTTTAGTGTTTGAAAACCAGTGATTATTTCAATTCTCTTTTTAGAAGTGATAAAGCTCAGAAAGATTGTCTCCTCAAAGTTAGATAACCAGTTGATAATAGAGCCAGACCTAGAACTTGGCCTATCCAGTTATACAAGCATTGCTTTCTTGACTACATTGTTTAGAAAGTGATATCTTTTTCTCTATGCAAAAGGGAGAGTTATTTCTCATTATTCTCTGAATTTCTTCAGGCCAGGGATTGTGTCTTGTTAAATTCAGCACACTGAATACTCAAGCTTGTGCTGCCACATAAGAGATGATTACTTAATGTTTATTAAATGAATGAACAAATGTTGAATATACAAGTATTTCCTTTTGACACTTTTTAACATTATTAACTTAATTTGTTTTAATATTAATAGTTTTATGACGTTTAATATATACCTACTTTATGTTCAGCAATTCCTCTCTTAGGTGTTTATGAAAGAAAATGAAAAGTTTAAAAGGTTCACCAAAGACTTATACATGAATGTTTATCATGACTTTAATCATGATGGCCCCAAACTGAAAACAACCCAAATGCTTATCAACAAATGAATGAAGAAATTGTACATCCACATATTCTGTATCCTGATTGAGGAAGTAGTTTCATGGTTATAGACATTTGTTAAAACCCGTTGAACTATACATTTTAAAAATGGGGCATTTTATTGTATGTACATTGTTTCTCAATAAAGTTGATTTTAAAAGTAAAAGTATAATTTTATATCTGTTTTGACAAGTTGAAAATTATAGGGAGTAATTGACATCTATCAGTACCTTAATCTGTAGTTTGGTGTATAATGTCTATAACGTCTATTAACCCAAACCAATGAAGAAAACATTTTTGAAAACATTCTTTCCAATAAGCTTAGTTACACTTAATAAGCACATCAACTGATACATATAAATGAAATATCAGTGTAATTTTTATGTTAAAATATTACTCATTAAATCATATGCATGGCATTCCCTCTAGTGTGTTCTTGCTTTGATGATATGCTTAGCTGCTAAATTCAGGTAAAGATAGTCAGTCTCTCCTTATTGAGATTATTATCTGAAAACTTCAAAGCTTCCTGTTCCAATTTTTTTCATTGCAGGCTCATTATATATTCTATCCAAATTTCCCTTCATAGTGAATACAACAGTTTTTACTTGGATAATATTAATGCTTCAGATTTGGAAGACAAGGAACAAACTAATCATATTTATTTTCTTCTTTTCTAAACTCTATGAGAGATTGTCAGTTACTAAAAGCAAAATTTAAAATGTATTTACTAGTTATATTTAACAGAGCACAAAAGTTAGAAATTGACCACCTGGAAAAGAAAAAATGACTCGTTTAGAGAAGCGTTGACAACAAACTCTGTATGAGAAAGACAAATCATGAGAAGACACAGTTTTTCTTTTAATGTGACTTTTAAAGGTTAACTGCACCTAGTTCATCTTGGTAAAAATTCAAGACTCTATTAGCCATAAATACAACCAACTTAAAAAAGTAAAATCCATTCTCCTTTTCCTGTCTCTATAATCATTTCCTCTTAATAATGAACTTTAAAACTTAAAACACCTGCTGTGTACATTAATGCTTTATCTTAATTGTTTTTTTAAAAAAAAAACTCATTTTGGTTTTAAATCTAGCTTTCTCCAAAGAATATGAAATTACCATGAAGCATTTTGTTTGTTCTGAAAGGGCAATGAAATTTTAATATGTGGATTATATTTACGAATTAAGCAGCAAGCCCTGAATCATTCTAGAACTCAGCAGGTTGGCAGGAACTGACAGAAGATTTGNTGTCTCTATAATCATTTCCTCTTAATAATGAGCTTTAAAACTTAAAACACCTGCTGTGTACATTAATGCTTTATCTTAATTGTTTTTTTAAAAAAAAAACTCATTTTGGTTTTAAATCTAGCTTTCTCCAAAGAATATGAAATTACCATGAAGCATTTTGTTTGTTCTGAAAGGGCAATGAAATTTTAATATGTGGATTATATTTACGAATTAAGCAGCAAGCCCTGAATCATTCTAGAACTCAGCAGGTTGGCAGGAACTGACAGAAGATTTGAGACATTTTCTGTAATACATAGAGCAGATTAAGCAGTTTTCCTCAATAATAGGTGACTTCACCCCCTGTGTGTCAATGTGTTTGTTGTTGAAGCAAGGCCAGTTGAAATCATAAAGTCAGCAGAGTTCATCACTTTGGCTCCCTCCACTTTGAATTCTTGTGACATGCTCAGCACTAAGACAGTCCCCATGAGACAACAGTGAACAGGACATGATTTCTACTCTCAAGGTCTCTGAAGAACTCACAACCTGTGTTGGCAAAAAGATAGTTATCACAACCATCAGTGTGATTTAAAAAAAAATGATACTCTCATAATCAGGAGCACAGAGGTGGAAATATTTCATTTGAGGAAGGGTTCATAGAGAGCCTTCATAAGATGAGAAAGTAGTCATCCAGCCAGTTCAGTTCATACACTTCGTCATTCAACAAATAACACTGAACTCATACTCGGTGATGGCTCCTATATTTGGCACTGGACTTGCAATGATGACCAAAGGCAAACATCAAAGTGAAGTAAGGCAGGCTCAGAAAGAAAAATGTTGCATGATCTTACTTATATGTGGGATTTTTTCTAAAAGGTTGAATATGTAGAGGTAGAGAATAAAATGGTTACCAGGGACAGGGGTAGGGAATAAGGAGGCATAAGTCAAAGGATACAAAGTTGCAGATGTGTAGGATAAATAAGTACAAACTAAGTAAACTTAATAATACTGTATGGGATTCCGGGTGTTTGCTAAAAGAGTAGATTGTTGGTGCTCTTACCCCCAACCCCACACACACATACACATATCCACACACACAAAGGGTAACTATATGAAAAGATTGATATGTTAATTGTTTGACTATAATAACCATGCAACTATGTGTAAACATACCAAAACATATTGTAATCTTTAAATATATATAATAACAATAAATTAATTTTGTAAAAGATGAGCATCATTTATTTTTCCTGGGGTGACAAT
The DNA here is from genome assembly GCF_001698545.2 of Rhinopithecus bieti. NCBI lineage: Eukaryota > Metazoa > Chordata > Mammalia > Primates > Cercopithecidae > Rhinopithecus > Rhinopithecus bieti. The sequence goes on from NW_016812820.1 coordinate 382,275, forward strand.
CACACAAATAACTATATATTTGCACACTGCAGAATGAGCTATGTATAAAAGATTCAGAGTATAGTGAGAGCATATAAAAAATCTAATATTTTTGGGGGGAGGTGGCTGTGGGGAGCAGGTCAGGGAAGACTTTCTGAGGAAGCAACTTTGGGGCTGAGATACAAAAATAAACTGGATTTAATTTTGGCAATGGCAGGGATGGGGAAGAGTGCAGCAGGCACAGGGAGCAGCAGTGCAAAGCTGTCACAGGAAAGTGGGATGTATTTGTGCACCTGAAACAATTCAGTGTGGCTGGAGCACAGAATGGGAGGTGGAGCAGTGTGGGGGAGGCCAGAGACACCATAGTGGGGTAGATCATCTAGGGCCCTATGAATCAAGTTAGAGATGTTGAATCTTTCCTTGAGAGATTTACGCAGTGAAAGTACCTGGTCAGATTGCTTTTAAAAAATGCTTTTGTTGAAGTTTGTATAATAAATTTTAAGAAGCCCCAGTCAGGAAGCTATAGCATTATGTTTACATGAAAAAAAATGCTTTTTCTGAAGTTTGGAAAAATAAATTTCAAGAAGCCTCAGTCAGGAACCTATGGCATTGCATCTACCTGAGAGTCTGTAGTAACTTGAATTAGGTAAAGGCAGAGAGAAATGAGGAATGGATAGTTTTAAATTTATATGATAGAGGCAACAGAACTTAGTGATATATTGGGTACAGAGCTGGAGGGAGAGAATCAAGAATGATGCTTAGGCTTCTGGCTTGAATAACTGGATGGATGAGACTCCCTCACTGAGAGAGGGAGCATGAGAAGTGGACAGGATTGGGGAGAAGCTCAGGAATTTGGCTTTAAACTGGCTGCTTAAACTGCCTGGAACATGTAAGTGAAGACAATGTGAGTTGGCTTCCTGGATATACAGCATCCTGGAGTTATGAGGTATGAAATAGAGGTATATATATACAAATCAAAGAAATATGACTGATAACTGAAGACCATAGAATACATGAAACTACACAAAGAGAGCACAGAATGAGGAGAGAAAAGGACTGAAAACTGTCTTGAGGGCATTCAGCATTTAAGGACTGTGAGGAAGTAGTTGGGCTAACAAAGGAGAAAAAGAGGAAGCAGGCAAAAAAGGGAACATCCTAGGAGAATGTGATATCATAGAAGTAAGATTCTATGATATCACTTCTATGTGATATAGAAGTGTTTTAACGATGATGGAGTGGAAAAATGTGTTGAATATTGTTGAAACTCAAGCAAGATCAGGGCTAAAGATGCCCATTAATTTAAATCACTTAGAAGTCACAGGTGACCCGATATAGAATTAATATAGTAGGATAATGGGATTGCAAGTTAGAGCAGAGTGATTTAAGTAGTGAATGAGGATTGGGGAAATTGGTAAAGTGAGTGTAAACTAATCTCTAAAATAATTTAGATAGTGAGGGATTCGTATAAATAGGGAGAACAGGAGAACTTTTTGTAAATTGATGAGATGCATTTGGGAAATTTAACTGACCAATAATACCCAATAATAGCTAAACTTTTATGGTTCTTTATGATTTACTAAATAGATTTATATATTGCTTCTACTCCTACAATCTGCCCAACTTCAACTTCTTTCTAGCATTTTAGGACCTTTACTCATTCCTCTCAATTGTCCTCCTCCTTCTTTTTTTTTTTTTTTTTTTTTTTTCTTACAGTACTTGGTGTTAGTATTTGTCTGTGTCTTGTAACTGGGTATAGTCTATCTCAGTTTGACCTACTTTTGGCCTTGAGTTGAAGGAACCCATCAATCATGCTCATGCACAGTGACCTCCCAGTTTTCCTGGATCTTCTGAGCCATGGCACAGAAGCCATAAACTGAGATATATAAATGCATGACTACACTGTCACTAGAGACATTTAATAGTTAAGTGTTTAATAACCCTAGGTAAGCAATTGTTGCCTTTCAAAAATTCAAATATCTCTACAAGTGGTAACACTTCTTTTTCAGAGACAGGGTCCTACTCTCTCACTCAGGATTGGGTACAGTGGCCTGACCATAACTCACTGCAGCCTCAAACTCCTGGACTCAAATCACCCTCCTGCCTCAGCCTGCAGAGTAGCTAGGACTACAGGTGCACCACTAGGCCCAGATGATTTCTTTATTTTTTGTAGAGATGGTGTCTTGTTATGTTGCCCAGGCTGGTCTTGAACTCCTGGCTTCAAGTGATGATTCTCCTGTCTTGGCTTCCCAAAGTGCTGGGATTACAGGTGAGAGCCACCATGTCTAGCCATCCACAAGCATAAACATAGTAAGTCTATCTAGAAGCTCTCCTTAATACAACCTCATTTCCCCTTCTCACATAAAAGCTGGCTGAATCTGTATTTTGTTCAGGATTTCTGCAGAACTCAAATTTGTATTCAAGGTGAAGCTGGAGAGATTCTGAGATTTGACTTTGTCTCTTTTCTGATACTTCAATATCCTGATTGGTATAATTAAGAAAATATTTATTCCATATAGTTTTAAGAAGATTAATTGAAATAAGATATGTTTAAGGGATTTTTAGCCACAAATCCAAACTGTAACTGATAGTATTATCTGAAAGTTGAATGGAATTGAATCATTTTGGTTGGGTATGGTGTTTCAAGTCTTATGGATATTAGGTTTCCTTTGCTTCAAAAGTTTGTAAATGGACATTGTAGTCTACTTTGTTTATAATTTATTTGCCAGTCAGTGCATCTTACCATGTTCTGTCATAGAGGTATCTAAATAAATGAAAGTAGTAGCCTTCTTCCTTTTACTGAAAGTCTCTGGTCATGTGATGAATTTTCCTGGTAAGTAAAATAGAAAGAAACTTTCCTTTTCCTGGCCGGGTGCAGTGGCTCACGCCTGTAATCTCAGCACTTTGGGAAGTTGAGGCAGGTGGATCACAAGGTCAGGAGACCAAGGCCATCCTGATCAACATGGTGAAACCCCGTCTCCACTAAAAATACAAAAATTAGCTGGGTGTGTGGCACATGCCAGTAGTCCCAGCTACTTGAGAGGCTGAGGCAGGAGAATCGCTTGAACCCAGGAGGCAGAGATTGTGGTGAGCTGAGATTGCGCCACTGTACTCCAGCCTGGTGACAGAGCAACACTCCATTTCAAAAAATAAGAGAGAGACTTTCCTTTTCCTTAAGGTCATGTAGTATTGTCCTGAGTGTATAACAATTCATGAAAATAATAGCTTATTTTGCATCGCAAGTTACTTAATATGAAATATAATGTGTGTTACATACATTACAACATCTTATCCTCAAAATGACTTTCTGAAATTAATAAAATTGTATAAATGTGTAAGTAAAGACTTGGTTTGATTGTATAATTTGCCTGAAATCACACAAGTGGCAAAATGAGAAATAAAACCAAGACCAGACCAGAGTGTTACACTGACAAAACACCATAATGGCAGTCCTTCTAGTTTACTTTTCTTAAAGAAATTATTTCTTATTTGTTATTAATTTTCCAAGTTTTGGTTTTTCTTCAATATTTTCTATAACCTCTGGCTCCAACTAAACCTTATCTGTTAATAAATGTTAATGCATAGAAAAAAGCAAACAAGAAATGAGCATTTATATTAACAATTTAGGAACAGTTGATTAGTTCTAATACCGCCCTTGAATTTCCCTTTGATGGATAAGATTGCTTGCGGTTGTGATTATGTATTGCATGTTAATAACAGTTAAATTTCCTGTTGGGGAAATTGCTCCTTGTTCTTATTAAAATATTTTATAATCTCATAGTGTTCTTTAAAGGATATAATGGACCATGAAAGGTAACATTATTTCAGGAACTTCACCATCTGCAGATTGCATCATGGTATTTATGCATAAAACTAGAATAACCCTGTAACATTTGCAAATATTTTAGGGCATTTAGTAGTTTTATAACTGGTTTTTAATGTCTTAGAGAAACAATTTAAATTACCTCTATTACTTATTGCTGCTGCATAACCCATCATCCTGAAATATGGATACATAAAACAAAAGCCATTTTATTATCAGAAGGAGTTAAAGGGATTTGAGAGATGATCAAGAAGAAAGCCCTGACCATGAGTTGTAGCGGTAGCCCATACATGCTTTAACAGTCTTGCATGTGGGATAGTTTCTTGAAGCAGGAGTCTGTCCAGAAGCTACTACTACTCAAAGAAAAAGGAGGGCACAAGAACTTCTATGGGAAGAGGAAAATGGGAGAGGGGGCTTTTGTGTCTAGAATGCCTAGGTAATATTGAACAACATAGTGGAGAGTCTCAGGGTTGGAAAACTGGAGAGCAGCTGTAGTTTGGAGTCTTTTAAGCACAAGGCTTATCTTACCTATGGCTGGCGGATACTGGGTGAGGTTTCTCAGAGGATGCAAAGCAGGCAGGCTCCAAATGGCTAAAAATGCCTGTTTGAACTATTTTTATAATAATAGTATGTATTAAAATTGAGTTTGGTACTACTGGGCTTTTGAGCTAACAGGTCTCATCTTGTAGTGAAGAATAAACATACTAGCCCCCAATACACAGAGGTCATCTTTTGGGCTCATTTAGGGATTATGCTTCCGATTCTGTAGGTCAAGATTCCATCAGATATAGTGAGAATGACTTGCATCTGCTTCTTGTTGTCTGGTTCACATCTGGGCTAACTGGGGCTCATTATGCTTGGGGATGCTTAAATGGCTCAACTAGAGTCATGTACCTGGAGTCTCAGTGCTGGCTGTCAGCTTGATTCCTTGGGTCTTCCCACATGAAATATCCTAGGACTAGAATATCTGAGAAGGCTTTTTTACTCACATGTCTGGTGCTTGCGATTGGACAGCTTAAATAACTGGGGCTAGCCAAGATCTCCTTTTCCATGTAACTGTCTTGGGTTCCTTCACATCATGGCAGCTTCAAGGTAGTAGGACTTCTTACAAGATGGCTGGCTTCCCCTAGAGCTAGCATTTCAAGATACATAGATGTAAGCACAGACTTCTTTTGAGGTATCCTTGAAAATAACATGAAGATGCTTATTCTGCCTTTGATGGGTCAGAAGCAAGTCACATGTTGACCCACATTTAAGTAGACTAGGATCTGTAAAGGAGTGAATACTGAGAATTGCAGTTCATTGAGGGGTGAAAGAGTAAGGTGTGCAGATTTAGAGACTACTACCATTAAAATAAATTTCTCTCTGGTACAACTAACATATTTTCTTAAGTTTAATAACAGTCATTTGTTTTAATACTTTGTTTTTTCCCATTTAAAATTGGTTAGTATATGATTTTCTAACTGTAATAGTAATTTTTTTTATTATTTGCTGTTAAGACACACAGTTTAACATGACCAAAACTGCAAGTTTAGTTTGATCTGAAATTGAATCAGGCATATACATTACCAGTAGCATAACGGTTTTGCTAAGAAAAATATCTGAATATTCAAATAGCTAGGTAATATAATTGTTTTGTTTTCTTTTCATTTCTATATTGTATAATGACCATAATTATCTTTAAAGATAAAATATACTGTACTGGTAACCACTATATCACAAAGGCATCCATATGTGTATTAAAACTTGGATAGCTAAATAAAAAACAAAGGGATTAGATAAATCTTTATAAATTTTATAGGATAGAAATTATTTGGAATTAAATGTTGATTATTTAAATTGTATTTGGTATCACTAATTCATTTTAAATCTGTTTCCAATTACTTTCTCCTTGAGTTTTCTTATTTTTGAACAGATTTTATTAAATGCAAAACTATTAAGTAAAATATCAATATCAAGATTTTTAAAAATTCACTTTTTAACCTTTGTATGCATGAAAATGTTTATTAAAAACATAAAGAGAAATAATAAGCCTGCATGAATTAGAAGTAAATCCAAATGAGTTACAGAAAGTAAATTGAAAATTTTTGTGACTGCTATGTTTAAGTAAACAAACTCTAACTTACCTTCTAGATATTTATACAGTTTACCATATGTTGTGTTTATACCATGAAAAATACACTAGGTAGACAGTTTCTAAACTAAAAAAGCAATATTCAAAATAAAGCAAGGATGCAATAGGGTGTGTTCAGGCATATATAGAGAGATGTTGCACGGCAGTTATATATTTGAAAAGCTGAATTGATTTAAAAGTTAATTTTACCTTGCACAATGATCAATAACATTTTCTTCCTAAGATTTTTTTTTTTTCTAGTTTAGGCAAGGGTGATGAACAATAATCTGTATAAGAAGTTAGTGCTGACTCTCAGAATAATGAGAAAACCAAAGAAGATCCAGTTCTTTATATTTAGTTGCCTGAAACCAAAGACCCAATTCCTTTATATTTACCATGTGCAGGTGCCATCAGAATCTGAAAAATTCCACTTATGTGAATGTATTTATTTAACAACACATGACCTGTGACCTGGATTTCAGCCGTGATTACTCAGAAGTGTGTATGTATGTGTGTGTATACTGCCACAGAACATAATGAACAAAATAAGCTGAAAGAATCAAAATTAAATGACATGAAAAGAAGTTGTGATATAGGAGAAACTTAGAGTGCTGTAGGTTCGAGTATACCACTTGCTGTCATGTGTTCTTGGCTATGTTATAGAATTCCTCCAATTCTGAGTTTCTCTATCTGTCTAATGGGAATAGCAATCCATAACAGAGTTGTGATGAGGTTTCAATGAGTAGGAAAAAAAAATCCTTAAAAACTCTGAAGCACTAATAAAAATTTATGGTACAAAATTCAATTTAAACTTTTGTCCACTATATAGAACAGTGTCAATGTTTATAGCAGAATCTGCTAAGAAATTGAGTTTGCATTAATATGTTACACACAGGAAACATCAATATGTCAGCCAATTTTGTTCTGTTAGTGAAGAGCTTGTAAAGCTGGTTTCCCTTAGGAGAATACCATTTTAAGGTTGAGGGAAATGCCTTTCTTTTCCATATGTATATAGCTGTTATCTTAATAAAGCTGTTATTGCATTGGGTTATTTGCATTGATTCAGGTTGCCTAGAATTTCCATTATGTAAATTTAGTTCCAACACAAAATACCTTGTCTGTCAATTGGTTTTTCAACTTAAAAGTTTGTCTCATTTTAATACCCCTCCCCAAACTTTCATTTTTTTTCTTTTATTAATTTTACGCATTTGCTGTTTGTTACTTAAACGACAGCTGAAATGAGAATCACATGTGAATGACTCAGATATGCTTTTGATCTGGACAGAGATATTTCACTCAATTTCTCTAGCAATTTAGCAAATTTATTACAGTTTAGCTTATGAAGTTATTAAGCTAAGATGTCTCTGAAAAAAGACAATCAAGTACGTTAATGTTGGACTCAAAGTCTGGATTATTTTTCCTGTTACCAAAGAGAAAGGAAAATCATGATGTAAATTGTTTTTCTTAAGCGCAAGGAAACATACATCACTTTCTAAATCTGTTTCCAATGAATCTCTAATTTTTTTTTCTTATTGAGTATGGATTTGTAAAAATCTGCACTCATTCCTAGACAAAGAAAGGTAAAATGAAAGAGTCACAAAATGTATAGCCAGACAAAGACTAGCAATCCAGTGTTTCCAACTTATTTTGGACCCCAGAACACTTTTCTCCGTTGAAATCTTGTATTAAAATGATGGAAACAAAGGCGCTCAATCAGCGCTTCTTGAGCTTTAATGAAATCACCTGACAAATTTGTTAAACTGAAGATTGTGGTCTGGGATGGGGCTCAAGATTCTGCATTTCTAACCAGCTCTCGGTGGTGACTGCCCCTGCCGGTCCACAGACCACACCTGAGCAGCAAGACTTGCGTTAATCGGCTCTCTAAACTTAGCTGAACACTGAAACCATCAAGGCATATTAAAATACATTGATGCCTGGTTCCTCCCTGCACCTACCAGGATTCCAACTTAATTGGTATGGATACATCCTGGGTATTGGGATTTTAAACGCTCCCCAGGAGCTTTTTTAATATGCAGCCAAGTTTGATAACAACTGCTGTAGCGAAAATGTGTGTGTGTGCGCGCACGCGTGTGTATTGAGAGAACACGTTATAGATGTCATTTCTCTTTCCTGATATCTCTCTCCTACACTATGACAAAAATGCACTTAAAATCATATTGTAACTACAATTATTGGATGGTAAACTTTTATTGAACATAATATAAATACTTTTAAAAGATTGTGAGTATAATGTTTGGTCTATTCTTCATTTAACAATATACCATGGGTTAACAAATACAAGACAGTACCATCATTTTTAATGATTGTGAAATATGAATGTTCCCTGCTTTATTTTTCTAATCCTATATTAAGCACTTAACATGGTTATTTTCTTTTAATTTTAAAATATATATGGTGATAAATAATATTCTCCAAATACTTTACATTTCTGTTCTTATTTCCTTACAACAGTGGAATCTCAAGGTTAGGCAGTAGAGACTGTCCATCCTGGTGAGGAGGGACATTTAAGTTGCAGATTTTGTTTAAAATTGCCTGTGCATGGTGAAAATAAAAAGCAAACTGACTTTTAGCCAGCTTTATTATTGTTGTAAATTCTCTACATACAATGCATCTCCTTACTGCCTATACCCTGGACATATTGTTTCCAGCACCCTGACTTTGGAGTGAATTCCAAACCACCATCTCACAGTGAATTTTGACAGTCTCTGGGTGCAAAGATGTGAGCTTTTATAGGCCTTGAGATATATATCAGCATATTTTATACAGAAAGCTATATTGCTCACATCTCCAATAACAAAATATAAAAATACATATAAAATGCTTATTTCAAATGATGGGTGTTAGTACTTTTAATACCTAACAGTTTGGCAAATTTCCATATCCTTTTCTATTAGAAAGACTGAATATTTGTTATGTCTGTTAGTCATTTGTATTCTTCTTTTGTGATTGCCTTTTTACGATATTTGCCTGTTTTTCAAATGGTGTTTGTATTTTCTTTTCTTTTCTTTTTCTTTCTTTTGTTGAGACAGGGTCTCGCTCTATCACCATGACTGGAGCGTAGTGGTACAAACATGGCTTACTGCAACCTCCACCTCGCAAGCTCAAGTGATCCACCTGCTTCAGACGCCCATGGAGCTGAAACCGCAAGTGTACACCATCATGCCTGGCTTTTTTTTTTTTTCTGTTTTTTGGAGAGATGGAGTCTCACTTTGTTTCCCAGGCTGTTCTCCAACTCCTGTGCTCAAGCCATCCCCCTGCCTTGGTCTCCTAAAATTCTGGGATTGCAGACGTGAGCCACCGTGCCTGACCTATATTTTCATTTTAAAAAAGTAAATTTTATTGTATATATGTATGGTATAAAACATGATGTTATAAGGTAGATACATATAGTAAATGGTTACTATAGTGGAACAACTTAACATATCCATCATCTCACATACTCACTCATTCTCCACCCCACCCCATAGCAGGAGCAGGTATAATATACTGATTTAGCAAATATCCTGATTACAATATATGGTTATAAAATAGTCCTCATATATATTAGAACTTCAGACTGTTTCATTCTGTGTATTTACTACTTTGTATCTTGTGACCCACATCTTCCCATTTGCCTCATTTCACTACAAACATGGTAACCACAATTTTATTCTCTATATATTTGACCTTGTTTTAAAATTGCACATATAAGTGAGATTATACAATGCTTTTCTTTCTGTGTCTGTTTCATCCACTTATCAGAATGTCCTCTATGTCCAGCCATGTTGTGGCAAATGGCAGGATTTCATCCTTTTTTAAAGCTGAATAATCTTCCATTTTATATACATGTTTTCTTTATCCACTGATCCATTAATGGACATTTTGGTTGTTTCCATATCTTGGCTATTATGAATATTCTGCAAAGAATATAGGAGTGCAGATATTTTTAATATCTTTATGAGGTGGTGATTTTATTTCCTTTGAGTATATACCAAGAAGAGGTCTTGCTGAGTCACATGATAGTTCTATTTTTCATTTCTTTAGCGACCTCCATACTGTTTTCCATATGTATGCACTGATTTGCATTCTTACTAACAATATACAAGTGTTCCTCTTTCTCTGCACCTTTGCCAATACTTATCCCTTTGTCTTTTTGATAACAGCTATCCTAAGAAGTGAGAGGTGATATCTTATAGTGGTTTTGATTTGCATTTCCCTGAACGTTAGTGATACTGAGCACCTTTTCATGTACTTGCCCATTTTTATGTTATCTTCATAGAAATACCTATTCAACTCCTTTACTCTTTTAAAAAACTGGTTTTATGTTTTCTTGCTATTGAGTTATACAACTTCTTTATAAATCTTGAACATTAACCCTTATGTGATATATGGTTTGCATTTTTCCCCAATCTGTAGGTTACTTTATCATTTTGTTGATTGTTTCTTTGCTGCACAGAAGCTTTTTAGTTTGACGGAGTCCCATTTATTTATTTTTATTGTTGTAGTGTGAGTTTTTGGTGTGATATGTAAGAAATTATTGCCAAGCCCAATGTCAAGGAGCTTTTCCCTACATTTCATTCTAGGAGTTTTATGGTTTCAGGCCTTATTTATTCATTTTGAGATAACTTTTGTATATGGTATAAGATAAGGGTTGAAATTCATTCTTTATTTTATTTTATTTTATTTTTTATTTTTTTTTAACTTTTCTTTTATTA
>NW_016812820.1:393911-398162 GCF_001698545.2 Rhinopithecus bieti
TAAACAACCCCATCAAAAAGTGGGCAAAGGATATGAACAGACATTTCTCAAAAGAAGACATTCATACAGCCAACAGACACATGAAAAAATGCTCATCATCACTCGCCATCAGAGAAATGCAAATCAAAACCACAATGAGATACCATCTCACACCAGTTAGAATGGAAATTCATTCTTTTGTATATGGAAATCCAGTTATCTCAGAACAATTTGTTAAAGAGATTATCATTTCTTCTATTGTATCTTTTTGGTATTCTTGCCGAAAATTAGTTGACCATATCTGTTGGGATTTATTTCTGGGCTCTTTATTCTTTTTCACTGATCTATGTGTCTGTTTTTATACCAGTACAGTACTGCTTTGATTACCATAGCTTTATAATATAATTTTAAATCCAGAAGTATGACACCTTCAACTTTTTTCCTTAGAATTGTTTTGGTTATTTTGGGTCTTTTGTGGTTCATATCAACTTTAGGATTGTTTTTCTATTTCTGTGCAGAATGCTATTGGAATTTTGATAGGTATTGCTTTGAATCCATATATTGCTTTAGATAGTTGGGACATTTTAACAGTATTAATTTTTCTAACAATTAATGCCTATGGAATATCTTTTCATTTATTTGTGTCCTCTTCAATTTCATTCATCAATGTTTTATAGTTTTCAGTGCACAATTATTTAACCTTCTTGGTTAAATTTATTCCTAAGTATTATGTCTTCTTGTTGATATGGAGAAACATAAATGAATAAAGCTATAATTTGTCTTCCATTAAGTATACTAAAAATACAGTAAGTTCTCATTTAAAATTGTTGATAGGTTCTTGAAAACTGCAACTTTAGATGAAACAACATACAGCAGGTCCTTGAATAATGTTTCATTAAGGATCGTTTTCTTCTAGCTTTTAATGATAAAAAATTGGTTTTGTTATACTTTGTTTCACTTAAAGTCCCAGTATCCAAGAACCTATACTTGATGGTGAGGATTTACTATGATTTCTCTGTTTGTTTTTGCCATTGAAGTTTGTTTATGGGATGATTTTTTTAACCTTAGTAGTCTAAATATTTATGTAGTTTGATCCATCAATCTTTTCCTCATGGTTACTTCTGGAGATGTTAAGTCCCCTCTGACTCTAGTATCATATATATAACTAGCCACCTAAGAGTTTATCCAAAAATTTTACATTTTACTTTCTCTTTAGTTCTTTAATTAGCTAAAAATAATTTTGTTGCATTATATGAAGAAGTAATTTTTATCTTGTTCTCAAATGTTTAGTAGACAAAATAACCATTTATTGCTTTGTCCATTCATTACCTAGTTATTTAATATCATGTTTTTTACCTAATACATTAAAACATATTTGGAGATGTCCCTGAATTATCCAGTCTGTTCTTTATTTTCATCAATTTTCTATTTCAATATTGAAAGCTTTAATTATTTTAGCTTTAGAGTACTCTCTAATATTCAGCAACAAACATTCCTCTTTTCAGATAATTTCTGACCATTTTTTAGTGATTGATCTTTCAGAAAATGTAGAATTTTAGTTCAGTTTAAATAATATTGTTTTGTGATTTTTACCTGTAATCTCTGCATTTAAAATTCAGTATATGCAAGTACTGGCATCTATACCCCCAGAAGTGTTTCCATGTAACAATATTATACGGATATTTATTTACTTAAGAATTTTTTCCTGATATTCAGGAGAATTAACTTTATTTGTATTTATTTACGTTTATTTTAATGTATTTAATTATGTATGTGTAACATTGTATGTATATAAGTAAATCTAATATTGTGTCTCTGTGTGTGTGTGTCTGTGTTTATGTGCATCAGGTGTTGCTATATGGCTATGCTAGTCTTCTAAACAAGAAATTGGGAAAATTCTTTAATTTTTATTTTTCATCTCCTTGTAGCTACTCTAATAGCTGAATACCAAATTCTACATAAGGCATTAAGAAACAAACATCAAATGAATTTAAGAACAAAATATATGCATGACATAGACATTACCAAATCAAGATTTAGGAAAGCTGTTTTAATTTAAATGATAACTTCAGTAAGCATCAAAAGTCCCAAAACTAAGAAAATAGTCACAGTCAAGGGACTGAGTCATACTAACTTGAAAGAAGCTATGATCAGAATTTATAATCTAGTTGAAGACATAGAATGCCGGCAAATGAAAGAGTCAGACAAAAACCTAAGACAGTGTATAGTGAAAGATATACATATATATTAAGAATGTAGAATCATTGAACTTATATATATCAATATAAGGGTTAACATTTATTAAATAAATGTGTTTTTTTGTCCAGAGTTTATGAAAATATTAAGACAGAACCATGAGAATGTGCTGGGTTGGTTCAGTGTGGTGACAGCCTAAAAGGAGTGAAACAGAAAAGTCCTATAATAGCACAGTTAAAAACACTCTATATTATTCACCTATGCTTGGAATGCAAATAAAAACCCAAAACTGATCTCCCGGAAACTCTTCCAGCTCAGCAGCCTGTGAACAACACCAAATAACCTTGAACCAAGTATTCGATTACTTTGTATTGAAGATAAGTAATTTCACATAGTGTTTTACTATACATTTTCTAGTATTTATTTCTCTGTGTGTTTTCAGACACACACAAATCGCTGTCATTACCACCACCACATACACTCTCACAAATCACACAAATCCAGGGTTATCCAGTATTGAATTTTAAAAATTTTCAGAGTGTTCATGCTTTTGTCTTGCTTTAGATGTCTTTATACTGTACTTTGTTCATGTTTTTTTTCTTTATTTTCACACTTTATTCTTTAGAGAATATTTTAAAATTGTAAGTTCTCTTTTTGTTCTTATCATTGTTAGGCATTTGAAATACTTGTTTTTTAGTACTTGTAATAATTATATTCAAGTATAAAAAAGAATTTTTATCTTAATAAAATAAAAAGAGATTGTCAGCTCCACATGCTATACAGGAAGCATGGCTGGGAGGCCTCAGGAAATTTACAGTTATGGCAGAAGGCAAAGGGGAAGGAGGCACAATCTTCAATGGTGGCAGGAGAGTGAAGGGGAAAGTGCTACACACTTTGAAACAACCAGATCTCGTGAGAACGAGACAGTAATAGGGAGATGATGCTAAACCATTAGAAACCACACCCATGATCCAATTATCTTCCACCAGGTCCCTCACCAACCCTTGGGATTACAATTCAACACGAGACTTGGGTGGGAACACAGAGCCAAACCTTATCAGAGTCACATTTTTTCTCCACCAAAATCAATAAGAAAAGTGGAAAAAATATCTGAAACAACTGGTGTTAAAAATTAGACCAAAGGCAACATAGGACTCTCATCCCGGAGAGAAGGGAAACAGATGATGTGAGTCCCACCCACAGTCTCACTGGGAAAGGGAACTCAAAGAGAGCTGAGTAGTCTGGATAAGTTGAAGGAATCAATAAAGTCTCCAGAGGCCAAGGTGACTAAATTTTGTGAGGCAGAATATTTGAAAGAACGGAGGTATACAGAGGAAGAGCTCCAGAAATCTGCATAGGGCTTTTCTTGTATCTTTGGCTATATATCTATTTACATATGCATAGGTGAAACTTCATGTAGCTGGAGGAAAAATTAAGGGGAGAGAACAATTATCAGAGAACTCTAACAGGAAAAACTTCCAGAGCTAACTCAGGGATAGTTGCTTGAGTTTGTGTGAGTTAGAGTGAAAAGATGTCATTGAAAACAGCAGACATGTAACTCAAGATTCCAGAAATATCTTCCTTTAATGGTGGAGCAAAAATAGCAATATAGAAAAGGCTATTGAAGACTTACCCTTTAAAAGCTAAAAATCAAGTTCTAAAAGTATTAAACTGATTTGTAAGTAGCTTAATTTCCTGCCAGAATAAACGCCAATGCTCATTAACAATACACTAATATTTGCTAAAAAATGTAATTTTACATTAGAGATTCATTAAAAAATAGTGAAGAAGAATTGTGATCTATAACCAGACATAAAACGAACTAATAAAAACATAAATGGCAGAGATGATAGAATTAGCAGATGAAAACATTAAAAGAGCCATTAAAATATGTTCAATATGCTCAGGGTTTTAGAAAAAACTTTAGAAACCAAGAGGAGTTTCTAATGTTAAAAAATATTTTTTGGCCGGGCGCGATGGCTCAAGCCTGTAATCCCAGCACTTTGGGAGGCCGAGACGGGCGGATCACGAGGTCAGGAGATCGAGACCATCCTGGCTAATACGGTGAAACCCTGT
>NW_016812820.1:398437-418640 GCF_001698545.2 Rhinopithecus bieti
AAAAAAAAAAAAAAAAAAAAAAAAAAAAAAAAAAAAAAAAAAATTTAAATGAAAATTTCACTTCATTGTCTTAAATCAGATTAAACAATTTTAAAGAATAAAATATCAGTGAACTTGAAGAAATACCAAAAGCATTCTATAAAATGAAGCACAGAGAATAATAAAGATTCATTCATCTGTGGGAGTATATGAAGCAATTAACATATGAATGATTGAAGTCCCAGAGAAATAACAGAAAAAAAAATTTGAAAAATAGATGTTAAAAGTTTTGCAAATTTGAGAAAATTACAAGTCCTTAGAAGCAAGGGGTTTAATGAACCCCAAGCAGGATAAACACAAGGTAGATTACACCAAACATACCATGAACAAATTTCTGAAAATCTGTGAGAAATGGAAAAAATCTTAAGCCAGATTTTAAAAAGGCATAATACCTACATAGATACCAAGATAATTCCATAGACTTCTCATTATAAACTGAAAGCCAGAAGACAAAAGAAGGACAACTTTAAAATGCTCTGGGAGGCCGAGACAGGCGGATCACGAGGTTAGGAGATCGAGACCATCCTGGCTAACATGGTGAAACCCCGTCTCTACTAAAAAATACAAAAAATAAAATAAAATAAAATAAAATAAAATAAAATAAAATGCTGAATGATAAGAAAGAAAACCTGTCAATTCAGAATTCTACATCAAAATTATCTTTCATATATTAAAGTAAAAATAAATATTTTTTCATGCAGAAATGGTATGAGAGAAGAGAAATAATTTTAGAGCTATGCTAAAAAATTAAGAGTCTTGGAAGTGGTAAGTATGTAGATAATTACTAATAAAACATTTTGTCTAATTCTTTAATTTTGTTTAAAGGCATTAGATCATTTAGAACAAAGTAACAACAATATTTTGTGGGGCTTGTAACATATGCCAAAACAAAGGCGCAAAAGATAGAAGGAGGGATATGAAAGCATAGTATTATAAGGTCCTTATACAATAAGGAAATTGATATAATAGAATTGAAAGTAGAATATGATAATTAAAGATAGATATTACAAACTCTAGAGAAATCAATAAGAAATATAAAACAAGCCGGGTATGGTAGCTAATACCTTTATTCTTAGCACTTTGGGAGGCTGAAGCAGGAGAATTGTATGAGGCCAGGATTTCTAGACCAGCCTGGGCAATATAGTCAGCCCCAGTCTCTAAAAATTAAACAAAAATTAGCTGGACATGGTAGTGTACACCTGTAGTTCCAGCTACTCGAGAAGCTGAGGTGGAAGGATAGCTCGAGTCCAGGAATTTGAGACTACAGTGGACGATGATCACAAAACGCTCTCTAGCCTGGGCAACAGAAAGAGGCCTCGATTCTTCAAAAAAAAAAAAAGGAATAAAAACAAAGAAGTGTAGCTAATAAGTCAAGAATATATATAATATGAAGTTATAAAAATTACACAATTTAAAATATTTCCAGGAAGAGGAAGAAGTAATAAAAACATAATGAAACCGTTAGGAAGCAAAGAACAAATGGTAGATTTAAATCAATCACATCAGTAACCACATTGAATGTAAATGGTCTGAAGACTTCAATTAAAAAATGAAAATTATCAGATTGAATTTAAAAAGACTCAACTGCACTTCCACAAACAAGAGCAAAATACAAATAAAGACACATGGACACATGTAACTAAAACAAAAGGGTAGGATAATGTATTTAATCCAAATACCTATTTTAGGAAAGTTGGCAAAGCTAAGTTAATATCAAAGCAGACTTCAGAACAAGGAATATTACCAGGAATGAAGACAATCATTTCTTATTGACAAAGGGGTCAACTTATTAGGAAGACATAGCAGTTCAAAATATGTATGCATTTCATAGCAGAGCTTCAAAATACATTAAGTAAAAATTGACCTAACTGAAAAGGAGAAATTGAGAAATTGACAATTACAGGTGGAGATGTCAACACTCCTCTTTTCGTATTCATATAATAAGAAATAGAAAAATTATAGGGATACAAAAAATTAAATAGTACATTCAATTTATTTGAACACCCCTCTAAACAACCTGTAAGTAAAAGAAGAAATAGAAAAGTAGCAAATATTTAGAATTCAATAAAAGAAAATCTGACATGAAATATGTAAAATGCTGCTAAAACAATAATTTGATGAAAATTTTATCTTTATATAAGTATATCCAAGAAGACAAAAGGCTAGAAACCAGTGACATTAGTTTTATTTTACAAAGCTAAAACAAAGGAGTAAATTAAAGACAAAGTAAAGAGAAGCAAAGAAATAATGAAAGGTAATCAATGAATCATAAAGTGCTTTACAAAATCAGTATAGAAATATCTGCTCATTGAAGACACCTGAGGTTGTATATCCCCTGGAATACTAGAAACTTACAGAGGCCAAAGATCTTAATCAAGGGAATGCTTCCAGGCAAGAACCATGGTATCTCTCTCTTTCAGTCTCCCACAACACCTGGAATGGTGCTATGTATATAACGGCAGCTCGGTGATGTCTGTTGGATTGAATTGCATTGAGTCATTATGTGTATCTTAATAATGCTATTCCTGAATCTGTCAATTTTGAAACATACTCATTCTGTTACTTTAAGAATTTAAAAAGCCAAGTAGATGATAGTGTGTTATCAACACTAGTAAGCTTTCAGGCATAAAACTTCAGATATTAGAATCAGTTTCTAGAAATGTCCCACTGGCTAAATGCATGTTAAATGATTTAAAATATACACAGACAAATATCAACTATGTGACCATGACGGCCCAACATTTAAGCTACCACAACTAATTCTCATCTTTATGTGAAAAAAAAAAAAACGCATAAGAGAAGGGTATTAATCAATAGCTTCTTATCCATAAACTGGAATGGGTTAGCTATTTGAAATGGACTGGGTTCCTCTATTTTCTGGTTGCAGCTACTCCAGAGAAAAGCAGTGAGTCATTTTGAGGGTTCCCCAAATCCAAGTTCATGTAGCTTTGTCTGTTGGGAAGCATAGGGCAGTTAGATAGGGAGAAGGAGAAGCTTCAATTTCAGATACTTTCCTTCTGGTGATCATGTTTTGGGTAGATCATAATGTTTTACTGGATGGGTGCAAGGCTCCTTTTTGGTTTGCCAGCTTAAGTGTCATTTACTGAAGTAAAACCTTCTCTAATTTCCACACTAGTTTTGCTCCTGTATCATGATTACATAGATCTCTGTTCCTTTCTTTAACAAAACTGGACCTCTAATAGTTTTTCAAAATCTATCTCTATTTATTTATTTTTGCTAGATTCTAAATTATGTGAAGGCAGAAAACCTGTTTTGAGGTCTGCAACATAGTATGTGGTCAACAAATATTAAATGAATAAATGAATGAATAAGATTAAGCAATAATGCTAGGAGATTTCTTAGGTAGGCTCTATCTTGAAGTTCTTTTTATCTTTATATCTGGCATTGGCCTTTGTGAGTCTGTCTTTACAATTTTAGATTTTTAAATGCATTCTGAAGGCTCAGAAATAGGAGTAGCAGTGATTCATTTATGTTGTTTAAATTTTAGGCATAACACAAATCTCTTTCTTAAAAAATATACCTTATAATAAGCAATTATAATAATTGAATAGAATTTATAATTCAGATAATTTTTACATTAAATTTAGTCTGTGCTGTACATAATATCTTCAAAGTTAGTATTCCACCAGTTTAAACATCTTCCTCATGTTCATAATTACACTGATAGAATGACAATAATTTATAAGGCAACAATTCAGCCAATTATAATATATTCAGCTTTTAATATTAGTAAGTTCATTTATAAATTATTTAAAAGAGGCCTTTAAACAAATTTGGAAACCTTTGATCATATCAAAGAAAAAATAAATGTTTTGTTAATCCTGGAGAGATTAGCTAAAAAAGGCCTTAATTGTTTCAGGGTTTCTGCAACATTTTCCTGTTTATCTTAACACTCCCACAGTAATGCCTTGCATAAATTCACACTGGGCCTTCTTCAGAATAGAAAGGCATTGGGAATAGAAGATATTCTGTGGTTGAGAAATGTGAAGGAGTTTCACAGTGTTGGCTCTTCCATACATCTTAGTTCTTGAGTAATAGCCTTTTTACAGATTAAATGCCTAAGGTCTTTCTGTTGCCAGAGTGTATCGATTATCTCTCTAGTCCTTGTATCCTACTTCTCAAGAGGGCAATGCAGGTGTTTGCACAGTATATAAAATAAGTTCCATTGCTTGGGTGACACATGACATCTTCTAGACGATTTTTGCAGATGATATTATAAATACAACTTATGAACTGTATCATACACTGAAGAAAAGATAGAGCAGGTACCAGATTTAACACATGTTTAATTTGCAGGTCAAAAATTAGGTAGTTTAGAGTAGACTTTGGCTTTCAAGATAGATAGATATCCTTCCTTCCTTCCTTCCTTCCTTCCTTCCTTCCTTCCTTCCTTCCTTCTTTCTTTCTTTCTTTCTTTCTTTCTTTCTTTCTTTCTTTCTTTCTTTCTTAGAGGGACTCTTGCTCTGTCATCCAGGCTGGAGTGCAGTAGTGTGATCTCGGATCGCTGCAACTTCCACCTCCCAGGTTCAAGTGATTCTCCTGCCTCAGCTTCCCAAATAGCTGGGATTACAGGTGCCTGCCATCACACCTGGCTAATTTTTGTATTTTTAGTAGAAACAGGTTTCACCATGTTGGCCAGGCTGTTCTCAAACTCCTGACCTGTTGATCCACCTGCCTCAGCCTCCCAAGTGCTAGGATTACAGGCATGAGCCACTGCATCTGGCCAAGATAGCTATCTATCATTTTTAATAGCCAAAATATATATTACCTCACTATTGTTTGGGGTAATATCGTTAGAAGATTCCCTCTTACAACTATGGGTAGGATATGCTGAATATCTTGTAGAAACTCACAGAAGTATAGCCTTATTCAGTTCAACACAGCCTTAACTTCAGGAAAGCAAACTATTTCCTCTTTTTTCTCCCCCCTTTGTTTTTCCATCATCCTGGACTAGCTACAATACAACTAAAGACTCTGAAGTCAGACCTCAAAAAATACTACAGAGGGATAGGGCTGGAAGCAAGACATATGTTTATGTGTTCTGAGGCAAGTACTGGACATACTCTTCTACTTGATGGTTTCTAGTACATGTGAAAGCACAGATAATGGTAAATTCAGCCTAGTGATTTTCCCCAGCAATTTCAGTGTTTTCCACTTTATTTAACGCATGCCATCAGAGGCTCTAGATGATCTGGAATTTTAAAACCCAGCACTAAAATGTTCATGTCATTATGAAGAAAAATAAACTAATTTAAGACAAGGCATTGTATTAGATATGCTCAAATTGGAAGTTCCTTCTGATGCAACTGTACAATATAGGTGTTATGTCCTTTTTCAGAATAAGATAAGGCTTAGAGAAGTTTGTAATGTTCCTACACAATTAAAAATCTCAGAAAAGTAGTCAACCTTCTTTTATGCTAAAATGTGACATTTTCCTTATACCACCTTGTTGCTCAGGGATTATGCAGAAGAGGTTGACAAGCTACTGCATGGTTTTACCAAAAAGGATCATAAACTACTATGCTAAAAATTTAGACAGTTTCTAAGCCTTTTAAATACTAGCTACTGCAAACGATTGTGGAGTCTCATCTCTCAAGATGTATGTAAATGAAGTGAAATGTACTGTTCTTTATGTTCTCACTACCTAATAAAAGGAAGACATGAACTTAGAGGATTTTTTTAAGTAATGCTAGTATGTTTTCTCACCCATATTCATCTTATTGGCTTCATATCACAAAAGGAATTCATTTGTGAAATAGCTGTTTGTTCTAGATGTGTAGATTAAAATTATAAGACAACTTCCCTCTGTACAAAGCAAATGTAGCACGATCACCCTCACAGTGTCATCTTCTCTAGAAGCATGTAGCATCTACATCAGACCAAGATTATTCTTAATCTTAGATATTAAAACTTTATTTCACCTTTTTAATACAATATATTTCTATATTCCAATTTTGAAGTAACTCAAATCACAGTTAGTTACTGTGAGAAGCACCATTTGAGTCCAGCTCATTTCTTAACAGGGACTTCGCAGCTGGTGAGCTTTTCAATAAACACATTGAAATTAAATGTCCCATTGGGCTGTGTTTCATGAGTTATTTATTGTTTGTGTTCCCACCGTAGGTGTCTGTATTTCATTGTTGTATTTGTTTTATGACTAAATTGCATGTTTCTATCTCACCCTTTACTTGGTTAATTTAAATCAAGCCTTACAGGATTCAAAAACTGCGTCTTATATACTTACGCAATTAAATTTTAATAGAGCACAGTGGTGCTTCTCTAGATAAGACTATACTAATTTATCAAATTATTTAAAACGGGAATTTCATTAGAAAAAGACTGATGGTTATAGACTCTCCAGCTCAAAATGAGCTATTGAACTTTCTAGTTGACTGTGTCTTTTTACCCCAGTAAAGAATGTGTCTTTACAGCTAAAGGTAACATTAAATTCAGAATCGAAGCCACAGAGTACAAGGGATTGATTTGCAGCAAAGCTGATAACCCTCCATTTTAGAATGAAGCATGGACAGAAAGAAGGCAAGCATTCTTACCTTACATTCACTATATATTCATTAGTAAAACTTTGGATTGTGATCCTCCAAATGAGAAATTAATGATATAAAAATAATCACTAAATTAGAATTGAATTATGTTCAAACTTTATTTTGTTTATGAGAAAGTTTAAGATAGTTTATTGTTAGAAAACCTAGAGAGGCTACCTAAATGAGGATACCTTTAGAGGATACCTAGATAAAGATTAGTACCTTTATTTTTTTAAAAAATGGTGGCTACCAGCCTCAAATGCTCATTTAACATGGAATTAGGCATGACTTTTTACTTAAGATTACTAGTACACATGTTTATAGTATCCTCTGACCTAGGAGTACTTATCCTAATATTTGCTATAATTGTTTGAGCTAATGAATAACTGTTTAATACAGTATCTTTAGTTTTTCATTTTAAATCACAGGTAAAGGAAAATAGTTCCATTTAGGTAGTGTGACGAATCTATGACAGAAACTCTTTGATATATCAGCCCACTCTTTTTGGTGTTTACTTTGAAAGTAACCATTGATAATTAGTTTGCTAAGACTACTGAAACAGCTCTTGGAATCAGGAATTGTGGTGCAACTGATGGTGAGCACAGATTTCAAATCTCATTCCTTCCTATGTCCACTGATTAGATGTCCACATCTAATCTGCATTCAGGCAGGATATGCAAAGATTTAAATTCTCAGAGAGTCTGCTTTAAATTACTTTATTGGTATACTAGCGCTTTGATAAGTTGTACATTATTCCAAAACAATATTTACTGCATTGTTATAGTTCATGAGGTATGTATGGACTTACCTACCTTTAAGTTGCCAGAAGTTGGAGTAAATGGGATCTTTACACATCCATCTATTCATTCATGTATCCATGTATTTATTCATCAAAAATTATTAAGAACAATTATTGAATGACCTTGGTAACGGGAATATATTAATATCAAAGTACTGTAGGGAAGTGAGCAAACAAAGAAGGTTAGGGAAGTTGGGATTGTTGCAATCTTAGATAAAGTGACGATTGATTAAAAGTGATTGAAGGAGGAAAGATAGCTGGGTATAAATCTGAAAGAAGAGTGTTTTAGACAGTACGGAACAACCAGTGCAAAACTCCAAAATATGAATGTGTCTGGTGGTGCCAAGAAACAGCAAAGAGGCCTGCATAGCGGAAAGACAAAGAATGGGGGGAAGATGGAATAAAAAAGTAATGGAGTACAAGCACAAAATCCTGTGGGGTCTTCTAAGCTATTTCATTGACTATGGGTATTACTCTAAGTGTCCCTGAGGTGGACAAAACTGAGATAAATTATTTGCAACAAAAACTTTTGTTGGATTCAATGACAAAAGAGAGATCAGTGACAAAGGTAAAGTGATTGGGGAATTCAGAAAGAAAACGCATGCCTGCACCATCAGAATGGAAGGGAACAAGGAGATCTGGCAGGTGACTTGTCTTCTAAAAAAATCTCAAGAATTACTTATGTGCACATGATTTTAATTATTTTTGTCCTCCTTTCATTTATGCCCCTTCCTTTGGTAACTTCATTTGTTTCCATGTCTACGATGAACATTTTAATGCTGATGACTCCTCTTTAATTTACAGTTCTGGTCCAATGGTCTCTTTTAAGGGCAAAATCCAATATGGGTCTAATGATTACTTGGCCTACTTAACTAGAAACTTGAAACTGACGTATTTCACTCAAGTGTTTGCCAATAATTTTCAAGTTTCACTTAAATCTCACTTCTTCCTTTTAGCCTTTGACTTCCCTTGTACTTTACTCTGACAGCCCTCAATATACTTACAGTTGCTTGATTAATGTTGTCCTTTTCATAAAATTATAGGTTCTATGAGGGTAAGAACTACTCCTGTTTCACTTATTGCATTGCTAGTGCTCAATAAATATTTTTTGACAAACTGATTGTCTTACTTTTCTATGGAGTTGTTACTCTACATATTTATCCATTCAATAGATGCTGATATTTTTAAGGTAAGAGTAACTCAAAATATGAGAATTTATTAAGGATTTCAAATTTTATTTAAGTGCTCAAATCAGTCACATCGAGATTGCATTATTGCAACTGCATTACAGTTTTAGCATATGTATAAGCCTGACTTGGAAAACTCCCATCATTGCAAAGGAGAGAGACCCAAAATGACAACACGGAGTTGTGTTAGGAGCATATCTTACCTTCATTTATTTTCACTTCCCTATAAACTTATTGTGGGCAGTCCTGTGATGCTTTAAAATATTTTAAAAATAAACATCTTGAACATGGATTTTCTGTTTGACCTAAGTTTTTTTATTTTATTTTATTTTATTTTATTTTTTAGACAGAATCTCACTGTCACCCAGGCTGGAGTGCAGTTGCATGATCATAGGTTGAACTCCTAGGCTCAAACAATACTCCCACCTCAGCCCCCCAGCTAGCTGGAACTACAGGCATGTGCCACCATGGTTGGCTAATTTTTGTATTTTTTTTGTAGAGATGGGGTTTCACCATATTGCTCAGGCTGTGACCTAAGTTCTAGTGATTGACCTTCTCAGAGAGAAAGAGTGATGAGCTTAGAGATTTTCTCCCCTCGTTTTATAGGGTGTTGGGAGTTAGATCTGAGATACTTTATATAGAGAATTCATGATTAAAACTCTTGTGAGTGAAGACGAAAAATGTAGGAACTAAAGAGTCACATAATGACTTGCAGGTTTCAGTTCAATGAAAAAAAGGAGACAAAATTTATTTTGGATATTTCTGGGTATATTAGATGCTTGAGATTGGAGAGGGAAACAGAGATTGGAGGGAACCAGGATAATATGGTTTGGTCTGTGTCCCCAACCAAATCTCATGTTGAATTGCAATCCCCAATGTTGGAGGTGGGGCCTGGTGGGAGGTATTTGGATCGTGGGGCTGGATTTCCCCATTGATACTGTTCTGGTGCTAGTAAGTGAGTTCTCGTGAGAACTGGTCACTTAAAAGTGTGTGGCATCTCTCTCACTTCCTCCTGCTTCTAGCATGTGAGATGCTTCACTCCCCCTTTGCCTTCCACCATGGTTGAAAGTTTGCTGAGGCCTCCCCAGAAGCAGATGCTACCATTCTTCCTGTGCAGCCTGTGGAACTGTGAGACAATTAAACCTCTTTTCTTTATACATTATCCAGTCTCAGGTGTTTCTTTACAGCAGTGTGAGAACAGACTAATAAAGAGAGTTGGTACCGCAGAGTAAGGCATTGCTATAAAGACACCTGAAAATGTGGAAGTGGCTGTGTAACTGGATAAGGGGCAGAGGTTGGAAGAGTTTGGAAGGCTCAGAAGAAGACAGAAAGATGAGGGAAAATTTGGAACTTCCCAGAGACTTGTTAAATTGTTGTGACTAAAATGCTGATAGTGATATGGACAGAGATGGCCAGGCTGAGGAGGCTGCAGATGGAAATGAGGAACTGGAGCAATGGTCACTTTTATTATGCCTTAATAAAGAGGTTGGAGGCATTGTGCCCCCCTGCTCTAGGGATCTGTGGAACTTTGAACTTGAGGGTAATGATTCAGGGTATCTGACAGAGGAAATTTCTAAGTATCAAAGCATTCAGGATGTGGCCTGGCTGCTTCTAACAGCAAATGCTCGTATGCATAGGAAGAGATATGATATAAAACTGGAATTTATATATAAAGGGGAAGCAGAACGCAAAAGTTTGAAAAATTCACAGCCCACCTATGTGGTAGAAAAGAAAAGCCCATTTCTCAGGGGAGGAATTCAGTCAGGCTGCAGAAATTGGCATAAGTAAAAAGAAGCCAAGTGATAATATCAAAGACAATGGGCAAAAGGCCTTGAAGGCACTTCAGAGACCTTCACAGCAGCCCCTTCCTTCATAGTCCCAGAAGCCAAGGAGGGAAGAACAGTTTCATGGGCTGGGCCAAGGGCCTTGCCACCCTGTGCAACCTCAGGAAACTGCTCCCACATCCTGGCTGCTCTAGCTCCACCCATGGCTCAAAGGGACCAAGGTATAGCTCTGGCCACTGCTTCAGAGAATGCAAGCCATAATTCTTGGCAGCTTCCATGTGGTATTAAGCCTGTGGATGTACAGAGTGTGAAAGCTGAGGCTTGGGAGCTCTGCCTAGATTTCAGAGGATGTATGGAAAAGCCTGGTTGTCCAGTCAGAAGCCTGCTGAAGGGGCAGAGCCCTCCTGGAGAACATGTACCAGGGAGTGTAGAGGGGAAATGTAGGGTTGGAGCCCCCACAGAGAGTCCCCTTGGGGACACTGCCTAGTGGAGCTGTGAGAAGGGGGCCACTGTCATCCAGACTCCAGAATGGTAGATCCACTGGCAGCTTGCATCTGTCACCTGGAAAAGCTGCAGGCACTAAACACCAGCCCATGAGAGTAGCCGTGGCCACTGTACCCTGCAAATCCACAGGGGCAGAGCTGCCAAAGGCCATGGGAGCCCACTGCTTGCCCCAGTGTGCTCTGGATATGAGACATAGAGTCAAAAGAGATCATTTTGGAGCTTTAAGATCTAATAACTGCCCTGCTGGGTTTAAGACTGGCATGGGGCGTGTAGCCTCTTTATTTTGGCTGATTACTTTCTTTTGGAATGGGAATATTTACCCAATGCCTATACCCCCATTGCATCTTGGAAGTAACTAACTTGCTTTTCATTTTACAGGCTCATAGGTGGAAGGGACTTGGCTTGTCTCTGATGAGACTTGGGACTTTGGACTTTTGAGTTAACGCTGAAACGAGTTAAGACTTTGGGGCACTCTTGGGAAGGCATGATTAGACTCTTCAATATGAGAAGGACATGAGGTTTGGGAGTGGCCAGGGACAAAATGACATTCTTTGGATCTGTGTCCCCACCCAAATCTCATGTCAAATTGTAACCCCCAATATTGGAGGTGGGTCCTGGTAGGAGGTGATTGGACCATGGGTCTGGATTTCCCTGTTGGTGCTGTTCACATGGTGATGTGATCATTTAAAAGTGTGTGGCACCACATCTCCCTCCTCCTGCTCCCTCCATGTGAGATGCCTCACTCCCCCTTTGCCTTCTGCCATGATTGAAAGTTTCCTGAGGCTTCCCAGAAACAGATGCTCTCATGTTTCCTGTACAGCCTGTGGAAACAGCCAGTTAAACCTATTTTGTTTATAAATTACCTAGTCTCAGGTATTTCTTTATAGTAGTGTGAGAGCAGACTAATACACAGGGATTAGAATCAGTGTAGTAAACTTGGAAGTTATATATACATAGGCAGTAAAGGAGTGGTGCTTTAACTCTACACATGAAAAATTGAGTGGGGAAAGATAAAAAATACAGAAAGAATATAGTGTTCAAACTCACTGTCACTGTCTGATGCTGTTACTTTTTTCTCCATCTTAGGCAGAGCTAGTCCAGAATAAGTCTGTTACTGTTCACTCGTGCCTCGAATTTCCTCTGATCTTCTCCTGCTACAATTAGTGACCTATTATGGAGTCATTAAGATAATTAGCAGATATTCACTACAGTTGTAGCAGAACATAGTCTATGGATTCAGTCATGTTTGCTTCTCCTAAAGATGAATATACACAAAAGCTGCCATTGAATATTAAAATTACATGAGGAAATTTAATCAGCAGGTGTCATATTTTAGCCCATTATCTTCTGATTAAATAGTAGTTGTCTGTGTTATGACATGAAGTTTATGGCATTTTTAGCAAAGTTGGAAACAGATCAAATGGTTTGATATGTTGATAATTAAAATTCAGTGAGTTGAAAGTGATGAGTAACTTCTCAAGCGGGCTTATTCAAATACTCAAATATCTTTTAGAATGAGAAACACTCCTCCGTAGGAGAAATAATACATTTTAATGATCTAAAATTTGGTGGCTTGCAGATTAACAGTCCATAATTTTTAGCCCGGAGTTAAGTGATATGCATTTTGTGTGACCTATAATTCATTCATTCATTCATTCTCACCCTTCTCTTGCCTTTTGCCACTATCTGAAGAGACATGTCATTATGTTCTCATTAGCTCCAATTCTGACTTTATGCCATATTTTATGAAACTAGCAAAGACTCTTTTAGTATAATATGATACTTTAATTTCAAAAATGTATTGACCTTAGTTGGTATGTACACAAGATTATTAGAAACATAAAAAAGTATATTCCGTAACATCTAAAAAAAATCAAGTTAATTTACCTTCATTTCTACCTGTTGGTTAATAGTATAATGGTTGATACTGACCAAGGTAGCCTAAATGAGTTTCTCTCAGCTTGACTAAATTTTAGATAGGGTTCTTTCTGATTCCTGATCACCCTCCACACCCCCCTCTTTTTTTAAGAGTATTTACTTTAGAAAACTTGTAATTGTATATTATTTCTCTGCCCTTTTGAGATGTAAATTTTCTGCAACCTAGGAATATCTTTCTCGAGAACTTGGAAGCCATCACTATCATCAAGAAAGATAGTTCCCTATTTCCCAATCTCTACGGGAAAGTAGGAACATAACTTCAATAAGAGACAACCAGAAAACATGGATAGCCTGATCACGTTGACCAACCTCCTCCAGCATCTTCCTGTGCTTCTCTACTAGCTCATCCCAGTGTTTCCTAACTTTTCTGCCTTTCAGGTTAATGGAATTGAGTTCAATCTCTCTCCCCTATTGCAATAGGCTGTCTTTACCATTGCAATAATTTTGAATACAGTATTTTCTTTTTAGCTTGTCTGATGTAATTTTTATTTTGCAATACATATCCGGAAGCACTTAGGAAGTATCTGACATATATATATATTTTTTTTTATTTATACTTTAGTTCTAAGGGACATGTGCATAACGGTGCCAGCGTTTGTTACATATGTGATACTGTGTCCTTGTTGGTGTGCTGCCCCACGATCAACTCGTCGCAACCTCAATTTCACTTTTTTATATCAGCAACGTAAACTCCCATGCGGAATCCTCCCCGCCTTACCCCCCTCCTCCCCTCCCCCTCCTCCCCATCCCCATCCCCCTCCCTCCCCCCTCCCCTTCCCCATGAGAGGCCCCGGTGTGGATGTCCCTCCCGAGTCCAGGTGAGTCTCTTGCTTCACGTTCCACCTATGGTGAGAACATGCGCAGTGTTTGGTTTTCTGTTCTTGTGATAAGAATGATGGCGAAATAGGAACACTTTTACACTGTTGGTGGGATTGTAAACTAGTTCAACCATTATGGAAAACAGTATGGCAATTCCTCAAGGATCTAGAACTAGATGTACCATATGACCCAGCCATCCCACTACTGGGTATATACCCAAAGGATTATAATTCATGCTGCTATAAAGACACATGCACATGTATGTTTATTGCGGCACTATTCACAATAGCAAAGACTTGTAATCAACCCAAATGTCCATCTGTGGCAGACTGGATTAAGAAAATGTGGCACATATACACCATGGAATACTATGCAGCCATAAAAAAGGATGAGTTTGCGTCCTTTGTAGGGACATGGATGTATCTGACGTATTCCTAAGTGCTTTCTAATATTAATTTGTTTAATTTCATGGAAATCCCATGAGACAGACTGTAAATTGAAAATAAATCGAAGTTCTCCAACCAACTGAATTAGACCCCTCCTCTTGGCCAAGAAGAATTTAAAGTAACTTGAAAAACTAGTGTAGGCCATGGTGAGAAGGGGTTGGGGGTGGTCAGACATGCCTCACTATGCTTCTTCCTCCCTTTGGAATTCAGGCACAACTGACCAACACTAACATAAAACAGAGCTTAAACAGATAAAAGAGACTCTTTGCAGCAATAAGATACCAAATTCTAACCTGACTCTAGTATAGCATCACATGAGAGATAGTAAGTCCTCAAAGATTTCATCTCAAAATACATTTCTTTGACATATCTTAAAATGATCTTCCAAAATTGTCTTTTATGGGGAAAATCTACATTTTGTAGAGAATCCCCTTCCCTTTCCAGGTCTTTTCCTGATCCAGAAAAGATTTAACTGAGAGTGTGGCACCTTTTAAGTTCTGGTAAGAGACATTTACCATCTATTATTTCTGAAACTTTTCAGCTGGAGGTTTCATCTACATGATAAGAAACTTGATCTCCACATCCCTTATCTTAACACAGCCACTTCTTTATATTGATTCCAGGTCTTCAGATAATAACTTAACTCTTTCAATCAATTGCCAATCAGAAAATCTTTGAATCCACCCATGACCCGCTTCAAGTTGTCCTAACTTTCTGGACTGAAACAATGTGCACCTTACATGTATTGGCTGATGTCTGCCTATAACTTATGTCCCCCTAAAATGTATAAATCAAGCTGTAACCCAACCACCTGGGGCTCATGTTCTCAGGACCTCTTGAGACTATGACTCAGGCTTTGGTCACTCATATTTGGCTCAGAATAAACTTCTTTAAACATTTTATCAAATGTTTAAAAAGAGTCAAAAGTTTGACTCTTTTTGATGACAATGCTGTTATTCTCATTTTACCATATTACATAGAGATGGTCACTTTCTCTAGAGAGTAAGAAGGAAACAAAGACTTATACTGCCTCTCATTACTCTTGACTCCCATAAATACCCACTTCTAACATTCCTGTCACTCTTTTCTTTTCCAGCTAAAGCCGATCATTAATTTTTACAGATTGTATTATTTATTTACTTGGTTAATATGCACATATTGACTCCTACTGTGTGTCAGGGGTTGGTGATAAAATAGCAGACAAGACAGATATGATTCCTTATGACAACATTTATAGTCAGCAAGGACATGGACAAGAAACAGACAACTTTGTCAGAGTGGTAAATGATACTCCGAAGCACATAAACTGGGTTTCTAACACATGTCTGGTGATACTGGGAGAGCCTCCCATGAGAAGTGACCACTAACCTGAGAACAAATCAAAGAAGAAGAAAGAGATGCAGGTAAATGTTTTAGCCTTAGAAAATATCACATTCAAAGCCTAGAGATTGCCAAGAATATAAATGAAATATAAACAATAATACATGACTAAAACAAAGACTGTGTGCAAAGAGCTGGGGATGGTGGAGAAGGATGGAGTGAAGGCATAGGGGTGACAGTAGTTTTATGGCAGAAAATGTAAGTCAAGTCCATAATTTTTGGTTTGATCATCTGGGCAATGAGGAGCTGTTTGAAGAATTTTGTGCAAAAGGGTCAATACCATATTTGCAGCTTTTGAAAACTCTGGCAGAGAAGTGAAGTGGATTGAACAGGGCAACAATGAAGGCAGGAGACCATTTTAGGTGACTGTTGCAATAATGATGGACTTAAACAGAAAATAGTGAGAAAAGAAAATCAATAGATTTTAGGAGTACCTCAAAAACTTTTGGATTTGGTTGGGTGGGTGATGGAGAGAAAGGTGTCAAAAATGCCACCCAGATTTCCAGATTGAGTAATTTCAGTAACTCAAATGAAAATGGAAGATTTGTTGGGAGGGTGGAGCAGTCACTTCTGAAATTGTTGCTCAGCCTACAGTAGGCCTTTGCTATTTGATTCTACACAAGTGTCTGTGTTCAGGACGTGGACTGGTGTAGTTTTTACTAAGTTATTCATGAAGGAGTAGAGATAATTCCGGTTTGACTTGTGATGAGAATGACATGTGTTAAAGTTTTTGATCTAGAATTAAAACCCAGAATCCTTGATATTTCATATGTTCTTGCTGCCTGGCAACCCCAAATTTCTAACATAATTCTAAATGAAGGATTGGAGGATATTATTTACTTAATCTCTTAAGTCTTTTGATGGAGTCTCGGTAGATTATTAGGAAAATTTTATAACCGCATAAAAGTAATCGTGTTAGGAAGTATTCATGACAAAGTTGTAGTAATTTGTTTGTGTGTGTAGTGCTCTCTAAAAGTTGTAGGTAGACAAGATTTCTAACGCAGGTGTCTTGTTCTCTCTGTCTCATGGGTGTGTGTATGTGTAAGTATAAATAAATGAATTTATATATATATAAAATTATATATGTGTAACAAAATTTAGATAAAGGTTACAGAATAGCTAAATCTTTTTATTTAAGAAAAGAACTGTTAAATGGAAAAGACCTATTTTAAATGAATCTCCAAAAGTTTTATTTTACACTTTAGCTGTTCCACTGCAAAGAACATTTGGATTAAGACTACAACTGTTGTAGCAGGACAAGTTGCAGACAAAACCTCTCAGACACCAAGTTGTAGAAGGAAGGGCTTTATTCAGCTGGAAGCATCAGCAAACTACGGCCTTAAAATCCGAGCTCCTCAAGTGCACAATTTCTGTCCCTTTTAAGGGCTCACAACACTAAAGATTTCACATGAAAGGGTCATGATTGATTTGAGCAAGCAGGGGGTACATGACAGGGGCTGCATGCACTGGTGGTCAGAGAGAAACAGAACAGGGCAGGGAGTTTTACAATGTTCTTCTATACAATGTCTGGAATCTATGAATAACATTGGTTTCTAAGTTATGAGTTGATTTTTAACTACTGGGTTTAGGCCAGGCAGGCCTAGGCCTGGTTTTGGGCCTGGCGTCAGGCTGCCTGTCTTTGGTTTTACTTCCTTGTTTTTTCTTGAAACAGGTACTGAGTATGAAACAATATAAAACAATATGAGAGGGTCTCTCTCTTTCCTCACTGTGTCTTATTAAATAATGCCCAGAAAAATGTCATTAGCTGGTGACTCAAATCTTGCCTAGTATGTGCACTTGCTTGTTAACATTTTGCAATTGAGGTAGTGAATGCTACAGTTAGCTCCAAGCAGGTGTGTACGTTGTTACAGTACTCTTTGAAAACAAGGGCCTTTGGCCAACTAAGTCGTCTGTTCATGTGAAATTAGGCCAAAAAGTGAAATTGGGCTGTTTTACATTTTGAGACAATTTCCCACTTGGTTCTGATTATCTTGCTATTGCATAAGCAATGTTTGTTCATAGACGTGATGTAGTTGCTTTGGATCTAGTCAACTTAAGCTCTTTATCAAAAAATGTCTCAAAACATCTTCAACATTTTAAATGGTGATATTTGGCTACATTCCAGATAGAACTGAAATAGGAAATAAAGGGAAGGAGTTGAAATTTTAGTATTTTAAAAATTGTATTTTATTATTTTTTGCTTAATCTTGTCTATGCTAGTATTTAGTTGACATAAATGAAATTGGCTGAGTGACACTGTTGAACAAAAGCGATGGGAATAAAAACTCCAATGCCAAATCAATGATAATACTTTTAATCAGAGTTAATTGATGCCAGCTGTGTGGTCTGTGTGTTATTTTGCATTTGTGGGTGAAGAAAGGTGTGGTTGCTGTTATTTCAATTTAGAAGCTGGAACTGGTTGCCGGTCATTAAGAATGTATGGATAGGGGCATGCTTGGTGTTTATTGTACAGAGAAAACACTAAGTGGTTTAAGTGGTACAGTGTAATTTTGATTATTAATGTGAGATCTTTTAGTTCTTTTATAATCACAGACGTGCAAATCACAGACCTGCTATTTAGTTTTAAGTCTGACTTTAGGAAAACATTATAGGTCTCCTTGATGATGCTGTTTATTAATTTATTACAGTATTAGATCTAAATTATTATTAAAAGTTAAAGCTAATCACTACCTCTTCCTTAAACCTTATTTCTGAAAATAAACTATTATAATTTTAACTAAATTATTACTATTTAAATTAACATTAACTACACTAACCACAAAAGAGTTCCTTAAAATACACACTCATATATACACACGATACACTCATGCATACACATCATATGTTTAAGCAATATTCACATGCACTCAATACAAACATGCCCACAGCACATGCACACCGACACCCAAGACAATTACAAAATCAATTGGAAATATAGTCATGAAAGTTATTTTGATGATCTATTTGGACAAGTAGATTTCTAATTTGTTGGCTTTGTTTTATTGTGGAGAAACGAAAGCACTACATTTTTTTATTGGCTTTCACTTGGATTTATTACTAACATTCTGTTAATAGTTGATCTATTTGTTTCTTTAAGGAAGAAAATGAATAACAAAGATATCATAAGACAATTATTATTTTCAATGCCTTCAGATGACTTTTATATAATTCCAAACATGAAATTATTCATAATTATCCAATATAGACTAATTGTTGCAATGATAATGGGTTTAATTGATCACTTACTTGAAACCTTTTGAAAAGTGATCATGTTCAAAGATAAAACATTCATCTTTAGGTAACCCTGATCATTGGAATGTCTTATTTTATCTCAAGCCTTAAATCTATGTATTTGTGGCTTAAAATTGTGCCACTCCTTTAATTTTTCTGCTTATAAACAAGAATGAAATTGGTTGTGAGCACCAGAGAAACCGGTGAAGAAAAAAAGAATAATCCTAAGAGATTTTGTTTCCAGTTAGAAACCTAAGACTAGATTTCAGATATGAAGTGATCTGCCCTATCCTCTTCTACATCCAATTTAGAATGCAAGTATGAGAAAAAATGGAGGATGTTATGTGAGTATATAAGGTATTACCACTGATTATTTGAACTTATCTTTCCACTGGTTTTTAACTTTATGGTCAATTTCTTGTGAGTAGTTTTTGTCACTAGCGTCCCTGTGAAGAGACCACCAAACAGGCTTCATGTGAGCAATAAAGCTTTTAGTCAACTGGGGCAGGCAGGCTGAGTTCGAAAAGAGAATCAGTGAAGGGAGATAAGAGTGGGACCATTTTATAGGATTTGGGTAGGTAGTGGAAAATTACAGTCAAAGGGGGTTGTTCTCTGTTGGGCAGGGGCGGGGGTCACAAGGTGCTCAATGGAGGAGCTTCTGAGCCAGGAGAAGGAATTTCACAAGGTAATGTCATCAGTTAAGGCAGTAACCGGCCATTTTCACTTCTTTTATGATTCTTCACTTGCTTCAGGACATCTGGATATATATGTGCAGGTCACAGGGGATATGATGACTTAGCTTGGGCTCAGAGGCCTGACAATTTTTAAACAGTGAAAGATGTTATTTAATAATCACAATTATCTGTGTGGTATAACGCAAAGAGAGACTCTAGTGTAAATTATGAACATTAATAACACATCAATATCGGATCATTAATTATATACCACATTGATTCAAAATATTAATAATGGGGGTAACTGTGTGTGTTTGTTGGAACAATGAGAGTTGATACCTATAGATACTCTATACCTTCTGCCAAATTTCTCTGTAAACCTAAATAAAATTGCTCTAAAAATAGAGCAATTTAAAAAATTCTGTTAGAAGTTGCTAGAAATAAAGATTCTTTCTTTGTTATTTTTTCCTTGTTAACAGAAGACGAATTAGATCTGTGGAGGCAAAATAACTTTGTTTTCTAAAAGAATTTACAGACTGGGAAGACAGCCTCCAGTGTAAAACACAAGTGCTCCAAAGAGGACTGGGAGAATAGAAGACTGTATTAGCCCATACCTGCTTTGCTATGAAGAAATATTCTAGACTGAAATATAAAAGAAATATAAAGAATAGAGATGTAATTGACTCATGCTTCTGCAGGCTCTACAGGAAGCATGATGTTGGCATCTGCTCAGCTTCTCGGAAAGCCTCAGGAAACTTTTAAACATGGCAGGAGGCAGAGCAGGAGCAGGCATCCTCATATGGCCAGAGCAGAAGGAAGAGTGTGTGTGTGTGGTGGGG
>NW_016812820.1:421440-449538 GCF_001698545.2 Rhinopithecus bieti
GGCAGGGGGAGGTGGGGGGGCATCGTGCCACACAATCTTACACAACCAGATTTCATAAGAACTCCATCAGAACAGCACCAAAGGTGAACATGTCCCCATGATCCAATCACCTGCCACTACTACCTGCCTCCAACATTAGGGATTACAATTTGGCATGAGATTTGGGCAGGGACACAAATTCAAACCACATCAGAGATTATTAAGGCAAAAACTGCAGGGCAGGGGAGGAACTTCAGAGGAGTGTGGATCAGAGTCTTGATTGGATGACCTGTAATCCCCAAATAATCAGTCAGTCTTAATTGTCTGGTTCCAGGAAGTTGGTTGATTAGTGCCAGGTGGTCTTTTAGTGGTCAACTGGGGAATTTCCAGCTGTATTTGTTTTCAGGAACTGTTCATGAAAACAGATTCTGCAATACTTTTTAAGGACACAGCATGACTGCTCCCTCACTCTGCCATGGCCTCTTGGTTCTGCTTTTAACTTTTGAGTCATAGGGAGTCATTTTGTCTGTCATCTGGGGGCATCACTTGACACTCTAGTTCTCCCACTACCCCCACCAAAAAACCCTACCTGCTTGGTAACTGATAACTATTTTAGAGGGATTTAAATTAACTACTAATAATTCTTAAAGTCTGAACATGTTTGGAGTTACAAATGTTGGTTTCTCAAATACCCATTTAATGCACCCAAATTCAGAATAACATTTTGATTTCTCTATTCTAAATTCTTAACACATCTAGAATATTCCCTTTTTAAGATTCATGTCTCTCTCTTACATGATTATTTCATTTCAAAGATGATTATTCATTAAGAAAATCTTATCAAGTACATCATTTTAAAACTGAAAATGTTTAAGTGTAGTAACTTCCATATAGTATCACATGACCCTTTTCAGGTACACAATTTTAAGATTTTGGTAGCATGAAATATGTGAGTTTTGTGTACAGGATTTGTGAGGACATTTTAATTTTCTGTCTTATTCGTTGGTAGAATAAATGAAACATTCGTCATCAAGCTCACTCTTCCAACCCATCCAACTTTTCTCTCTTCTAAACATTTTCAACATAAAGAGAACTGAGATATTTTCCAATGTGAATCATTCCACCTGTAAATCTTCAACATAAGGCAGAAGAGAAAATGTAACTCAGCTTTTCATTGTATAAGGTTTTGCCTGTCAATTTGCTTTAAAACATCTTTCAGGACTATTATTTGTAGGATGAATTTGCTTTAAAAATGTTGATTGTGGTTATTTTTATACTCTTTGTTACTTTTATTGAAATGCAAAATACTAAACAGTTTGTTTCCAATGCTAAATATTATAGAGATTCATCTCCCTTTCAAGGTAACCATAATAGGAAAAGAGAAAAGGGGAGAATGTAGAAACTCTGCATGATTACCCTTTTACTTATAAGATCTTCATAAATAAACTCATGATTTCACTAAATTCTCCCCCTTGTATTATTAGAATTACTTCATGTACACATATGTATACAACAAGCCTGAGGCAAAAAAGACCTTCTTCTCTTTTGATTTATTTTTAGGGTCTTGTTAAAGAAAAAAAGTATTCTGACATCTGAAGGTTGTTGTGATAGATATCAAGACTGCAACAGGAGAGAGAGATTGGGTTCAACTCCAAATACAGAAAAGAACAAGTGGGGATTTATAGCCAAGGAGTAGGTTAGGGGAGACGGGAGGTGATGGAAAATTACCAAGAGGAAATGATAAGGGTAGGGAAGATTCCTGCCAAACTTAACAGGATTCTTGATGAAGGCAGGTCAGGGTGATCAGATTGAGGTGGCAGGTTGTCTCTAAATTGACTTAACATGGTTCTTGCTAAAACTGGGATATTTAGGTCTGTCAAGGATTGGGGTAGGCAAGGTAGAGGGGCCAAGAAGAGGATTTGGAGGAACCTGATTTAAGGTTAAGAAGAGTATCATTTTTGTCTTTCGATGCGATGACAACATTGCTCATCAAATTAAAAACCCTCTAGTGAAATATGAATCCTTTGCTTCTCTCCATAGCTAATGTTAGGGCTCAGAAAATGATATCCCGAAATGAAGGCCTCAGAAGCAAGTTTTTCTCTGACCTCATCCTGCTTTCCTCTTTCTCACTCTCATTCTTCCCTGAGGCTAGCCAGAGGAACTAGCAGCCCTCTTCCCTAAGTCAGGTCACAGAAACCAGAAACTCTTTTCCCCAAAGCCAGCCATCAAACTTAAAAATATTACTCCAACTCATACCCTGTGCCTTTCTGTGTAGGTCATAAGACTCCTATTCTAGAGAGGGTCCTGCCTCATACTCACAAGGAAGGAAAGCTGAACAGAGGAGAAAAAGAATCTAGGCAGGCCACGCTAGGTTTCTCCCTCAGTCTGTTAGGTTAGCATTAGATCGTGCCCTTTTAGTCCAATCATATTACCACATGACTGTCAATATTTTGTTGTCCCTGGGCATAAGAATGGACAATTTCCCCTGTATCTTTGTGTTTTGATTCTAAAGGCTCTTGTGTCACATGAAACTGTGATCAAATAAATTTAATATGCCTTTTCTCCCATTAATCTACCTTTTGTCAATGATTTTCAGCAAACCTTCAGAGGGTAGATAGAAAGCTTTTCCTTGGCCACTACACTAAAGATAAACAACGAAAAAAAAAACTTCAGAAAATTGTAAAATTGTATTGACTTTTGCTATATCTCTTAATTGAAAAAAGATATTTTATTTTGTTCTGTTGGTGAAGAAACATTGTTAGATTAAAGCTTTGAGTTTCTTAAATACTGATATGTAAAAGGTAAACAATTAGTTGAATTTACTTAAATTTTATTTTTTTGCGCAAAAGCCTTAAAAAACGAGTCCGACTGGAAAATCAAGCGAGCATTTTCGGATGAGAGAGCGCGAGTCACCTCTGATTGAACAGAATTTCTGATTGTAACCTTCGGGACCAAATAGACGAGTTGATCACACCTTCATTTCCAACTTTCCAACTACTGGTCTCTCAGGGGAAAGTTAAAATGTTTTTGTTAAGTTATATTGTTTAACAAAATCTACTCAGAATCATTCTTAGGTGAAATTTGATATGAAACTGATGTGAGTATAAATCAAGCATAATGTAAAAGTTTATTGTTTAACAAAAATCTACTCAGAATCATTCTTAGGTGAAATTTGATGTGAAACTGATGTGAGTATAAATCAAGCATAATATAAATGAGCATATGATGTGTAAGATACATTCATGTGGATAGATAGATTAGATACAAATATAGATAAATACAGATAGATATAGAGACATGTCTCTGGACTAAAGTAAAAAACATATTTTAAAGATGTAACATGTATTTTATAAGAATAGAGTAAATTTATTTTAATCAGCACTTATTTTAGAAGTATGTGATAATAATAGAAAATATTAATTGAAGTACCGTTGACCCTTGAAAACACAATTTGAACTGTGAAAGTCCTCTTACACATAGATTTTCCTCTGCCGCCTCTGAGACAAGACCAATTCCTATTTTTTCTCCTCCTTCTCAGCCTACTTAACAAGAAGACAACTAGGACAAAGATTTAAATTGATCTACTTCCACTTAGTGAATAGTAAATATATTTTCCTCATGATTTTCTTAATAACATTTCCCTTTCCAGCTTAATTTATTGTAAAAGCACAGTAGATAATACAGATAATATACAACCATGTGTTAATCAACTGATTATGTTACTGGTAAGGCTTTTGGTCATCAGTAGGCTACTAGCATTACAGTAGGTAACTAGTCAAACATGAGCAGGGCAGGAGAGGGCTCACCTCCCAAGACACACACACCGGGAATGTCAGGTCACCATCAGGTGATGATCAGGCAGCTGTTAACGGTTTCTCTAAAATAATAACTAGTCTCAGCTGGCACCAGGGAAAGGCATTCTCCCAGTAGATAGAATAAACGTGAAACTAGTGATCAGCAGCTTCCTGAAAAGATCTCAGGAGTTGGATGAATGGGCTCAAGCATGCACATAAGAGGCAAAATGGTAGAGTTTAACTGTTATATGACCTTCTAGGAACATTTGGCTGGTAAGGGAAGAACGCTTCAAGTGAGCATGTGTATAACCCCAGAAAACACACTACACTGGAGTTGTGCTGGTCTCCCAAGTGCTAGCAGACCACTGTGCATGCAGACAGGCCACCCCAAGGAAGGAATCAGGGGAGAAGGGATGCAATACCCTGGAAGTATGCCAACATATAAAACACTAAGTCAAACGTCAAGCAGTGCACTTGTCTTTCAAGTCACCCACTTGGCCCTCTTCCAAGTGTACTTCCTTTCATTCCTGCCCTAAAACTTTTGAATAAACTTTCACTCCTGCAAAAATCTTGCCTTGATCCCTCCTTTTGCCTTATGCCCCTTAGTCAAATTATTTCTTCTGAGGAGGCAAGAACTGAGGTTGACACAGACCCTTATGAATTCACTGCCAGTAACATTAGTACTTACGTTTTTGGGGAATCAACAGTTGTGCATGAATTATTGACTACATGGGGAGTAGGTGCCCACATTGTTCAAGCGTCAACTGTATATACTAAGCCTTGTGTCAAATGTTTTACATTACATTTTATATCAACAATGCTGTGAGTTGGGCACTATTGTTTGCATTTTATACATTTTACAGAAAGTATATAAGTGACTTGCCCAAAGATCACATATATGTAGTTAAGTGGCAGAGGTAGTATCCATTCCTTTTCTGTCAGTCAGGGTCAACCATAGTAGAGCCAAAAGTTGGCAGGAGTTTCTTCTTACCTTGAGAAAACCTTAGTTTTGCTTTTAAGGACTTCCAGCTGATTATTCAGGATAAGTCCCTTACCTAAGTCAACTTATTAGGGCTTAATTAAATCTGTAAAATATCCCCACTGCAACACCTAGATTCCTGCTTTTTTGAATTAATTGGAACTGCAGCCTAGTCATGTTGACACCTTAGAAAAGATTAACTGAGAGTCTTACATCTGTAAAAGTGTGAAAGAAACATTTACTATCTATTCTTTTTGAGGTCTGCTACCTGTGATATTTCATTTACATAACAAGACCACCTTTCCCAGCCAGGCCTCCTCTTCTCTCCCTCCCATAACCTGTTTTGTTGCCCTAGCCTGATTTACCACAATAACCTGTTTTGTGCCATGGTCCCTGCTCCCATTCTTTCTGTAACTTCAAGATGGTATAAAAGCTTCTGTAACCCATTGAGAGTTGAGGGTAATCACTCTCTGGTTCCACTTCTATGTGACATTAATTAATTTTTATGCTTTTTTCTGCAATTAATCTCCTTTTGTGAATTGATTTTTCAGCAAACCTTCAGAGTGCAAAGGGGCAGTTTTTTCTTTGTTCTCTCTAAGTGTCTGATTAATGGGGGACCTTTTCCAGATGTGGATGGTTTGGAACAACTCATTTTGAAATGCATGACCTACATCATTCAGTGTGAGAATGGTGTTAGAATTGTGGCAGAGGTCAGTGGCTCTGAGGACAGAGGAAAGGTTCTATATACCTCAATGTGGTAGTATATGGTTCTCATAAAGGTTAAGAGAAAAATGTGGCCTTATTGCATTAAATACAATAGTATAGTTAGTGTTTCATGTTAGTATTTTGTAACTTACTTCCATGAAATCAACTAGGAAATTTGAAGGAATGTTTTCTAGCTTTTAAAAATATTTAGTCTTTTGGAGGTCAGAAAATAATATCCTGAAATATGGTTTTTCAGCATGCAGAGTACTTTGAACTAAAGGACATTACAGGGGCTCAGAAGCAGCCTCAGAACCAGCCTCTTTGAGCTTCTCCTGCACTCCTGTCTCTTGTCCATCATTTTCCCTAAAGCAAGTCATAGAAATCAAAATTCTTCTTCTCGATTGTGGGAAAGAGTTTTATAGAAACTAGGAACTCCTTTTCCCAAACCCAGCCATAAAAACAAGAATTATTACTCTAACATTCCTCTACGTTTCTGTCTAAAAACTGGCCATAAAGAAATTCTCTGACATACCTTGTCTGAAAGTAGACCATAACACCCTCATTACACAAGGAGTCCTGCCCTGCACCTAGAAAAAAAAGGATCGCCACACAGAGAGGCCAAGACAAATCTTGACAGGCCTTGTTTGGTTTTCCTACTCAGTCTACTACTAACACATCATTCACTTATTGTCCAGCCACATTCCTACATGGCTCTTCACGCTTCATTTAATCTAAGTATAAAAATGGACAGTTTCCTCTTAGGTATTTGTTCCTTTATTTCTGAAGATTCTCACATCACATAAAAACTTCGATTAAATATAATCAGTTATACTTTTGTTAACTTGTCTATTGTTGCAGGCGTGTCAGTTATGTCCCTTATGATGGGTAAGGAAACATATCACATCTCTCTACCCCTACAAACCCATTCTTTCCATTAATAAGCCCATTCCACCCACATTCACAAACTTGCAAGAGACAAAAGATGGGAATATTTAGAATAATATATCCATACAATTTATGTCCCTGTTTACTTTTAAATTTTTGGAGCCCAATTCTCCTGATGTGCTCAAATCTGCCTATGTAGACTCAGAAATTTTGAAAAGTATTTTGATTGCTAAAATATGTGATTTACAGAAGGACATTGTCTCTTATGAGTACAATGACATGTAACACCAACAAAACAAAGCCATTTTCCCTTGTAACCACAAAATTCCCCTCCATGAAAACCCAAACTAAATATGACATTTAATTTACACTACTGATGGTTGGTTTAGTGACATCTGTACTCCTCAACTGTTCTTAGCCTCATCATGATGCTCTTTTTTTATTTTTTAGAAATT
Organism: Rhinopithecus bieti; assembly: GCF_001698545.2. NCBI lineage: Eukaryota > Metazoa > Chordata > Mammalia > Primates > Cercopithecidae > Rhinopithecus > Rhinopithecus bieti. Next base: position 428,238 of record NW_016812820.1, read on the forward strand.
AGAGTGGGGACAAGTCAACTGTGGGGACACTCACTATAATTACTGAGGCCAGCATCTTTACAACAAAGCACATGTCATAATTTTGAGTGTCTCCACACAGTCAGATATTCATTTTATCTAAGAATACTTTCTTTGGCTTGTTTTTTTAATGCTTTTTTAGCCTGAATGAAAATATACATGTTCTCCCATTTTTAGTTGTTCACTGTTACTTTCCAACATGATTTACTTTTTTAGTTGCTTGATTAGTTATATAATTCTCTGATATTTATACAAATTGATATATTTGATTGTTACATTTTCCATAGCAGTGATTAAATTATTTTCTGAACCTAAATCAATCTTAACTCATGGAGGAGGAAGAATCTTTGACAATTCTCTGGCATTTCTTTCTTCTCTTTCTTTTCTTCTTTTTTTCTTCATCTGCTGAATGTCATAGCCACCTTATTAGTTCTGGATAATCCCTTTTCTTTCAAAAATGAAAGACTTGTAAGCACTAGTTAAATTTGTCTTGTAATGTCTGTTGCACTGCAGGGTCATTTGCTGTGAACCAGTTGTAAGGAACACACAGCAAAATGTTCCAATCAATGTGTACAGATAGGGTCAGGCTAATACAGAAGTGTATTAAAATGGCCGGATGCCAATTTAGTTCATCTTTTGTGAAATCCTGAGTTATTTTCTTGCTACAAAGATCAAGATGAAGACTTTGGAGTTTATTTCTTTCCTTTCTATTATTTTCTTCTATACCTGCATAAGGAATACTCTTAAACTTTTTAAATCTCTACCAGGCCAAATGGTCCATATATACTTTATTAGAGAAAACAGCTTTAAGCCCACTGTAGAATGATTGAAATTTAATTGTCGGTAGCCAAGACAAGTAAATTACTAATCAATAGGTTTAGGAGAAAATATTAGCTAAAGCTTTAGGCAGTTTCTTATTTACTATAAGCACAATAAACATAATTAATCATCCAGTCAAAAATAATTCTATTTGATCTGTAAGAGAAATGGGAGTTTCATTTCAAGATTTAATTTAGCAAATGTAAGAACTTAAATAATAGCTTTACCATGATCAATTAACCAATGCCTTAGATTAGAAGCTGAACCGTTATTTTATTTGTAGTCCAAGAATTAATACTTACATTAAGTTTATTTGCAAAACTTACATGACATTTACTGAGAAACCACATGTAGGCTGACATTCTTTTTTCTTTCATAATTAAGTTAGAATAGATATGAAGCATGGTAAGTTGTTGCATGTAAATAAACAATATAGGTAAATATTTAAGGAAACCATATTTTAATCTTCCACATAAGACATTTACAGTGAGAGTCATGATGTGAAAAAGAACATGGCACTGGTTTGATTTTTTAAATCCAATTTACTGGTATCAGTTTGTATAAACTCCTCCCAGGTTCTGGTGTTAAGGCTCAGAACGTGATACTCCAAAGTATGACGCTTTAGTGTGCTGAATACTTTGAAGTAAAAGACATTGGAACCATCTCAGAAGCAGTCTTTCTGACTTTCTTCCACCCTCCTGTTTTCATTGCTCTTTCTCCCCAGCGCAAGTCATAGAAACCAGAATTCTTCCTCAAGATGGGTCATAAAAATTAGAACTCTTCTCCCCCAGAGCAAGACATAAAACCTAGAAAGACCATTCTCTCCATTTTCTCTTCTCCCTAGAAGACCTCATTTCAGAATGTTCTGGCCCTATAAAATGGAAGAAGGAATATGACACAGATAGGCCAAGAAGAATCTGAACAGACAGGACTTGCTGGGCTTCCCTCTCAGTCTGTTACCATTAGATCATACCTGATATGGTTTGGCTGTGTCCCCATCCAAATCTTATCTTGAATTCCCACATGTTGTGGGAGAGACCTGGTGGGAGGCAATTGAATCATGGGGGCAGGTATTTCCTATGCTGTTCTCACGATAGTAAGTCTTAGGAGATTTGATGGTTATCATAAGGGGAAGTTTTCCTGCATAAGCCCTCTTCTCTGGTCTGCCACCATGCAAGATGTGCCTTTAACCTTCCCCCATGATTATGAGGCTGCCCCACCCATGTGAAACTGTAAGTTCTCCATTAAACCTCCTTCCCTTTTAAGCTACCCAGTCTTGGGTATAACTTTTTGGGGTTTTGTTGTTGTTGGTTTGCTTTGTTTTGTTTTTTGAGATGGAGTCTCACTCTGTCACTCAGGCTGGAGTACAGTGGTGTGATCTCACCTCACTGCAACCTCCACCTCCCAGGTTCAAGTGAATCTCCTGCCTCAGCCTTCCAGTTAGCTGGGATTACAGGTGCATGCCACCACGCCCACTAATTTTGGTATTTTTAGTAGAGACGCGGTTTCACCATGTTGCCCAGGCCGATCTCGAACTCCTGACCTCAGGTGATCTGCCCGTCTCAGTCTCTCGAACTGCTGAGATTACAGGCATGAGTCACCACACCCAGCCCCTGTATCTTGATCAGCAGCATGAAAACAAACTAATACAGTAAATTGGTACCACTAGAGTGGGGCACTGCTGAAAAGATACCCGAAAATGTGGAAGCGACTTTGGAACTGGTTAACAGGCAGAGCTTGGAACACTTTAGAGGGAAGAAGACGGGAAGATGCGGGAAAGTTTGGACCTTCCTACTGACTTGTTGAATGGTTTAGACTAAAAGCCTGATAGCAATATGAACAATAAGGTCTGGGCTGAGGTGGTCTCAGATGGAGATGAGGAACTTGTTGAGATCTGGAGCAAAGGTGACTCCTGTCATGTTTTAGCAAAGAGACTGGCAGCATGTTGAACCTGCCCTAGAGATCTGTGGAACTTTGAAATTGAGAGAGATGATTTAGGGTATTTGGTGGAAGAAGTTTCTAAGCAGAAAAGCATTCCAGAGGTTACGTTGTTGCTGTTAAAGGCATTCAGCTTTATACGAGAAGCAGGGCATAAAAGTTTGGAAAATTTGCAGCCTGACAATGTGATAGAAAATAAAAACTCATTTTCTGAGGAGAAATTCAAGCCAGTTGCAAAAATTTGCATAAGTAACAAGGAGCTGAATGTTAGTCACCAAGAAAATGGGGAAAATGTCTCCAGAGCATGTCAGAGGTCTTCATGGCAGCCCCTGTCATCGCTGGCCCAGAGGTCTAGGAGAAAATGGTTTTGTGGGCCGGTCCTAGGGTCCCTGTGCTGTGTGCAGTCTAGGGACTTGGTGCCCTGTGTCCTAGCTGCTCTAGCCGTGACTAAAATGTTGTACTCCAGCCAAAGTACAACTCAAGCTACTGCTTCACAGGGTGGAAACCCCAAGTCTTGGCAGCTTCCATGTGGTGTTGAGCCTGCAGGTACACAGAAGTCAAGAACTGAGGTTTGGGAACCTCTGCCTAGATTTCAGAGGATGTATGGAAACCCCCGGATGCCCAGGCAGAAGTTTATAGCAGGGGCGGGGATCTCATAGAGAACCTCTGCTAGAGCAGTACAGAAGAGACGTGGGATTGAAGTCCAACACAGAGTTCCTACTGGGGCACCGCCTAGTGGAGCTTTGAGCAGAGGGTCACAGTCCTCTAGACCCTAGACTGGTAGATCCACCGGCAGCTTGCACTGTGCAACTGGAAAAGCCACAGACACTCAATGCCAGTCTGTGAAAGCATCCAGGAGGGAGGCTGTACCCTGCAAAGCCACAGGGGCAGAGCTGCCCAAGACCATGGGAGATCACCTCTTGCATTAGCATGGCCTGGATGTGAGACATGGAGTCAAAGGAGATCATTTTGGAGCTCTAAGATTTGACTGCCTTGCTGGATTTTGGACTTGCATGAGGCCTGTAACCCCTTTGTTTTGAAAAATTTCCCCCATTTAGAATGGTTGTATTTGTCCAATGCCTGTACCCCAGTTGTATCTAGGAAGTAACTAACTTGCTTTTGATTCTACAGGTTCAAAGGTAGACGGGACTTGCCTTGTCTCAAATGAAACTTTGGACTGTGGACTTTTGAATTAATGCTGAAATGAGTTAAGATTTTGGGGGACTGCTGGGAAGGCATGATTGGTTTTAAAATGTGAGGACATAAGATTTGGGAGGAGCTGGGGGCAGAATGATATGGTTTGGCTCTGTCCTCACCGAAATCTCATCTTGAATTCTCATGTGTGGTGGGAGGGGCTGGATGGGAGGTAATTGAATTATGGGGACAGATCTTTCCTGTGCTGTTCTCATGATAGTAAGTTTCATGAGATCTGATGGTTATTTTAAGGGGGAATTTTCCTGCATAAGCCCCCTTCTCTTATCTGCTGCCATATGAGATGTACTTTTCACCTTCTGCCATGATTGTGAGTCTTTCCCAGCCATGTGTAACTGCAGGTTCTCCATTAAACCATTTTCCCTTGTAAACTGCCTAGTCTCGGTTATGTCTTTATCAGCTGCATGAACATGGACTAATACAATACCCTTTTGTCTACTCACATTTCTCCACAGCTGTCCATTCTTCTTCTAACAAGCATATAATTATTATAAAAAAATTGAAACGTAATTCAGTTTTTGCTGAATCTTTGAGTTTTCATATCTGAAGGCTCCTGTGCCATGTAAAACTTTGATTAAATAAATGTTTTATGCCTTTCTCTTGTTAACCTGTCTTTTGTTATAGGTGTGTGGACGGTGATACTTATGATAGGTGAGAGAAGATATCACACTTATCTACCTCCACACTGGATATGGTCAACTGTTACTCATATTTCTCTCTGTCATTGGATGTGTTGATTTTTATATAAGTCCAAATGGCTATTTGAATGAAATGTTAGAGGAGAATAAAGAGAGAGAACTTAAGAAAGATAGAGGTAGTGTGAAATGAAGTCAATTGCACATCATACACATGATCACACTGAAGAAATTTCAGTGAAATTCCTCCTTGTGTATTTTTTATGAAGAACTAAACATGTATACTTAGTTTAGATACTGGAAACATATCTGTGAAAGTAATCTGGCATGCATTTCTAGATTTAAATACTATGGAAAATTTACTTATTCCCTTGTTTAAGGACTATAAATTCCCATATTAGAGAGAAGGAAAATTTAAAAGTTATAAATACACAGTTTAAAGTCTTGATCCTGATAAATGAGGCTATAAATGACTCCAAAAGAAAAAAGTGTATGTCTAATTCACTCCATATATGTAGCAATTTTATAAAAGTGATTAGCTTTCAGAAATCCACCCCTTCCATTCTACTATGAATGCAAAGCTTCTCCTATTGTCTGCCTGTGAGTATTTTGCAATTTTGAAATGCTTCAGGTTAGCCCAAACTGCACAATTGACATTTTAGAATTTTTTTTTCTCTTATTCATCTCCAAATATCAGTACCTACAGGGCATATGCTTAACTTATTAGAACAGTAATTTTTATGGATTTTTAGCACTTTTGTGCTCCAAAGATACCTAAGAGTGGGTCTAGCTGTAATTTTGTAGGTCAGTATGATATTCTTGTGGAATAAAACAAAAACTAAAATTTTTTTGCAGCTACCATAATACATGGATAATTTTTAAAAATACATAATCATTTTTTCAAGAACTTTAAATTCAACACAAACATATTCTCTCTGTTTAAAGAATAAAAGAAATATACACTGTACTACTAAACTATGTACTTTGCGAGAGCAGTAGATAATAGTTGTTCAAAAAGTGTAAAATAGACCTACATGTCTTTAAGTCAATGATGTATAGATTATAACATTCCAAAACTGATGTAAATTTGTTGTATGACAATGACGTTTTAAAGTGTTATCTATCATGATGTTAAGTGGTAGACTAAACATAATTTTAAAAAGCTCAACTATCAGTTAAGCATCTAGATATAATTTTAATGAATATAAATAGTATTCAATAATGTTTTCTCTATTTTGTCAACAATAGTATAGTGCATATTAAAGAAATATTTTCTAACTATTTTTCTTTCTCTATGGCAGTGACAAGAACATTATCAGGGAAAACTAGGTTTTACTGAGACAGGAATTTATACAATTTGAGGTTCTTTTTAACAAATTAATGTAAAATTATAAATGTTCAATTAAGTATACAAGTGAGTATTTATCTAAAATGAGAAAATAAACATAAACATTCATTTTAAAATGTTAGTGGAAACCACTAACATCACAGAAATCCAGAAAATTTGTATGGTATTTACTGAATTACAATGCCCCCTTCTAGCCATCCTAACCTCTGCCCCATATTTGGCTGCATGCTCTTTGATCAAGTCTTCATATTACAATGGTTTGTATCATATCTTTCTATAAAAGAGAAGAAAAAAATGTTTTTCTCTAGCATATTTGATCAAAATATATTTTTACAAGTTATTAGCATTCCTTTTAGTATTATAACTTATTACTGAAACCATCATGCAATTTCTAGAATTGTTTTCGAAAATTGGGAAAGACTTTAAGGGTTTTTTTTCCCAATATATGAGTATGATTTAGGTGAATTTTACACGCATTCTGGTTCCTAACATTTTACAAACAGATTCCATTCCCCAACTCATGGGTTGGAGTGTCATAGGACCTGCTCATATCATAATGGGATTTCATTCCTGCAGCACTTTAGGTCAGTGAGTAGAAGAGTATTTCTAGAAGTCATTCCTATGCTGAAACAGGTAACAGTTATTTAGTTATGAACAGAAGTGACTGAATCTCATCAATATTTCCCACTAAACTCAAACTAAATGTACCTCCAACTTAACTTCTCCTTAACTATATCCCCAAAGGCCCAAAGGTGTGCTGTGCCATCTAACAAGAGAAGGAGTTGAATAGCAAAAAAAGACAGTGTGCTTAACCAACTGCAGTTAAAATATCTTTTGCAAACTTTTAAAAAGTCACATGACTGTGAACACATTGGTGGCCCTTTTCTGGGCTTTGGAAGGAGCCTATGCAAGTAAATTTCATTAACTTCAAGACGAACCTGGTTCTGAACATGATGTGAAGATTAGATTAAAAGATGATTTTACATTGAGGGGCAGTGTTTCATGCCTGTAATCCCAGCACTTTGAGAGGCCACGATGGGTGGATCACCTGAGGTTAGGAGTTCGAGACCAGCCTGGCCAACATGGTAAAACTCCATCTTTACTAAAAATATGAAAAAAAAAAAAAATAGCTGGGCGTGGTGGCATGCACCTGTAGTCCCATCTACTTGGAAGGGTAAATCAGAAGAATCACTTGAACCCGTGAGACAGAGGTGAGCTGAGATTGTGCCACTGTATTCCAACCTGGGCGACAGAGTGAGACTCTCTCTCTAGATAGATAGATAGATAGATAGATAGATAGATAGATAGATAGATAGACAGCTTAATGTGTGGATCTGAATTCTTTAAATTTGGAAAAGAAATGAATTTATATCCTCTAAAACATCTGAAATTTAATTTTCATTAAATTATTACTGAAACTATCATGCAATTTCTAGAATTGTTTTCGAAAATTGGGAAAGACTTTAAGGGTTTTTTTTCCAATATATGAGTATGATTTAGGTGAATTTTACACGCATTCTGGTTCCTAACATTTTACAAACAGATTCCATTCCCCAACTCATGGGTTGGAGTGTCATAGGACCTGCTCATATCATATTTACTCTGAGTAAAATAATATGAGACTGTCCTTGCATCTGTTCTCACTCTTCCTGGTCTCCTTGGATGACTTCAGCCAAATCCTATCACTTATATAATGCTGCTTTTCTGAGACGTTTGTCTCTACCTTTCTCTTGAGATTCAGGTCTGAGTATCCTACTTAATTTGTTGGTCACTGATATCTTGATATTTCAAAGGCACAGTCCATCAGCTACTATGCCAAAGATATTTTCTACATTTATTTTACACCTGTAACCTCAAAATCAATGAATTCTTATGTCTACCTACGTCAGTCAGAGGCCTTTTAATCACCTCTCTACATGCAATCTTTTACTCCTATTTCCTTCTAAGTCTGTCACCACTACAACTACCATACTTTGGGTCCACCTTTCTCACATAGGTTATTGAAAGAGCATATTCATTTGTGTCCTTATCTGATGGCTGAATCTCTTGTCAAAGCACATACTGCGAGATTATTCATGTCAAGATTCCAGTTAGATTAATTATACAAAATTTTAAAAAAATTTTCTGTGGTTTCTAGATTTTAGGATAATTTTCAAATGTCTTTACTGAACTAATCAAATCTCTTGACTCATTTTCTTGCTCTGTGTTCTACTGTCCCATATGCAATCTCTACTTAAGCCATTCTAATTAATATCCAGTTTTTGGAGTCCTGATGTTAACTTAATGCTTTGTCCTTCTACCTGCCATGTTTTCTTAAGGGAATGTTCTGACCCCTCTTTTCTGTTGAAGAAACTTCTTCATGGACTTTGGGACTCACCTCAAAAGTAATCAGCCTCTTCTGAGAAAATTTCCCAGGTGTGATAGGCTAATTCAAAAGTCAGTTCTTTCCTTTGCTTTCACAACACCTGGGCATACATTTATGAGATGGTTAACAAATCACATTGCAATCACTCGTGTTTACTTTTTCCCCCATCGAGTATGGGTTCAATGTGATAAAGGACTATGTTGTTTATTTATGCACTCTAAGCACAAAAAATATAGTGTCTGATACATAGGAGATGATCTCAAGTATTTTGAATGAATGATTAAATGAGAGAAAAGTTCTGAGGTGTGGTTTAGCAATTAACCCATTAAAAGCTCAGTGAATAGGTAATTGTGAGTATAGGGTTATCATAAGATTACATAATTCAAGGCAGGGCAACATGCATCTATTTCTTTTAGTCTGTTGACAACTTGACAATCCTAATGCTACTAATTCTTTCTATATCTTAGTGAATCTTAAAATATTAAAATATATAAATGAAATGAAGTCACTAACGATATGATAAATCTAAAAGTAGAGAAATAAGCTGAATAAAAGAGTAACAAATAGGGTAAAGTATATTTTGGGAGCTCCTGACTTGATAAAATTTCATTATTGATGATAATGGTTATTGAAAAATAGACCATAGTCATGAAAAGTTTAAAATGTTTATTAAAATCAATACTTATAAATGATAGATTTACCTGTTTGTTTACCTCACAAAAGTGTCTTTCTCCCTCTTTTGCTATCTCCTGTTTTCTTTTTCTAATATGTATGCACATACATCAGTCTTTAAAAAATTAGTTGTTTTATATGTATTTATAAAAAGATGGAACATCTCTTTGAATTGATTTCCTGAAAGTAAATATTTCCCTCTCTTTCCACTTCTGAATGCTTTATTTCTTGCCTAAGTTTCTATTGGTTGACTCCTGAAGGTCTTTATTGACATTGTCCATCAATTTACATTCCTCAGTGTTGACACCTAACTTTGACTTGCCAGTCATATAATGTGACTAACTAAAACTCATTTGGATAGTTCATCTTTACACTTAATATAGCATATGGAAATATTTATAGATTATAGTAATTAAGAATAATGCCATATTTCATTAGCTATACCTCACTAATTAGGAATATATAATGATTTGAATAGGAATGATGCTAAAATTTACTTTTATGCTAAAAGAAAAAAATCTTGTTAAACAAATTTATAGTGTACATATAATTTTAAGAGGTTTACATGAAAATTTTTCAAGTCCTTAGTGTCACTTTGCATGGTAGTCATCAATAGATAGCTAAAGTTATTTTACTTTATATATTTTATTTTACTTTACTTAAGTCACTTTACCTAGAATTAATCTGTCCATGATGTTAAAAATTAGTAGCCAGGCACAACGGCTGATGCCTATAATCCCAGCTATTCAGGAGGCTGAGGTGAGATGATCACTTGAGACCAGGAATTAAAGACCTATCTGGAAAACATAGTGAGACCCTGTCTCTACAAAAAATAAAACAATTAGCAAGGCAAAGTGGTACATACCCGTAGTCCTAGGAGCTTGGGAACCTGAGGTAGTAATATTATTTGAGCTCAGAAGTTCAAAGCTATGGGGAGCCATGCCACTGCACCATTCCAGGCAATAGAGTGAGACCCTGACTTAAAAAATTATAATTATGTGTTAGATATGATCTAATTAATAAACTGAATTTTAAATATTCTTTATTTAGAAATTTTCACATATTCAAATTGTTTTTCTCAATTTCAAGTTACCAAGATTTTTTTTTATATATAACTTGAGTAATGTAGGTGTCAAGAATTGGATATTGTGTCAGGATAAACTGATATTTAAATATTTCAATTAAAACTGATTCCATTCTAGTTACTTATCATGTAGCAAAAATAGATAATTCAAAGTTGATTCTTTTTTAAAGTACTGAACACATGATAAGAAAGTCAATATGCAGATGTCCTAAAATTATTTATTAGAATAAATTATGATAATTCAAATCAACTGCTAAGAATATACTTATTTTTTACTTCCTTTTCTGATACCAAACTATATTTATGTTAACATGTTTGATACTAATCAGCCCAAGTTCAAACTCTAACTCTGTCATTTGTGAGCTCTGTGATATTGACCAAGTTACTTCATTTCTCTAAACTCTAGCTTGTTCCTTCATAAAAGGTGAAAAGCAGTAGCTATTTTATAAGTTTTTCATAAGGATTAAATGGGATTATGTAAAATGTTCTCAACATGATCTCTGACATATGGTACTCAATGAAGAGTATGCCAATTAAATTAATTTTAATGTAATTAAATAAAAACATTCTATAATAGTGCATATAACCAAGCATCTTCAGCTTCAATTATAATTAACAAATAAGGCAAATTTCTATGACCCCTAAAGACACCCATTTACAGAATATTATTTGTAAAAGGTGAGTTACTTGCATTGGCTCATGTATTGTATATAATTAAACATTATTTTTAAATTGCTGAAAATCTTTGCAGGCTATACTTCCAGGATTAGGAGGTAGTATTGACTATTAACACACAAACTGCATTTAATTTTATTGACTCATTTTATTCAGCTTATTTAATTAACTTTCTTGGCAATACACTCAATAATGGAGCCCTTTTCAAATTTTTATCCCTTAAATTCTTGCTTTACTCTTGAAATCTGTCCTCAGTTCTCTTCTCTTCTCACCTATCACTCCTTAGATGATCTCATTCAACCCAAGAACTTCAGTTACTATCTATATGCTAGTAAGTTCTGCGTTTATTCCTCCAGTACATAGCTTTTTATATCATAAAATCCATGCTGTATTGGGCATCTCCATCTTAATTCCCATAGGAATTATAAGTGCATACAAACTGAATTCAATACAATCTGCTGGTAAACTATTATGCCTCTTATTGTATTTATTGAAATAAAATATGGTGCAATTAACCCAGTTGTAAGAATTGAAAATCTGGATGTCATCTTCAGTTTATTTACTCCATCTCAGCCTTCACAATAATCAAACATCAAATTCTACCGTATCATCTCCATTTTTACTATCACAACTCTGGATTAGGCCATACCCACTCTTTCTTAAAATATTTTGACAGATTATTAAATGTTATGCTTTTACTAGTCTTTTTTCCCTCCATTTCAGTCTCTGTGATATGGCCAGCGTGATCCTTCTAAAGCACAAATGCAATTATCAGACCCGGTTCTAAAATCAGTAAGGCTCAGGCAAGAGCATAAATGGAAGTGCATGGCTTCTGTGATGGATAATTTTAGGTGTCAAATTGACCATATTAAAGAATACCTAGAGAACTGCTAAAGCATTATATCTGTGTGTGTCTGTGAGAATGTTTCCAGAAGAGATTGGTGTATGAGTCAGTGGATTGAGTCGGGGAGTTCTACCCTCATTGTGGCCAGAAACCATCCAATTGACTGGAGTCCCAGATAAAGAGAAAAAAAAAAAAAAAAAGGAAAAACAGAGCTGGTAAACCCTTCTTCCTCTACCCTTGGACATCAGAAATCCAGGCTCTCTGGTCTTTCTTTGGATTCCACGATGTACCACTCATCCCCACAAGATTCTCAATCCTGTGGCCTTGGACTGAGAATTACACATTTAACTTCTCTGGTACTAAGGAGTTTGTACATGGACTGGACCATGCCACCAGCACCCCAGAGTCTCCAGCTTACAGAAGACCTGTCATGGAACTCAGTATTCATAATCTCAAGAGCCAATTCCCCTTATAACCCCCTCTCATCTATGTATGTATGTATGTATGTATGTATTTATGTATGTATGTATCATCATCTGTCTTATCGATTCTGTCTCTCTGGAGAATCCTGACTAATATAGCATCTCTACCCTCAAGCTCCATTCACTGCTCCCAGGGGCCTCAGGCATGTATACATAGACACTCCAAGCTTTATGTCCAATTTTTGCCCATGATCATCCTTCCCAAAACAGCTGTTCAGGGCCCTTTACTTCAGCCTATTGGTGAGCCCACAGTTGAGATCTGCCCTTAAAGGGACAGACCCAGGAAGAGGCCACACAGACCGTGGAAGCAGTTTGGGATTATCTAGGTATGGTGTCCTGGGTAACTATATACACAGAGAATGCTATAGAAGGGTGGGCATGAGCTCCAGGTGGGCCTGGGCCCTTGGCTCTTTGAACTTCTTGCCCTATGAGGAGAGTCATAGTTAGAAGAAGCATTGAACCAGGGCCCATTTTTCTGGGTCTAAGTGTGATACTGCTAATATTGTTAATTCCCTTTTGAAAATCCTTTAATAACTCTTTATTTTCTTCAAGATCAAATCCCAACTCAGTACAGAGTAGAAGGCCTTTAAAGGTCTGACTCTTGTATATTTCTCTACTTTATTTCTCAACATACCATATTTCATATTCTACAATTCTACATTCATATTCATCTATTCATATTCTATAATTCTGGTAAATCAGAAGTCATTTCTGTTCTTTAAATGTGGAATATTTTCTCTTCTACCTGGGCTTTGCATAAACTTTTTTTTTTTTTTTTTTTTTTTTTTTTTTTTTTTTTGAGATAGTGTCTTGCTCTGTTACCCAGGTGGGAGTGCAGTGGCGTGATCTCTGCTCACTGCAGGTTCTGCCTCCCAGGTTCAGGCGATGCTCCTGCCTCAGCCTCCCAAGTAGCTGGGATTATAGGCACCTGCTACTATGCCCACCTAATTTTTGTATTTTTAGTAGAGACAGGATTTCACCATGTTGGTCAGACTGGTCTTGAACTCCTGACCCCAAATGATCTACCTGCCTCAGCCTCCCAAAGTGCTGGGATTACAGGCATGAGCCACCATGTCTGACCAGCAGAAACCACTTTCTTTGGAGTATGTCAGCACTCTCCACATATCCTCCACTAGAGTATTCCCTTTTCATATTAAAAGTCTCAACCAGACGATACTTTATTCAAGGAAATTTTTCTTACACTTAATAGGGCTCTGTGTCTCTCTACCACTAAAAGTTTATGCATTCTATGTGTCATTTCCTTACAGTTTTATTTAAACAAATGTTAAACACTTACTTATAAATCTGACTGGAGTCTCATGCAGAGATTATGATAAATCCTACCTGCTTTTGGAACATACTCCAAGTTCATTGCCGTAGTCTATAGGGTAGTTTTTCTGTGGTCCTTTGGCCCCATCTCCTGCTGTTTTGCTTCTGCTCCTATTCTGTTCCAAGATTTAGGCCTATCCACTGATTTATACACAGAGCATTTCTACCAAATTTATGAAATAATTTTGTTGAGGTTAATTCTATTGAAGACTGCAGGGGTCATCAGAGGGAGTCCACAATCATATGCCACAACATTTCAATAGAAAAATTCTTATACCTGTTTCTTCTTTGATGTTTCTCCTTGTCTTCCATCTCAATATGGCTGTTATTCCTTATTCTTACACCACCTAAAGTAAAGCCTCAAAGACATTTTGATTCTGAATTTCTTCCAGAGAAACCTCAATAGTGACCCCCACCTTAATTTGGGAGATTTGTCATCTCTGTCATAGTTTCTATTCTTCAGAAATCTTATTGAAGAATAATCTAAATGAAGCCAATATGTTTATCCAAAATATTTTATACAAGCTACTCAAAAGAAAGTGCATATTTATATTATGGTCAGGATGTGCTCAAGAGTTGGAACCAATTGACTGTACACTGCTTCAGATCTATCAGGAAGCTGAGGTGGAACAATTATTGCGACACTTATATCTGACCTGAATAAATCCTGAGAGTTATGCATTCATCACATTAAAACAGCCTGAACTTCAGTAACAAAAAATGGGGGTTAACCTAATGAGGGTTTGACCCATAAAAAATGAGTGCAAATTATGCATTAATGTGTAACTGATCACCATTAGCAACATTATCCCATGAAACAGATGTCTATCTGCTCCCCAAAGCATTGTATCTGTGAAGTTTGCCATCTCCAGAAATGCATCCTTGATTTATTATTGCCCCAGGCTAATTAAAGGAAATGTTAAGTGTCAGTTTTGTGATTCATGCTTATTGACTATGTGGTCAGTGAAGGAGAAAGAAACCAGAGATTTTATGGAACAAAGGCCATCTGTGCCTTATTTTGAAACTGATTTTTTAAAAATATGTGCATTTGTGGCACAATGACAGCAATTATAGACTTCCGTATGTGAATATTAAAAGGAAACACATTTAGAAGTTGATAATTAACTAATACTTATTTTCCAGGTGGTATTATATCTCAACTTAATTTCTACAGACATATTTTTATCATGGCCACAGTATTAGATAAAGACAATATTGAAAGACAAAGGCACTATTGATTATCTCTACAATTGAAAACCTTATACAAATGCTCATCTTTAAGCTGAAACTATTATTAAATGACACAAATTCATTTAATACAATGCAATAGTATAAGTGCCAAATCAGGTGTTATATTGAACTTATTATATGCAGCAGATAATGGTTTTTTTAGTAAGTTAGCCATAGAAAAGCAAACAATTCTGGATATTATAAATTATATGTAATAAGTCTATTTCTTTAAAAGTTAAGGTAAAGAAGATGACAGAAGAGGAAGCTTATGGACTCTGTCTCTCCACCTAGGCAATAATTGCACTGGCAGAATCTGTCCGATGTAACTGTTTTGGAAATCTGGAGTCTGTTAAAGGCTTGAAACTTCCAGAGAAAGGCTTGGATGGTAAATTGTAGTTAATTTTAGTCAATTTCAGCTCTCAGACACCCATTTCCCACTGCAGGCAGATTCACAGCAGACAACTGTGCATGTGTTCCCAGAGCAACCTACACACAGTTTACAGATGCCAAGGTGGGCACAAAAGGACCCTATCTTCCAAATATTGGGGATCTGTGCTCTAATTGCTGATCACCGAGGTGCAGACAAAGAGGTGGGAAGCCCTTGATTTGCTCCTCCTCCCATTACTATAAGTCCACTTTGCCTACCTTCCCACCATTGGTTGATGTGACTTTCAGGGGACTTAAAGGGGTGGTATCTTTTCCTCCCTTCATTTTCTCTTCCACTTTTAGAAGCCAGACATAAAAGAGTAAAACATTAAAAAACAATTGCGTATGTGGGAAAAATTAGGAAGTGATCATGTATTCTCAGGGAAAGGTGCAGACTCAGAAAGGACCTACCAGGACCTTAAGTTTATTCTCAGGCTGATCACTGGCAGAGACAGGCTACAACAATTATGATACAAAACAGTAATGATAACAAAACAGCAAACCCTGGGGAAGCGGGAGAATCTGATTTCCAAAGTTACCGTTATTAGCTTCAAATGTCAAGTTTTGTTGTTGTTGTTGTTGTTGTTGTTTTAATTACAAGACATAAAATAAACCCCAGAAAAGTGTAACCCGTTCAATGGAAAAATAAAACTAAATCAATAGAAACTGTTTTAAAAAGACCTCACGGCATGTCTACTAGACAGTGATTTCAAACTATCTTAAAGATGTTTGAAGAACTAAAAAAAGATGTGGAGAAAGTTAAAGATGCACAAGGAAAGTAGAAATACTAATAGAAAACCTAAAAAAATGAATACTTCATCCCTTGTTTAGCATATAATTATGAGGTAACAATAAATAGCCTTGGTTGAGCAGCTCAAGCTGCTCTGCCAATGGAGTAGCCATTCTTTTATTGCTTACTTTCTTAATAAACTTGCTATCGCTTTATGAACGTGCTCTAAATTATTTCTTGTGTAAAATCCACAAACCTTCTCTTAGAGTCCGGATCGGGACCCCTTTCTGGTGAACCCAGAAGGAACTGTACTGGAGAGACCCCTGACCCAAAGATATAGACTGCAGCACCAATTGGCTGACTTTAGGAAGGTGGTGGGGTACCCAAGTAAAAAATGGGATTGGGTTAGAGGTCCAACTTAGGGGAGTTAGAGTCTCTCCTAAGAAAGAGTAGGTTAAAGGACCCTCTTTACAAAAAGGCTAGGATGCTTGAGCGAACTTGGGTTTGAGGTCCAACTTAGGATGGTTAGAGTCCTTCCTAAGATTTAGAGGGGTTGGAGTACCCTCTCAGCAAACTTCCTCTCGGTTAAGAATGGATTTGGCATTATGGCATATTAACCACTATTCTCTTTGGATTAATCTGCCTTGTACTCTTTGCTGATGGCTGTAGGTGACAGGAGTAGGCAAGTACAGAATCACTGTGATAGCAGCAGTGGCCCCTCTAGAACAGCCACTGCGGGGACACCAACTGCAGTGGGGGAGGCAAGCTCAGGGCTATGGTCTCTGTAGAGCTACTGGGTGGCCGGGAATGGCAGGGGCCCTGCCCCCTACTGAGTTTGTGGATGGGAGCCCCGTACTCCCAGGCACAGCTGCAGCCACCCAGCCATGGCTCTGGACCCAGGCATCTCTGTACTCTTGGAGACCCAGGAAGCCCCTGCCCCCTCAGGCTTAAAAGTGCCTGCTCCCACTCCCTGGCCTCTCCCAGCTCCTGGCACCTGCTCTGGGGCAGAGCAAAGTTGTGGCCGAGCCTGGCCAGTGTTGTGACCCAGCTGGGCGTGTGTGCACTCAGGATGGTGCTGACAGGCCAGCCCCCTGCTGTCTTGGTCTTCTCTGGACTTTGGATCCTGACAAACACGGGAGGAAGGCCGAGGAGAGGCTGAGGGCAACTCAGTGCAGACCTGAAGGTGGTCCTCCACATGAACAGCTTGGGCACCATGGATAGCATGTTGATGATGGCAGGAGGCAGAAGACTCCTGGGTTGAAATAGGGGGGTCCCTTGTGAAACTCCACCTTCAAGCCAGGGATGACCTGAAGCCTGGGTGCTGGGATGTCAGTTCCAGGGGGAGTCTCTGGCCTGGAGTGAGAACGTGTGCTTTTCCCAGGCCCTCCCATGGCTGCCCATGAACCAGTCAGCATGCACTACCTCCCTTCTGAGCCCATAAAAACCCCAGACCTGGCCAGACTTGAACAGATGAGAGGGACTACCAGCTGCAGGAAGGAGCTATCCACTTTGGGTCTCCTTGACTCTTCAGGGCAACCATCCTGCAGAAAAGAACTTGTAAAAACTGCTTTCCACCTCTTTGAAAATACCTTGTACACTCCTGGTAAGCCATCACTTTAGTTAAGGCTTATTGGTTTTACCTGTGAGGTTGCTTTTGGTAGAGTTCAAAAGCCAGAAATATCAGCCATTTGGCAAGGCTAAAGTCAAGTAATAAGATATTTAAAAGGATTTTTTTTTTTTTTTTTTTTTAAGAGCACTGGGGTTAAAAGTCACTTAATTAAAAGTGGATATTCAAGTTCTGCCAACTTCCTTGGGAAAACAGATGAGGCGCCACAGACCCCATTTTGGGAAAACCTCTGTTTTCCTCATGAAACCACAGGAGTTAGAAATGGATAGATCCATCTCAAAATCGAAGGTTCTTTTCTGTTTTGCATTGCGTTATCTGATGTTTTTGACATTGGGGGGTATCAGAAATTACTTTGCATTATGAGAGTTTTGCAGTGTAATAACTGTAGAAAATATACTTTGAGTATAGCTAATTGTAGTTATGGGAGGATACTCTGCTGTTTTCACATTTAGATCAGAGAAGCATGCTCTTGGCCACCTGGAAGGTATGAAAATGTCATATACCCTCCACTGAGATATAAAACTCCCATAGGGGATGTGCTAATCACAGAATGGGCTGATTGGCTTTCGGTTGCTTTGCAATAAAATGCATGATAAAATCATTGCACTGTCTTGTTCCATAGGGTTTATTTTTGGGGAATCCAGGATTTGGTATAAAAATGGGACCCTTACATTTTGGGGATCTGTTTTGCCTTCCAGCTGTGCCTGCTAGGCTTTCCTGACCCTGTTCCTCCAAGGGCTCCACCCTAAAGCCAGTAATCCTATTAAGAAATTGGCAAATGAAAAATTTTATAACTACTGGATCTTCTGTCTCTAGGTATGTGTTGTGTGTGTGATGTTCATATGAAAACTTTAAAATAATAAAAGCTAAAACAAATATTTTATCAGAAGAGTAAAAGGCGTAATCCCTGTTAGTTCACATGACTTTAGTAATCTTTGGTGTAAAAAAAAAAGCACAAAAGATTTTCTTATAGCACTGATCTACTTTTGACAAAATTTGTAAAGCATTTTAAAAGGTTAACAAAATCTTACTATGGTCAGACACTAAAATTGGATAAATTTGTCTCTAAGGTTTTGTTAAGAATTGAATTTGACATCAATAATGCACTAATGCAATGGTGAAATTTGACTTATAAAATCATAAGCCAATTTGGTATAAAAACTATGCAGAAAACATTGTCAAATATAAAGTGTTGCTAGGCTTTCTTTGGGCTCTATTTGTGTAAATGTGTTATCGGTATATGTTCCAAAAACATGGGAAACTTCTGTAATTTTAATATGACTTAGTGTATGTTATTAATAATTATAATTGTTATGTAAAATTGTTGTATGCCACAGAAGTAACTAAATTTTCTTCCCAATCATGGCTTTAGTAGTGACTGCCCTACTATTTGTAAATATTCTTAACTTATGGCTATATTTTTTTATAAGTGCATTTGAACAAGAGCAGCTCCATCTTGAATAGGGGCTGGGTAAAATAAGGCTGAGAACTAGTGGGCTGCATTCCCAGGAGGTTAAGGCATTCTTAGTCACGGGATGAGACAGGAGGTCAGCACAAGATACAGGTCATAAAGACCTTGCTGATAAAACAGGCTGTGGTAAAGAAGCCGGCCCAAACCCACCAAAACCAAGATGGCAATGAGAGTGACCGCTGGTCTTCCTCACTGCTTATTATTCCTCACTACTAATTATAATGCATTAGCATACTAAGAGACACTCCCACCAGTGCCATGACAGTTTACAAATACCATGGTAATATCAGGAAGTTACCCTGTATGGTCTAAAAAAGGAGAAGCCCCCAGTTCTGGTAACTGCTCACTTCTTTCCCAGAAAACTCATGAAAAATCCACCCCTTATTTGGCATATAATCAAGAAATAATCACAAAAATGGGCAACCAGTGACCTAAGCTGCTGCTCTGCCTATGGAGTAGCCATTTTTTTATTCCTTTCTTTTCTTTTCTTTTCTTTTTTTTTTTTTAGAGACCCTATCCAGTTTATTCTCTCTCAATTTTAGAAAAACGTCTTTCACATTTTCCCTCAAATACTGAGTCATATAAAATAATTGTTCAATTTAACTTTAAATTGACTTTAACAATGGCAACTTAAGGTACTATGTTAGGTGCAGTAAACCAAACAGAGTCTTAAAATATAAACATTCTTGACAGTCAAGTAGGAATGACACACTTTTTTTTTTTTTTTCATTTAACATTTCAACCTAACCATGGAGATGTAGAGGATTTATGTCCTTTCCCTTTTGATTTTGTATATGTTCTGCAATTGCTTTAATCAAACAGAAAACTATAAAAGTGACCCTGTACCTGTTTCTGTGCTTAGGCCTTATGAAACTGACAGCTTCCACGACCTGTTTCTTAGAACAATCACTCTTGAAAACCAGCCACCATGCTGTGAGGAAGACCAAGCAATCCCATGCAGAAGCCCACATAGAGAAGAACTGGCGGTCCCAGACTGAAGTCCTGCTGAGTCCTCAGATAACAGTCAGTACCATTTTGCCTTTTAAGAGAGTGATCTATCATATAAATGACTTCTCTGGATCCAGAAAAGTCTAGTTCTTGACCTATAAAGTCATGAGAAAAATAAAATTGCTCTTTTAAGACATTATCTTTTGGAGTATTTTCACAGGCAACAGGCACCCACTATAAAAATCTGTCACCTCATATGAGCTGACATTCTCAATACATTTTGAGTAGTTTAGTCCAGCTCACTAGAAACTCCCTTTATTTTCTCTTCAAGCACACACATATTTCCTGCTTTTGAGCAATATATGGTCTGAATGGGGAAAAAGGCATTGAGATACGAAAGCACATTATAAGATAGTAAAGTGGCTATATGAATAGCAGAGAAAATAGATTTTAAATTAAAAAATAATAGACAAAAAAGAACAATATATCTTAACCAATGGTTCAATAGAGCAAGAAAATATAACAATTACAAACATTTACAAGCCTAATACCAGGTCATCAAAATATGTAAAGGAAAAATTTACAAAATTGAAGACAGAAATGAACAGTTCTACAATAATAGTTGGGGGAGACATCAATACCCCACTTTCACTAATAAATACAACAACTGGACAGAAGAGCAGTAAAAACAAAAAAAGACAACACAATAAACAAATTAGATCTAACAGACATTTACAAAACACTACCTAATAACAATAACATGCACATTCTTCTTAAGGTATGTGAGTGAGCCACTTTTCAAGATAAATGATATGTTAGGCCACAAATTAAGTCTCAATAGATTTTAAAAATATATACATTATACCATGTATCTTCTCTAACCACAAAGGGATGAAGTTAAAAATCAATAACAGAAGTAAACTGAAAAATCTGCAAAATTGTGGAAATTAGCACACTTTTAACCAACCAGTGGATAAAAGAAAAAGTACTGAAGGAAATTATAAAATAGTTAGAGATGAATCAAAGTGAAAATATAACATACCAAAACCTTTGTAACACAGCAAAACCATTGCTAAAGGGGAAATTTATTTCTAAAAATGCTTATATTAAAAGAAAGAAATTTCGAATAACAACCTAGCTTTGCAAAGTGAGGAACTAAAAAACACACAAACTAAACCCAGAGCTAGCAGGAGGGAGGAAATAATAAAGATTAGACAGAAACAAAGAAATGGAAAATCAAAAATGGAGAAAATCTATAAAACCAAAAGTTGGTTCTTTGAAAAGTTTAAGAACTCTGACAAACCTTTAGCAGTATAGAGTAAGAAAAAAGAAAATGCAAATTAAAAAAAAAAAAAAAAAAAAAAAAAAAAAAAAAAAAAACAAATAAAAAAAAAAAAAAAAAGAAAAGCCGGGCGCGGTGGCTCAATCCTGTAATCCCAGCACTTTGG
>NW_016812820.1:453450-463572 GCF_001698545.2 Rhinopithecus bieti
CTCGGCCTCCCAAAGTGCTGGGATTACAGGCTTGAGCCACCACGCCCGGTCTAAAAAAAGGTTTATACTACAAACAATGTACAGCAACAAGTTGGATAACATAGATGAAATGAATAAATTCCTAGAAAGACAAAACCAAACAAGACTAAATCACGAAGAACTAGGAAATCTAAATAGATAGAGCTATAATTAATAAAGAGTTTGAATCAGAAAAAAATCTCCCAATAAATAAAAGCCCTGGACTTGCTGACTTTATTTGTGAATCCTGTCAAACATTTAAAGAAGAAGTAATGTCAATTCTCAAACTTTTCCCAAAATTTGGAAAGGCAGAAATATTCAAAAGTATATTAAAAAGATTATACACCATGACTAAGTGGGATTTATTCCTGGAATACAACAATAGTTTACCATATAGAAATTAATCAATGTAATATGCCACATTAACAAAATGAAGTAAAAAACATACATGATCTTTTAAATCAATGAAGACAAAGAATTCGACAAAATTTAACATTCTTTCATGATTAAAAAAACACTCAACAAATTAGGAATGAAGGAAAACTATCTTCACATAATAAAAGCTCACAATAAAAAAACCCCACAGTGAACATCATGCTTAATGATGAAGGAATAAAAACTTTTCCTATAAGATAGGGAATAAGCAGAAATGCTTGCATTTGCCCCTTCTTTTCAACATAATTCTGGAAGTCTCATCCAGAGACATTAGGCAAGAGAAAGAAATAAAAGGTAAAGAAGTTGGAAAGAATGAAGAAAAATTATCTTGTTCTCAGATGATGTGTCTATGTAGAAAACCCTAAATGCTCCACTAAAAAGGTGTTATTATTAATAAATGAATTTAGCAAGTAGCAGCATGCCAAGTGGACACACAAAAATCAGTAGCATTTCTAGACACTAACAATGAACAATCTGAAAAGAAAATTGAAAAACAATTTTACTTAAAATAACATTGAAATAAATATTTAGAAATTAACTGAGGAGGTGAAAGCTTTGTGCACTGAAAACTACAAAACCATACTGAAATAAATTAAATAACACATAAATAAATGGAAACACATTTCATGTTCATAGATTGTAGACTTAAGATGTCAATACTACCCAATGTAATTTACAAATTTAATGCAATCTCCACTAAAATCTCAGTGACATTTTCTGCAGAAATAAAAACAAATGCTTTCTAAAATTTATATGCGATGTCAAGGGACACTGAACAGCCAAAACAAGCATGAAAAAAAGAACAAAACTCTAGGACTCATACTTCCAGATTTCAAAACTTACTACAAAGCTACTGTATTCAAAATATTGTGGTACTAGCATAAAAACAGGCATATAAACCAATGGAATAGAATAGAGAGCCCCCAAATAAATTCTCATCTATATGGTCCAATGATTTCTGACAAGGGTGCCACAACTATTCAGTGGGGGAAAGGACAGACTTTTCAACAAATGGTGCTGGGAAAACTGGATGTCCACATGCATAAGAATGAATCTGGACTTTTACCTAATGTCATATGCAAAAATAAAACAAAAATACATTAAAGAACTAAATATAAACATAAAAGTATGAAACTATTACAAGAAAACAGAGGCCAAAAACTCTATGACATTTGATTTGTCAACATTTTCTTGAATATGACACTGAAGGTACAGACAACAACAACAAAAATACAAATTGGACTTCATAAATTTTTTAAAAAAATTGTACATTATAAGAAAATATCAACAGAATGAAAAAGCAAACCACATAATGGGAGAACATATTTGCAAATAATATATCTGATAAGAGATTAATATCCAGGATATATTGAGAACTCCTGAAACTCAACCAAAATCACAAACAATCCAATGCAAAAATGGACAAAGGACTTTTTCCAAAGAAGATACACAAATGATAAATCTCCAAAGAATATGATATATTCCTCAAAAAGGTATATTCTCCAAATGAGATATACAAATTTCCAATAAGTACATGAAAAGATGCTCAGCATCACAAATCATTAGGGAAATTAAATTGAAAACCACAATGAGATGCCATCTCACACATTAGGATGGCTAATATCAAGAAAACAGAAAATGAGTGTTGGGGAAAATGTGGAAAGGCTGGAACCATTGAGCAGTATTGGTGTAAATGTGAAAAGGCACAGCTGCTGTGGAAAATAGTGTAGTTCCCAAAATGTTAAAAATAGAATTAGAATATGACCCAGAAATTCTGCTTCTAGATGTATAGCCAAAAGGAATGGAAAGCAGAGTCTGGAAGATATTTGTATACTATGTTCATAGCACCATTATTCATAATAGTTAAAAAGTCTAAGCAGCTCAAATGTCCACTAACACAGGAGTCCCCATCCCCTGCACCACAGACCAATACTGGTCAGTGGCCTCTTAGGAACCAGGCCACACAGCAGGAGGTTTGCAGCAGGCAAGTAAGCATTACCACATGAGCTCTGCCTCCTGTCACATCAGTAGCAGCATAGTAGCATTAGATTCTCATAGGAGCACAAACCTTATGGTGAACTGCACATGTAAGTTATCTAGGTTGCAGGCTCCTTATGAGAATCTAATTCATGCCCGATAATTTGATGATCTGAGGTGGAAAAATTTCATCCTGAAACCATCCCCTCTGTCCATGGAAAAACTGTCTTCCACAAAACTGGTCCCTGGTGCCAGAAAGATTGGGGACCACTGCACTAACAGATGAATGGATAAATAAAAGGTGGTATATACCATCAATGGAAACTTAATGAGTTTTGAAAATAAATGAAATCTTGACATTTATGACAACATGGATAAATCTGGAGGGCATTAGACTAAGCAAAATAACTCAGGCACAAAATAATAAATACTGTATGATTCCACATATATGAGACACTTAATGTAGTCAAATTCATAGAGACAGAAAGGAAAATGATGGGACTGGGGTAAAGTGGAATAAGGAATTATTGTTGAATGGGTGTAAAGTTTCATTTTTTAAAGATGAAATTATACAGACTGTGGTAAATTCATAAAATTATGAATTTATTTGATACTACCAAACTATAAAAATGGTTATGATAATAAATTTTGTTATGTGTATTTTAGCACACTTTAAGAAATCAGGGACAATTTTTTTTTTTTTTTGAGACAGGGTATATTAGTTTGTTTTGATGCTGCTGATAAATACATACCTGGGACTGGGAAGAAAAATAAGTTTAATTGGACTTATAGTTCCACATGGCTGGGGAGACCTCAGAATCATGGCAGGGGATGAAAAACACTTCTTACATGGTGGCGGCAAGAGACAATGAAGACGAAGCAAAAGCAGAAACTCCTGATAAACCTATCAGATCTCATGAGACTTACTCACTATCACGAGAATAGCATGGGAAAGACTGGACCCCATAGTTCAATTACCTCTCCCTGGGTCCCATCCACAACATGTGGGAATTCTCTGAGATACAATGCAAGTTGAGATTCGAATGAAGACACAGCCAAACCATATCATTCTGCACCAGTCCCTCCAAATCTTATGTCCTCACACTTCAAAACCAATCATGCCTTCCCAACAGTCACCCAAAATCTTAATTCATTTCAGCATTAACCAAAAAGTCCATAGTCCAAAGTCTCATCTGAGACAAGACAATGCGCTTCCACCTATGATCCTGTAAAATCCAAAGAAAGCTAGTTACTTCCTAGATACAATGGGGTTACAGGTATTGGGTAAATACAGCCATTCCAAATGGGAGAAATTGGCCAAATTGAAGGCCCTAAAGACCCCATGCAAGTCTGAAATCCAGTGGTACAGTAAATTTTAAAGCTCCAAAATGATCTCCTTTGACTCCATGTCTCACATCCAGGTCACGCTGATGCAAGAGGTGGGTTCCCATGGTCTTGGACAACTCTGCCTCTATGACTTTGCAGGGTACAGCCTCTCTCCTGGATGCTTTCATGGGCTGGCGATGAGTATCTGTGGCTTTTCCAGTTGCACAATGCAAGCTGTCGGTGGATTTACTATTCTGGGGTCTGGAGGACTTTGACCCACTGCTCACAGCTCCAAGTGGTGCCCCAGTAGGGACTCTGTGTAGGGACTTCGATCCCACATTTCCCTTCTGCACTGCCCTAGCAGAGGTTTGCCATGAAGGCCCCAACCCTGCAGCAAACTTCTACTTGGGCATCCAGGAGTTTCCAAACACCCTCTGCAATCTAGGTGGAGGCTCCCAAATCTCAATTCTTGAGTTCTGTGCACCCGCAGGTTCAACACCACATGGAAGTTGCCAAGGCTTGGGACTTCCATCCTCTGAAGCCACAGCCTGAGCTGTACTCTGGCCCCTTTCAGCCATGGCTGGAGAGGCTGGGCTACAGGGCACCAAGTTCCTAGGCTGCACAGAGCATGGAGACCCTGGGCCCCGCCCATGAAACCACTTTTTCCTCCAGGGCCTCCAGGCCTGCGATGGGAGGGGCCGCAGTGAAGGTCTCTGATATGGTCTTGAGACAATTTCCTCATGGTCTTGGGGATTAACATTAGGCTTCTTGCTACTTATGCAAATTTCTGAAGGTGACTTAAATTTCTCCCCAGAAAATGGGTTTTTCTTTCCTATCACATTGTCAGGCTTGAAATTATCCAAACTTGTATGCTCTGCTGCCCTTATAAAACTGAATGCCTTTATTAACAGTACCCAAGTCACCTCTTGAATGCTTTGCTCCTTAAAAATTTCTTCCACAAATCTCTAGGGCAGGGGCAAAATACCACCAATCTTTTTGCTAAAGCATAACAAGAGTCACCTTTGCTCCAGTTCCCAACAAGTTCCTCATCTCTGTCAAAGACCACCTCAGCCTGGACCTTATTGTTCATATCACTATCAGCATTTTTGTCAAAGCTATTCAACAAGTCTCTAGAAGGTTCCAAACTTTCCCACATTTTCCTGTCTTCTTCTGAACCATCCAAACTGTTTCACCCTCTGCCTGTTACCCAGTTACAGAGCTGCTTCCGCATTTTTTGTTTATCTTTTCGGCAACGCCCCTCTCTACTGGTACTAATTTACTGTATTATTTTGTTTTCACACTGTTGATAAAGACATACCTGAGACTGGGGGAAAAATAGGTTTAACTGGACTTACAGTTCCACATGGCTGGGGAGGCCTCAGAATCATGGTGGGAGACAAAAGAACTTCTTAAATGGCAGTGGCAAGAGAAAATGAGGAGGAAGAAAAAGCAGAAACCCCTGATAAACCCATCAGATTTCGTGAGACGTATTCACGATCATGTAAAGGGCACGGGAAAGACCTGCCCCCATGATTCAACTGTTTTCCCCTAAGTCCCTCCCACAACACGTGGGAATTCTGGGAGATGCAATTCAAGTTGAAATTTGAATGAGGACATAGACAAACCATATCACACTGACTTGCTCTGTCACCCAGGCTGGAGTACAATGACACAAACAGAGCTCACTGCAGCCTCAGCCTCCTGGGCTCAAGTGATCCTCCCTGCTAAGCCTTCTTAGTGGCTGGGACTACAGGCACACACCATCATGCCTGGAGTATGACATTTTTTTTGCAGAGATGAGATTCTATCAAGTTTCCAAGGCTGGTTTCTAACTCTTACACTCAAGTGATTCTCCTGCCCTGGCTTCCCAAAGTGCTAGGATTACAGGTGTGAGCCACCGTGCCTGGCCAAATCAGGGAAAATATTTTTTTAAAGTTACGGTAGATCGATCAATTTGAAAATCAGTTGAAATGTGAAAAATATCAGCAGAAATCTTTTTCTCCTTGGTTTGATTGTTGCTGCATAAGTATGATATAACATCTCACGTGAAATACAACTTCTTAAATTACTGTCCTATTTTGTGTTTATATATATATATATGTAGAGAGAGAGAGAGAGAGAGAGCACAAGGAAAATGTAACATGAAACTGTAATGATCTCAGCAGCTAACTCATTCAACCTTCATCTTTGACCAAAAAGCTACTACACTAAAGATTCCACACACAGCCTATTAAGGCGTTTATAAGAATGATTGGAAGAGTAATAACTGAAGTAACTTCTATGGAATATTATTTGACTTTCAAAATTTAGGGCTAAAAGACCTTAGAAACTATGTAGCCCAAATATCTCATTGTGCAGATATAGACTTGGAAACCCAAAGAAGTAAAGAACTTGCTCACGGTTGTATAGAGAACTGGTTACAGAGCTAGGATGTCCTCACTCCTACCGTTTTTATCACATCGAATAATAATAATAGGTAACAATTAGTGTGAGGCACAGTTCTAAGCACTTTACACATCATTTAATATACATTCATTTAATATATACATGCATCCACTTAGTCTTTAAAACAACTCTATGAGGTATTTACTACCATTATCTCCATTTTATAGATTATTCAACTGAAGTCCAAGCAGGTGAAAGTACTTATTCAAATAGAGGAACTGGGATGCAAATACAGACAATTTGGCTCTAGAGTCTGTGACTTTAACCATTACATTAGATTGTTCTCTTTACCTAATTACTTAAATCTACAACTGAGTGGTTCAGCATAGCTATTGTTTAAAAGTTTTTTTAATAGGTGGTTTAACTAAATCGATGTTTACATATAACTGAACATTGTTCAGAAAATAAGTATTGTTTATCGTGGTATGTGTATTTTATTCTTAGCCCCCTTTTTAAAATTTCCCAAATCTCTAGGAAACAAAGTCATGCACATTTCCCACTCTGTTCATGGAAGTACCTATTTTCAAAATTTACATTAAAGAGGACCCAGATATGCTCTTTTATTTTTGCAAAAATGGAGAAGGTGAGAAGCATGAATAGATATTGAGATTGTTGTTTGTCTTTCCATATTTGAGCTCCTAATTGCACACAATCATGTTTCATCCTTGAAAAATTTGCATCTCTTGAATTAGTCTAATATATAAAAATTAAGGTAGATTGGCAAAGAGAAAACCACATAAATCCAAGATAAATTGAACTACATAAATTTCTATAATTAGATATTGTCATTTTGGAGGGATGCGATTGATACCTTTGAAACATCTGAAATGTTAGAATATGGCTGTATTTATACAGGCTCTCTACTTAATCCTGAATCACATTTCTTTGAGGAGTTTTTATTTCTTGTGCGATGTTAGCCCTCTTTTAGATTTCATTGAGCTTTATCTTTCATTCAATGGTTGTTTTTCACAAAGAAGTACAGATTTTTGCACTTTACTATATTTTCTGTGAAGATAATTATAAGGCAATCACAAAAGCACATTGAAATGCAGATACTGGGCAGCTTGATAAACCTAATTGCTAGTTAAATATCACGTGTACTCAACCATCCTTGAAGTTATTCAGATGTGTGTCTTGGCAAATGTACAAACTACTAAACAATGAGTCTTTGGTATTCTTGGTGAAAGAGCACGATGCTGTGAATGCTAAATGTCTACATTTAATGGAAAGCAGTTTAGGATATATTTTAATTAGGATAGTACTAAATTCATATTGTATAAGATTTAAGGTTCTTTCGGATGGCAGAACACAACACTTGGATACATTTGGAAGGCAGAATTCTTCATTACAACTCTAAATGAGAGGAGCCTGCCAGGTAGGGCCACCCAGGGAATTGTACACAGAGGTAAGCTGGAACTGCAGGATGCATCTTATATAGGACAAGCAGGGTGAGCTTAGCTTAGTTTCCTGGGCTCCTTGAGGATTGGCTAATGTGGATAATTTTGTGGGCTTTGGAGGCATTTGAGCGTTTCCTAGCTGTCTGGTTATTAGCCCCAGGGCAATTAGGTGAAGTAGTTTCCTGGAGTGTGAGAGTCTGGTAAGTGAAGCAGCTGGGGTGTGGACTTAATTCAGCTGCTCATAAAGGTGAACTGAGCAGTCTTTAACCACAGCCAAAAAACTGGGTCAAGACAGCATTGAGTAAACAAACACCTAAACTAAACTGTGTTATGATATGCTATGAATTACACTTCGACATTTTAGACTTAACACAATATAAGTTTATTTTGGGGTCATGTCAAAATGCATATGATGCTGGTAGATTGGGAGCTTTATAGTTTGAAATTTGCAGACTCGTGCTATGGCCATCTTACTATACTTCCATCATCAGAACCTTGGGGTCCTGCTCTATATTCTCTGGATCCTATTGGCAAATGGCAGAGGACAGTGTAAAGACAGTACACTTGCTCTTAACCAAAAAGTATCCCTTTTGCTCACATTTCATTGTTTAGAAGTAATCATCTAGACTACTTGATAGAGAAGGGTTGAAAGGCTGGTAAACATAGGCCCTATCTAGGCAGCTACTTCACAGTAGAACTCTTTTTATGGGAAAAGAGTACAATTATTTTGTGAACGTACAGCTATTTTGGTTTAGCTGAGTTTTAGAATACATATCTATGTATATACACAAACATACACACACACATATATATACACACACATATAGTATGCATGCATATATGTATAAAATATAGGTTTTAGAATAAAAGATAATTGTTATATTAAAAATCTTTAGGTAAAGGTGAATTTACCTCATTGCAGAAAATTTCAACTTTGATATATGTATTAACTCCTAATGGGCCATTGTGATTCTTGGTTTCCTCTAGCAGTTTTTTTTTTCCCCCCATGGCTTGGAATATATAAATATCATCTAGGAGGATTGAATAATGATTTCCAATTACTAGATATAAATAGAAATATATAAGCATGCAATTATACACACAAAGCAAGATACAAAGGAATACATATTTCTATCTTGTTCGACACCATGTTTCTGAGACTTGTTCACATCGTCACACGTTGTTGTAGTGGGTCTATTCTCATTGCTGTGTAGTATTCGCTGGAGTGATTGTACTATAGTTTATCCATTGCACTGTTGATAGATATTTAAATAGTTTCCTGTTTGGAGCTGTTGTAAACAATGCTACTAATATTTTAGAATGTGCCTTTTGATGAGTCTGTGTATATATTGATGTTGCATATATGCCTAGAAGTGATATTTCTGGCCTCGAGAGTATGAGTATATTCAGTTTACATATGGACAGTTTTCTAGCCTGCTTTACTGCCTATTATAAGTTGATCACAGTAAGTTAAGCCACTCTTTCTATACTCTCCCTATTTTATTTTGTTGCACAGAACTTTGTGTTAATAATAACAAAATATATAAAACAAAATTATGGGAAGGCCCTATTAATTCCACTAATATACAGGTTGTTTTACTTTTCTGTTTCTTTTAGATCATGTCAATCTTAATTAATTATAATACAGACCTTGAATTAAGTTTTTGTACTTAACATTATTGTATGAATATTTGTACATATTTCTGTGCTTTTTATAATTATGATATTTTATGACTGCACTGAATTCATCTACCAGAGATAGCAATTTCCTATTATAGACTACTTAAGGTATTTTCAATTTTTACTAATTCTTTTAAAAATAATTTACATTTTAAAACTCTAATATATCTTTGTTACTCAGTATTTTGGGTTTGGTATGTGCTTGAGATGAGAAAACAACACAATTTCTGTCTCTGACCCTTAACAAGCTTAGAGAGAAAAGTACAAATTTTCATGACAGTAAATGAATATACTCACTTTAAAATTAACTTATGTTTACTCTACCTCAAGCTTGAGTCATCTTACAGTTCTTTTTAGAAGGTTAAGTTGGTAAAATCTCAGCAACAAAATTCTTGGTTGAAAACTGAACATTTGGGTCTGCCATGATTTCTTACTTTTTTGTCACAAAACAAGACATGTTTGATACAGAAGAAAGAGCTTTTTTTCTCTTTATTCCCAAGTTTTGCAAATTCCACTGTGCATCTTAGTGTTTGTTTACCCCTACTTTACGCCCACACTAACTCACATCCCTGGAGATTTTTAAAACATTGTTTAAATTTTAAAAATATTTTTGAGATTGCCTGTTCACTCTGATGGTAGTTTCTTTTGCTGTGCAAAAGCTCTTTAGTTTAATTAGATCCCATTTGTCAATTTTTGCTTTTGCTGCCATTGCTTTTGGTGTTTTAGACATGAAGTCCTTGCCCATGCCTATGTCCTGAATGGTACTACCTAGATTTTCTTCTAGGGTTTTTATGGTATTAGGTCTAACATTTAAGTCTCTAATCCATCTTGAATTAATTGGTGC
>NW_016812820.1:466856-474046 GCF_001698545.2 Rhinopithecus bieti
TTCCCAAAGAGGTTGATAATATAAATAACATCTTTGAAAATATATTCATCCCCTAGTGTTTTGTGGTTAGATTTTTTTTTTTAATTTTGTTCCCCAAATGGATGTTTATTTTCTAAGAAACTTTTTGCAGACAGTCTTTTAAAACTAGTTGTTAAACGAGTTGTAGTCTTTTTAGCTGTTTTAAACCAGTGAAATATGATGATTATTACTGAGGAATGATGGCATAGGTGAGCTGAGGGAAGGAGATGTGGTCCCAGAAGCCTCCTTTGGACAGGAATGAGGATCAAATGACGAAACATGGGTAAAAAATGAGCTGCTGCTTGTCCCTGATGGCATACTCCAGGGAACAAAAGCTCTGGACTTTCATGTGTGGAGTGGTTAGAATCAAGAATGCTGATTGGGTAAGTGAGACTTCTGGGCACTGTGAGTTGCCCATATTACAATAGTCGGGCCATCCAGGCATTTATTCTTTCATTCAGTACATATTTACCAAACTCTACTTTGTGCAAGTCAGTTAACTAAACAGAGGGGATTTAATAATGACTAAATTAAACATGCCTGCAAATGTCATTATCTTTTAATTCATTAGAGGCTAACAACGAATAAAAAGTCAATGTTAACGCAGATAAATATCAGTGTGATGAGTATGACGACGGGGATTTGATTGGATGAGATATTATGAGATTTTCAGTTTCTAAAGGCTGAGGGCCCAGTGAAGTTCTAGATGAAGTTTCTGGAAATCTGTTGGGTAGCTCATAGTAAAAACTTGATATTTGTAAACCTCACGAGTGAGAAGATTTGGGCCCATAGGAGTAGCTGAAAAATAGGATTCTCATAGGCCATAGATGCCAGGATAGAAAAACCAAAATCTATCCAACACCGAGTGGAATGGGACTGAGGAAGCACATTGGGTGAAAAGTGAGGGGTGTACTCTGAAAGAACATTCTGGATACAGTGTAGTGGATGGAGTAGAAGAAAATAGAAGAGAGGCAGAAGAATGAGGCAGATGAAAGTTAGTAAAAATGTTGCCTCTCATTGCTTACCAGGTGTATCAGTGTGTGTTTATTTGCACAAGACACTACCTCTAAGGTGTTGGTTATAGGAATAGGGTTTGCGTTAATGTCAGAGGAGTTGGGAGAGAAAAGGTCTGAAATGGTGTAGCAGAAATGGTTACGAATAACTTCTTAGAGCAGGCAGAAAAGACAGAGTTTGTGGAAAATTCCAAAAAGTCATCACTGACTCCTGCAATCATACATTGAAATTTCATGGTAAGGTTGGCGTAACTGCTGAGGACGACTTACGTGGCCTCCCGAGAATAATGGTTTCTAGCTTACTTCACCTTCTAAACCTTGCTTGAATTTTGTGCATTTGCAAACTTTAACCCAGAACATCAAAGCAAATGGTTGTGGTCTTAAAGTGACAACAGGCACTCTAACACAGTAAATAAAATACAGATTCCTGGACCTAAACACACAAGACTCATGAGTATCAAACTCCAATCCATATTTCCATATTTATTTGCTTCTGTTGGATGCCTGCCTTCACTCTCCAAAACCCATGCTTCTAACAAACATTACTCTTCCCTCTGCTGTGTTCAATTTCCTTCTATTCTTCGTTTCTGAGCTGCTACACTTCTTTCAAGCCCCTGCAATAGTTTTCGTACCACAAATCACTTACTTTTCCAAGAAGAATTAGCTTATTCTTCTCTGTTGCATCACTTAGAATGGAATTCGTCTTTGTATAAAAGGACACTCTGCAACAGTGGCCTAAATAAGTGAAGGGTCTTTGTATCTTATACAATAAGAGTGTCAAGGGTAGTAGTTAAGTATTGACATGAGAAATCAACACATGTTCTGCATTCTTGGCATGTGGCCTTTATCCTTACAGGTGCAACTCAAATGACCCAAAGTCAGACATCACATCCACATTTCAGGTAGGAGGAAGGAGAAAAGGGAAGAGATGTCTGCATATATTTCATTGAGAAGAATTTATTCACAAAGCATTCTCTGAGTGCAGTGGGTCCAATAAATCAGTTTTTGGCTTATAAATCTGTATAGAAGAAATTAGGGGAAAAGGAGTAGGTTGTGGGGTAAGTTTACACACAGCACTTACTACACTGTATTTCTCAAAGCACTTTGAATATGAAACTTTCCACATTAGATCACAATTATTTATGTTCTTGTTGGTCTCACTGAAGAAGATGCCAGAATCATAGAGGGAGTGATGATGTCTCACTTACCTTTCCACCTCAAGCATCTAGAATGTTATAGAGTAAATAAATGAACACCTTGTTGGAATATTTTAAGACTTTAATAAAATAGAAGAGTACTGTTGAGTAAGTAGACTCAAGCAGCAGATAAAATCCTCAGTCCCCAAAGTATACGTTATAATGTTAAGTGATGAAAATAGTTATATGTATACCTGGCAGTACAGAGGTACAGAGTTATGCAAAGTAGTAATAAGTATTACAGCAGCCACTGATTAGTGAAGCTACGAACATACAAATTAAAATTCCAAGTCAAAAACTTTTTTCATAGTTTATCGGTAATCTTGTGATTTTGATTCAGAGCATAAGTGATGACATTACGGTATATGCTTTTTAAAATGCCATATTTCTCAATCTATTCTAGGACTGTTAAGTTTATTTATCACAGATATTAAATAAGCTAAAACCACATCCTGTAATTTCCTCATTCACTAATTTTGAGTTCTGCATCATATCACACTGCGTTATTTATTTCAATGAATCTTTATGAGAATAAGTTTTTTTTTCTGAATAGGAGATAATTTGATAATCCAGACACATCATTTTATTTACAAAAAAGGGAAAATAGTGGACTTTATTAATGAGTAGCTTTTATGAATGGCTGAATAATTTGAAAGTATGACAGATGTAGGGACTTTTAATCAATTATTTTAAGTTTACCTAATAATATATATAATTTGTAGTTTGCGTGTAACATTTTATTTTCTATAAAATCAAATTTCAAGAAGCCCTCAGAGAAAACCATATCAATTCAAGATTTTGTTTTTAAAAAATTGTGTTCTCCCCTGGCACTGTCTGCAATTCTTGCCTACTTCCTCATCCCTACCAGCACTGTGTAAAATATGCAATATATGTTGTAACTGTTGTTGGGCAGAATAAATATGTTTGTGTTTTTGCTGGTTCTAAGCTAAAACAAAACAAGGTAAGAGTCAAAACAAAGAATAAGTTTACTGCAATCATTACATGATCATTTATTTTCCTCAAGGAAAGAGAAACAGTAGTTTTAACTGATTATACTTTGGAATTAGATAATCAAATTAGCCTTAAAAATTACAGTAAGTATTTTAAGTAGTGTATTATTGTAAATAGCATTGACATTTCTAGGAAAAAAAGGGTGGAGTTACACATTATTACGTAGGAGGTTTTCTTAATGTTTACTGGTATGTAGGATCAGTATAGAATTGTAGTTTGTACTTTAGACATTTTCATTTTAAAGATGCAAAAACACATAATTTGTATTTTCTCTCTAATATAGGATGTTACTCAGATATGGCTCTTTTCAAATTAACTAAGGCTTCCTTGTATTAATCAGTTTATCAGTTAGACCTGATAGAGTAAAAAGAAAGAAAGAAAAAAGAGAGAGAAAGGGGAAAAAAAAGTAAGTATTCTTATTGTCACCGTGTCACTACAAAGGTATCTAAATAATTTGCTATTATTGATTAGTGGTAATTGTTAAAATATTCTCATTTAATTTGGGGCATTGAAGAGTATATTTTAGTGTCTGTCACCATTTGAAATAAACATGAGATGCAAATGACTGAATTTGTCAGGAGATGACATTTTGTGAGGACTATTTGGAAATGAAAGAGTATATGCTATTAGAATCCAACAGATAACTCCTTACAGGAACATATCCTTAATTATTGTTTGTTTTTGCTTAGGTATAATATTTATGAATGCGTATCTCTTTCTCCACTCATCCACCTTTCTTCCATCCCTGTGTCTATTAGATAGCATTTATACTCCATGTAGATAGCTGAATTTGTAATTAAAGGAGCACTGCACTTGTTATCAGGATAGTCTACATTTAAATCTGGACTTTATCCTGGTTTTAGAACTATATAAAAGTCATCTGGACTTTTGATTTCTCTGTTTCTTAGTAAAATTAAAAGATTGTGCTAATCATTCTATTTCTGAAACTAGAACATCAGCCACACTACGATAAAATGTTAATCTGGTATATTTACTGCTTTATCCCAATACTCAAAACAGTGCTTTGTATATAGAAGGTCCTCAATAAATATGTTCAACTAATCAATAAATTCTAGTTGCTCAAATTCAAATCTCAATTTTTATTAATATGTAAATCAGTACTTTTAATATATATGAATGGAGACATAAAGAATATATAATATTAATGCAAGCCCTTCTACTCTCACTATACAATACAGGCAAGAGAGTATGGCCAAGCTCTTAGAATTCTACTGTGTGTTTTTTCCTTATTCCAATTCCTCTTTTTTCCTCATCAGAATCATTCATTCTCTTGATTTTGAGTCTTGTATTTATTTTCACTCCTTAAGTGTTTTATCACATGTGAATGTAAAACTTAACAATAATTTTAATCATGTAAATGGAATAATGACATGTTTTCTTTCATGATTTAACTGATGATTACATTTCTTTTTTTTAACTTTCATTTTAAGTTCAAGGTACAAGTGCAGGTTTGTTTCATAGGTAAATTTGTGTCATGGGAGTTTGTTGTACATATTAGTTTCTTGCCCAGGTATTGAGTCTGGTACCCATTATTTTTCCTGATCCACTTTCTCCTCCCACCTTCCACCCTCTGAAAGGCCCCAGTGTGTTGTTTCCCTCTATGTGTCCATGTGTTCTCACCATTTATCTCCCACTTGTGAGTGAGAACATGTGGTCTAAAGACAGAAATGCCATTCTACCTAGCAATACCATTACTGGGTATATACCCAAAGCAAAATAAATTATTTTATTATAAAGATTCATGCAACTGTGTATTCATTGCAGCACTATCCACAATAGCAAAGAGCTGGAATCAACCCAAATGCCCATCAATGATAGACTATAAAGAAAATGTGGTATATATACACTATGGCAGACTATGCAGCCATAAAAAAGAATGAGATCATGTCTTTTGCAGGGACATGGATGGAGCTGGAGGCCATTATCCTTAGCAAAGTAACACAGAAACAGAAAATCAACATTACATTTGTCCGGTTCATCCATGTTGATGTATTGAGCTTCATTTTGTGATTTTATGATAGCCTGACTTTTTTATTCTGTTTTGTGGGTCTATTTCTCCATTCTTGTACTTAAACACACCATTACAATACATTTTAATATGTTTTCAACATATCAATAAATGATATGGCAAATCTCTTCCCCTTGTTCTTTTCCAGCTGTGTTTTGGCCCTTCTTGGATGGTGCCTCATACAAACCACGTTAGATTCTACTTACTCAAGTTCCAAAATATTTCTGCTTGTAAATGTGTTGGCATTCCATTAAAATGATAAATTATTTGGGGAAATTGAATAATCATTTTACATTCTTTCTATTCATGAACATGTAGTATCACCCTCTCATATTTTAAAATGTTGCTATTTTAGTATTTATAAATGTATTTAGTTTTTTTACCTTTTTGCATTCCACGCTTAGAATACGAATAATTTTTACAGATTAATCTATGATTCTCTAATTGTATCATTAGCTATTTCTAATCTGCTCTTTAATTCATTCATAAAATTAATTTCATTTTTTAGTTGAAAGAATATCAGTATAGAAGATATATTTGCTTCTTTTTCAAATTTTTTGGCTATTTAAAATATTTCGTTCCTTGATTATATTTTCAAGTCTGCTCGTTTATTTAAACATGTTAATTAATATGTATATAATAATTATGTATATTTTTATTTACTTCTTTATTTATTTTGAGACAGAGTCTCACTCCATCACCCAGGCTGGAATGCAATGGCATGGGCTCACTGCAACCTCTGCCTCCTAGGTTCAAGTGATTCTCATTCATAAGCCTGGAATTACAGGCACGCATCACCATGCTCAGCTAATTTTTTGTATTTTTAGTAGAGATGGGGTTTCACCATGTTGGCCAGGCTGGTCTCGAATTCCTGACCTCCAGTGATCCACCTGACTCAGCTTCCCAAAGTGCTGGGATTACAGTTATGAACTACCACACCTGGCCTGTTAATATATTTATTATATATTCAATTTTAGATCAATTTAATATCTAAAAGCCTTATATGTCCAATTTTTTTTGTCATTTCTTTAAATTTTACAGTGCATTATTTGTATAGCTTATAACTTTATACTATAATTTATATGTTCATAGAAATTTTTTTTAGTGATAATTCTTAAGTTGAACCAAAAAGGATTTGTGTTTTCTTCTGCCAGGTACCTTGAAGTGCCACTAACCAATAGTCATTCTGTATTAAGGATTTTCTTTGAGGATTTTCGAACCATGCAAATGGTGTGATTTGGAGGCACAAATTTGAATGAAGGCTAAAATATGGTTAGAAATGTGGGGAGATAATATTTTTTCTTCCTTACCCAGTAATGAGGTAGAAAACAAAAGGAAAAGTCCCTTCCCTTGATGCCCTTCGCTCCTTTGTGGTAGATTTATTCAAGTGCATCCTTACATTCAGTATTAGGCAGTGGGCTCGTAGCAGACTCAAACTTGAGTTAACCCTTGGCTTCATGTCTGACACACTGTACACTCTGCAGACATTAAAAAGGAAGCTCAAAATCAGCAGGTTTCTCTGTTGGCTTTGCTTTTGGGCTTTTTGTATTTCTAATTATTTTGCCAATCTAGTAATGGATTTAAAATTATGCTTTTTATGTTTTATCCAGCATATTGAATTATTTTCAGTGAGTGAGTTATTGAAAAAATATAATCCACCATAAGGCTGAAAGTAAAATCTCCATCTCAACATTTTTTTAAGAACAATGAAAACTTAACAAAAATGACAGCAAATTCACAATCTTTTTTCCCCGATACTTACTGAGTGTATCATATGTGTGATGTACTATTCATGGTTCACAATCTCCAGCCATGGAGGTTCTTAGTGACAGATAATGTAACAACTATGAAATCCAGTTCATTTTAGTAGTTAAGTGTTCTATGGGAAGTTAAAGGGTGGATCATTTATATATATATATATAT
>NW_016812820.1:475710-498238 GCF_001698545.2 Rhinopithecus bieti
TTCCTTGAGCTGCTGTGAGCTCCACCCAGTTAGAGCTTCCCAGCGGCTTTGTTTACCTACTTAAGCCTCAGCAATGGCGGGAGCTCCTCCCCCAGCCTTGTTGCTGCCTTGCGGATAGATCGCGGCAGACTGCTGTGTTAGCAGTGAGGGAGGCTCCGTGGGCGTGGGACCCTCCCGGCCAGGTGTGGGATACACTCTCCTGGTGTGCCTGTTTGCTTAAAGCGCAGTATTGGGGTGGGAGTTACCCAATTTTCCAGGTGTTGTGTGTCTCAGTTCCCCTGGCTAGGAAAATGGATTCCCTTCCCCTTGCGCTTCCAGGTGAGGCGATGCCTTGCCCTGCTTCAGCTCTCGCTGGTCAGGCTGCAGCAGCTGAC
This sequence comes from Rhinopithecus bieti, assembly GCF_001698545.2. Lineage (NCBI taxonomy): Eukaryota > Metazoa > Chordata > Mammalia > Primates > Cercopithecidae > Rhinopithecus > Rhinopithecus bieti. The sequence goes on from NW_016812820.1 coordinate 476,085, forward strand.
CAGCACCGATTGTCCGGCACTCCCTAGTGAGCTGACCCCAGTACCTCAGTTGAAAATGCAGAAATCACCGGTCTTCTGTATCGCTCGCGCTGGGAGTTGGAGACTGGAGCTGTTCCTATTCGGCCATCTTGCTCCGCCCCAAGGGTGGATCATTTTTTGTCAGCCTTGGGAATCTGAGGCGAGCTATGCAGAAGAGGAGGCAGATGAACTAGGTTTTGGTGGCTTAGCATACAATTGTCTGGCTAAAAAGGAGGCTTAGGGAGGTATTTTAGGATGAAGAAATAATAAGAGCAAATTTGGAGATTCTGTAAAGAGCAGATAATGTCCTGGATGGTAAAGAATGAAATGTGGGAGGGATTCAGGGCATGCATTTTTGGGGTGGTGATAATAGCGAAAAAGCAGATTGCAAATTGACTGCTAGTTTAAACACTTGAAAGAAGATCTGTGGTATTGAAGATGTCCAGAAAGCTTGGAATTTAATATCACAAAATGAATAAACATATTAGAAGATGTGAGTGAAACACTTGTTATTTGAATAAAATTGCAAGACAACTGAATAGCTTTCTACTTTAATATTGTTTATTTTACTTTATCACAAGTTAAAGTTAATGATGAAAGCAATTTTGACTTTCTTCAAAATTAATGATGTTTTATAGAAAATTTAAATATAGTGTATGTGTATGTATGTATGTGTGTGTGTATATATATATACACATACACTTTTCTGCCAATTTTCTCTGAGCCATTAAGAACTAGTGTGTACACACACTCACATCCTCAAAATTCAAAACCAAAACACTCAAAAAATGTCATCGTAGTTTTCTCACACCAGGCTCTTTAGAGAGGATTTTCTCTTAGGACCTGAGACAGTATTTTCTTTAGCACACAGGAATAGTGAGAAGAACTGCATGCAGTCATACAACAAAAGAAGAGAAAATGCATATAAAGCCTTAGAGGATGAAATGTCTGATTAAGGTATTTGCTGAATCACTGCTTGGCTGAAAAGAGAGAACATTCGTCACAACAGGTGAATTTGCCAAAGCAGTGTGAGAACAGGTGACTCAGGGGAACATAATGAGACTTGCCAAGAGAATCAAATGCAACACCTTTGTAGCAGCTGCTGGGCTCCAAGGAACCTTAGGGAATCCACTGAAGATGCTGAGCCAATTTATCTACTAGCATCATTGCCAGCGATGTGTTAGGAACTTGAGAAGCCAGGCTTGTACAGCAAGAACAGCACAAAATTTTATAGAAGTCACTGTGGAGAATAAAAGAGCCCCACATTTTAAACAGGAAGACAAAATCTGAAATAAGTTTCCAATGGTATTTGCTCCTTCTGTAAATAAGCCTTTTGACTATCTTCAGAGGACAGAGTACAGAATAATGTGCTGACATGGGAAAAGAAGGAAAATTATAATCCCTATGATATGGTTTGACTGTGTCTCTGCCCAAATCTCATCTGGAATTGTAGCTCCAATAATCCCCACAGGTCATGAGAGGGACCCGGTGGGAGGTAATCGAATCATGGGAATGGGTTTTTTCCTGTGCTGTTCTTGTGATAGTGAATACGTCTCATGAGATCTGATGGTTTTATAAAGGATAGTTCCCCTGCACATGTTCTCTTGCTGCCACCATGTAAGACGTTCCTTTGCTCTTCTTTCACCTTCTGCCATAATTGTGAAGCCTCCCCAGCCATGTGGAACTGTGAGTCCATTAAACCTCTTTCCTTTATAAATTACCCAGTCTCAGGTATGTCCTTATAGCAGTGTGAGAACAGACTAATACACCCCACCTTTAGGAACTTATCTGGAGGACCTGACACAAGCAGATATAATATGCTCATGACACTGAAAAGAGATAGAAAAGTGCTAAAATAAGTATGAAAAACAAGTGCTATCTACATTGTTAACATAGATTGATGATAGTGAGGTATAACAGGTGGACAAGGGTTTACGGAAAAGTGATATTTGAATAGTTTTGCAAGTTGAGTTTATCTGGACAAGGGAAGACAGGGATTTTGCATGAGGGAGTCACTTGTGTTTCCTTCATCCATGAGAAACATCACAAATTAGTCTTGTTCCTACAGAACCCAAAGCAATATTAATCATTCTCATTATGGTATTGCAAGACCCTACCTTTCATCACAGATTTCACTAGAGTTAATATCTGTTTGCCATCCCTGATTTGCATAGAAAAATTAAGGAAAGGTCATTCCAGGGTGAGGATAGAACATGTGTAAAAGATTGACCTTGAAATTTGCATTCTAGGGGAGTAAGAAGCTGGGATTTACATTAAGCCCAGAGGAAGAGAGATTGCATAGTTACAATGTGCTCTAATAATGGAAGATCATACATGCCCACTTCAGAATATCAGTGTTGCTCAGTTACTGAGAACCAGTTGACTTTTGAAAGCAAGGTCTTGACAAGATAATGTAAGCAATATTGGATTTTTATGTAAGATTGAGAGACAACTTACATAAAGTTTTTTTTTTCCATTATTTTAGAGCTCAGCATCTAAAACACTTTCTAATAACTTTAGAGTTTGGCAGCTTATGTAGCAGAGCTCCGTTCTCACTTTGGAATATAAAAAGACTCATTGTCCCAGTGTTCTCTGCAGTAAGAGAATGTGCACATGTCCTAGCAAGGGTACCATGAAAAAGAAAACTCTATGCTGCACTCAGTCTGGAGATGGGCAGCATCAGCAGCAGCAACAGCAGTGGCTATGTCTTGTTTCCAGAGAAAGCAGAGGTAGAGAAATGCCAGGATCAGGTTTGGTGGACTTGGCCAGGCAAGGAGTAGTGTTGTGCCTAACAGAGGCAAGAATGTCAGCGATTCTGCAACACTATGCTTCAGCTCTTGGCTTCAAACACAGTTTGGGACTATCCCAGTGATATTTTGAGCTACCCTTTCAACAAATGCCATTGTTGTGTAAGCTAATAAGACTTGGCTTCTATTGCTTACAGATCTGATGCAAGGGCATTCTAGTGAGGAGAATCTTAAAATAATTTAGCCATGTGGGGTGAACTCTTAAGCAAGGGTGAAAGAGCAATTTTCAAGGATGAATGGAAATTGTGGTGTCTGATTATCTGTAAGAATAAAGGGTGGAAGAGTTTTTAAGCACTGAGGCGAGTTGGTGGACAAGTACTGCAGGATGGTAAGAGGTTGAGATTGATCAATGGGATGTGTTGAGCACGTTGGGTTATTCTGGAGTTTGCAAATGTTTTTACTGGTGATTAGGCCATCTGTGCTTGCTAAGTGGCACCCAATAGTTAGGTTAGTATCATTGATTGCAGTGGCAACCAATCTGGAGTGGCTGCTGCAAAGACACAGGTTGCAGTCAGGGAGGTGCAGCTGGGGCTGTGCACTCCATGGGGCCAGTGGGATCCAGGAACAGGAGGGAACCCCATCTCTTTCTGAGTTGGTCGAGAGGAAGCCTTGCACTCCCAGGCACAGCTGCAGCTACCCAGCTGTGGCTGTGGACCCAGCCATCCCTGTGCTCTCAGGGGTCCAGGAAGCACCCTCGCCCTGACAGGCTCAAAAGTGCCTACTCCCACTGCCTGGCCTCTCCCCATTCCCAGTGCCAACTTTGATTTTAGAGCAAAGTTGTAGCTGAGCTCAGGTGCTGACACGACTTGGCTGGGTGTGCGTACTCAGGGTAGTGCTGACATGCCAGCCCCCTGCTGCCTCAGGCCCCTCCAGACTTTGGCCACTGACAGGCATGGGAAGGTGGCTGAGGGGGTGTTGAGGGCATCTTGGTGTAGGACTGCAGGTACCCCTCAGCATGAGCAACCGGGGCCCCATAAATGGCATCAGGAGACAGGCTCCTGGGCAGAAAGAAATGGGTCCCTGCTGAAATCCCACATTAAAGATAGGGATGGCCTGAAGCCTGGAGGCCAGGCTGTCAATTCAGTGGGTCAGAATGAGAACTTATGGTGCTTTTTCTGGCCTGCCCATGGCCACCCATGGACCAATGACCTATCTGTGGAGAGAACTACCCACTATGGGTCTCCTCTCTATTGAGAGCTATACACTCATTGGGGTGACCTGTTGAGAACCAGAGCTACCCACTGTGAGTCCCCTCTGTGCTGAGGGCTGCACAGATTATAGGACAACCTGCCTGAGGAGAGGGGATACCCACTTCGAGTCTCCTGAGAACTCTACTGTAGCTTAATAAAACACTTCACCTTGCTCACCCTCCAGTTGTCTGCATACTTAATTCTTGCTGAACGTGGGACAAGAACTCAGGACCCACCAAATGGCAGGACTTAAAGAGCTGTAACACAAACAAGGCTGACCTCACCATGTTGTGAGCATGAGAAGAATAGAAGAGAAAAGAAGAGAAGAGCTGCAGCCTTTTGTGGGACCCAGACCTAGGAGCTTTCTGAGCCAGGGCCGTGACACCCTCTTTGGGACTCTGTGGTTCCTGGCATCTCCAAGCTTCCAGACACCACCATGTTACCTGGTGGTCACAGCGGAAGCCACTTGCAATATGTGTGGTCTAGCCACAGCCTTGTAGGAAGTTGGCACCCATGCCAGCACCTGGAGCTGCCTTCCCCAGTGCAGCCAGCGTGCCTTGTTGTGTGCAGTGACTGGAACCTGTGCTTGCTCATCCGTCACCAGTCTGCACATGACTCAGCCTTGGCAAACATGGAATCTGGGCTGCTAGCCTGAGCTGAGCACAGCCTGCAAGGCTGAGTGGGTGGAACGAGCTCAGCAGGCCCCAGCAAAACTCAGGCAAAGGTGCCACTGGCCACAGAGGTTTCCAGCTGCCAAAGCGGCCCCCAAGCATCCCACGACATCATCTCACAGAGACTGGAAGACAGAAGTGCTATCTTCGTTACTTTAAAAAGGATGGCTCACAGGACCTTGAGAAAGACATTCCTGGGTTGTAAAATTGGCAGGAGACTTTTAAAAATTTACATCTCAAAGGGGCAGAGAAAGAAGTTACAATTAGAGAGTTTTCTAAAGTAAATTCTCTAAGAAAAGAGAGGCCAGGAAGAACTCTATCTAAAGTTTAGTTAAACAGAGGAGATTTGTATGACACTCTTGATCACCCCTAGATTTCCTAAGCAGTTTCCTGCTCAACCCCAGAAGGAGGAAAAAAAACACCAGGAAATACTGGTTATTTTTATTTCTTGCTAGATTGATGGAATGGATTCACAAAGTCAATTAATATAATTACACAAAATATAGAATGCTTGGCTTCTTGCACACCTGGTCTGGTTACTATGATTTATTAATATACATCAGATGATTAATTATTTTTTCTCATTTAAATACACCTCAGAAACCTTTTTAAAGACTTGCTATTTATAGCTTCCCCCAACCAAACTACATCCAGAATCACAAACTTCTAATCGCTAATAACTATCACCGGAGTTTTACCAGTATTTAGAATTAAAATCTAGTTATATGTGGTAAAACAAACAGGAAATGAGCATCCGTCATGCTTAAGGCATGAGCATATGTTTAGGAAAACTGGTAAATAGAACAGTGAGTGACTGCAAACTCAATTACCACTTTTTAAAAGACGATAATGTAATTATGAACAAGTATAAGAAATGATGCAAAATCTACATTTTAAATTATTTAAATAAATGATGTTTTAAATTAATGTGCATATATTGTGTAAGATGGTTAATGTTGGAGTATACCTTTATATGCCTAGATATTGAATATACATTTAGGTGTATTAGAATGTAGGTATTAAAAAAGATTCAAGAAATCACAAACTGACAGATGGATAAAACATACCAATACGTTCCAATGAAATTGCTCCTAAATTATATTTATTTCATATTTCCTAAATAATTTTCTAATTATTACCAATGTTAGTAAATTTCCCAAGTTAATCTTTCAGTCTATTACTTTCAACAGACATTGCAGTAATTTAAATTATGAGGTTAAAGTTCTATTAAATAAGAGAAGGAAAAATAAAATAAACCAATGAGATGTATTCTAAGATGTATTGTAACACACTGAAAGTTGACTTCTATTGGACAAAATTTTTCCACTCTAATTCCTCTTTGCATTAGCCCTTTCATCTGAGGTGTATCCTTTGTTTCACAGAGACAGCTGTCAGTCTCTTAAAAATCAATAAATAATATAATATGCTTAGATAAATTTAAAGGAGCTGTTCATGGAATATATTCACTGAGTTTCAGTTTAAGTAGGCACATTTCTATTTTTGTATTTGATTTGAGTATGGCCTATAATCTTGTCCTTTTCCCTCCTCTTATTCTCTTATTGAATTATAGATAACATTAAAAGTACCATAAAACTCTTTTTTCTAATTTCTTATTTTCTTTTCTTTAGTGGACCTGTTCTGGAAAAGAGGAAAAGGTTATATTATTTTCTTTTCATGCCAAATTTTCTTGGTTAGTGTATTGACGACTAAATAGATTTTATATTCCAGTGTAGCTTTAGTTATGGAGGAAGTGGTTATTGTCATTGTATGTAAATTGAATTTTTAAGACATTAAATCATGTATTAAATAAGTGTGGAAGGGGCTGCGTATAAGTTGCCACCCAGTCTCTAAGAATATTTCTACCTGGTCACTTGTACCTTGGTCGAGAGGCAAAGTTATATTTTACTCTCTCATTCCCTTACTCTCAGCTTAAGCATTTACAACATCCTTTTGTATGGAGAAAAGAAAGAGAACTGATTCTGTGTAAATAATCCCCACTTATTTAAAGGATTTACTGATGTCTTTGTTTCTGCTTACTGTGGGCATCTATATAGAACTGAAAACAAATGGCCTGTGCTGTTGAGAATTCACTTACTGTTTTAGAAATGGGATGTAAATTTTGTAGAATAAATGGGAAAATATGAGAGGGAAATCAACATTAAATGAGTGCTTCATCTAATTACCTCATCTAATAATGCTAATTTGTCTGCAGGACAATGTTGTAAATAATTGGACTAAAGCTCACAGTTCAGATAAAGAAACCGATATCTAAAGAAATCTAGAATTTGGCTAAAGCATAGAGTAGAGGTCTAATTTCTAAATCTGTAGATTTTACCGCACGACACTCTGCCTCCTGTAATGATAATGGATCACTTTTATTAAGCACTCACTATGTGCCAGAAATTCTTCTAAGTGTTTTAAAGCTGTTGGTGCTTTGCTACCAGGCTGCGGTTGAATAATTTGGGACTGTGACTCATTGTAATGAGGAAGAACTCACATCATCAGGAACTGTGGGGCATCTCAGTGCGAAACTATTGAAAAGACTTATTATAGGATTTAGGTTTATTATCCTGATTTGGATGGTTTTAGAAAAGATTTCTGAAAGTAGGTCTTTGCTCTGGCTTGGATGCTGTCAGGAAGTGGGAGTAACTCTATGACGAGTTATGCTAATCGTATCTAGAAGTGCAGGCTAGAATGAGGTCAAAGCTGTAACTGGTTGAGAAAACAGTCACACTCATATTAGGCAGGAAAGGGGAATATTGAGGTCATTTTTGTGGGTTGCACAATGATCAGGTTTTTGTCTCTGTGTAAGCGTGATTGTAAAATGGCCTTATTTTGGTCTTGATCCATCATCAAGATGGTCACATGTCACCTGTGGCCTTTTCTGATGTTGATATTCAATAACATTGTTTATGTTCAACAGGAGAAAACCAAGGCTTAGTTTATAGTACCAGACTAGTTCTCAAATGTCAGGGGCCACTTTTATCTTTCTTAGTCTGTTCTTTTGTCCACAGGCAGATAACGTTAGGCCACAGCACATTAATCCATGATAACTGAAATTTCATCATTGTTGAGATTTTGCTGATCAGGAGTTTCTTTAGAGAACGTAGTCTTTACTTAGACTAGAGTTAGTCTCTCCTGCTCCTTTTCTTACAGAATGAATTGTTGAATTTTCTGAAGAAACAATGGCTGTGAACTGCATTTAATTAAGTCCCTGACAGGATACATTGCCTAATGTAACACAAGCAATGATCAGAAACACAGTGACTATTAGTTCTTGAAACAAGTTTTGAAGCCTGGAACCTAGATTATACAACTCCAGCTGGTTCTGAAAAAGATCCACCTTAGCCTTATTTATTAAATTAAAATATTGAGGAGGAGATATCCTTATAAATAGTCATTAAATAAATTATAGTGCATTAATAAAAAGAACAATTTTCATCCAGCTAAAACTGATGTTGTAGATAAATATCCATTGGTATTGGGAGATGTTTGTGAAGTATAGTTAAATGAAAAATTCAGGTTGCTAAGTAGAATATTGATATTTAATCTGTATGCATGGAAAATGTGTGGAGATAAATTTATGAATGTGTTAACTGTAGTTGTCTCTAAAAGGTGTGCTTATGAGAGATTTTAAATTTGTTTTGTCTTTTGGCTTATCTGCAGGTTCTCATTTTTCATCATCAACATATATTCTCTTTTAATGAATAAAATAAACAAATGTTTCTTCATATAATGGAATTATGGTTGATTTCTATTTCTATTTCCATTTTTTTATACATTTTGTGATTTTTGATAATATCCTAAACTACCAATATTATTAACTAAAAATAAGAAAAGAAAGTAGTATCTAAATCACCAATCTATATTAAAATATAAAATGAAAAAAGTTGAGGAGTGATTGACAATTCAAATACAAAGTAGTGTATACATTGTAGGGTCTTTGATTATTTCATTTTAGCTATATCTTAAGTTTTAGTACCTGGCTTGATATGGATCCTGATCATCCTTCATTTTCAATCACTTTAGGGAGGTAAGAAAGCTCTTTATTTAATTTCTCGTTCAAAATATATTATAATGGTATTTTCAATTTTGATTGAAATCTAAATGAATAATTTTTTCTTCCTTTATTATGTAATAATGTTATCCAAATATAATACAAAAATTTCCTTCTCCTTTTCAATACATAAAGCTCATCTTTGGTTATTGCTTTAAAAGCCTTAATTTTGAATAATAGAAGTTTGCATTACAATCTTTATCTTATCCATGACCTCAATGGAAATGTTCTGACAATTTTCTCTTTAGTTGTTTAGTCATTTACTAATTAACTTAACATATATTCTAACTTTAGGGTGCAGGTATCTGTCTTAAGAAATATTCTTAAAGTGTTATATATTTTATCATAATATTTTAAATAATTAATTTCAAATTTTATAAATATTTTTGGGGATTATTAGTATGAATACACCAAATATAATTGTACTCTAGTTGTACCATTATATTGCCAAAATACATATGACTTAAATATAATATGTTATTTAATAATAGGTGTGAAATTGATCTGAGTTCTGTGTGCTGATTTTTATTTGGGATTTATGCACCTTTATACATGAATTTGTAGATATTTTCTTTTCACAGTTTCATTGTCTGATTTACATATTAGGTTTATTCAAGGAATTGAAATGTTTTCCATGTTGTTTCTTCAAGAACTGCAAAGATTTCAAGATTTTTACCTTCCCGGCAAGCTAAACAAGTTAGCTTGACTTAGTTTGAGAGATACTGGGACAAGAAAGAAGACCTCTGAGTTGGAGATAAAAGACAGTGTGTTACCAGCAACAATAGGACTAGCCAGAGTAACAATGTTGTGCTGCTTCCTTGAGTCCCACTTTCCACAGGGCAACAAGAGAACTACCATGCAATATACACTCCAGTGGTGTGTGTGACAAGATAAAAACCCTAAGTTTAGAAAACCTGATCTCGTATAGGAGGCTGCTAGCAAACAGTATATGCACATCTCTTCTTCAGAGAGGTATTTTTCATTATATTGGATAGTGAATAAATCTGCTTCAATGATAAACAGTGTTTCTATTTTCTGAAGCTGCTTGCTATCTTCAAAAATATAGTATCCAGCAAGTTAGATGCTAAGAATTTTCACAATTCTGTATGCCTCAGAAGGTGAGGCATACAAGATTGTGTAAGACTTATTGAGAATTGTTTCCAATGTTTTGTATTCTAGAGAAGTTCAAATATATCAGGAATTATTTTCTGATTATTTGATATAAAATGTGAGTAAATACAAAAAACCAAAGTTTTGGTTGGGAAAGTATTTTTTGACATTACTTATAGATCTCCATTGATTATTCTTTTTATTAAGTTTATTGGCTGCTTGTATTCTCCCAAAAATAGCTTTCATAAAGATTTTTTCACATGTATTAGCATAAAGTGAATTAATCTATTATTCTATAAGATTTTTTTATCCCCTTCCATATTACAGCCATATAATTTCTGATTCCTATTATTTTTGTTGTTTTTTGTAATCATCAGTTTCCAAGTCAGGATGTATCATAAGAAGAAGTGCTGAGGGAGAGATGCGTCCTGTATATTTTTTCATTAAATATATTAGAAAGTGCATTTTTTTCTTTTAATTCCATTAGTGTTTGCCTCTATGCTTTTCAAAAACATTTTAACTATATTTCTTAAATTGACAGAGTCGAGAGAAATAATATCTTATGAGTTTGTTGAAATAATGTGCAATTTTAGGAATATATATCTCTATGTTATACACACATACACAGGAAGTCCTCACTTTGACAGTTATGACATACATAAATTTCATTTCCCGCAGATAGTTAAATAACACCAATTACCAAACCATATGGCTTAAATTTCAGTTATAATGGTATGCTAACTGTGAGTAATTGCATAAAGTGCAAACTTCACTGCTAGCCTTTCAATCCATAGATAACTATCCAAATAATTGATTCATATCATGATCAATGACCAATCATATCACTGCAAAGTCTATTAATTACTGTTTGCTATGGTTTTAATGTATTTCCAAGGTTTATGTGTTGAAAACTTGATCCCCAATGTAACAGTGTTGAGACGTGGGGTCTAATGAGAGGTGTTTGTGTTATGGCGACACCACCCTAATGAGTGGATTACTGCTGTTATCACAGGAATGTGTTTGTAATCATGACAGTGTGTTCCTTATACAAGGACTAGCTTGGCTCCCTCTTATTCATTCTCTCTCACATACCCTCTCTTTGTCCATCTGCCTTCTGCCAGGGGATGATGCAGTAAGAAGGCCCTTGCCAGATACTGGTTCCTCAGTCTTGAACTTCCCAGCCTCCAGACTATGAGCCATTAAATTTCTATTCATTATAAGTTGTGTAGTCTGTGATATTCTGTAATGGCAGCATAAAATGAACTAAGACATTGATCATCTGTTATTTACTTTATTCTCACACAGCAAAGCATGCATTTGTGTTGCTTCCTTATCCATATGATACATGCATTCTACATTTTACCAAAGTGAGTAATTTGAAGAGGGAATTGGGTAACAAAAATGAAAGTAAGGAAAAAAAAAAAAAACCCAAAAATGATAATGCTATCAGTGAAGCTGGATGTGATTAGAAGATTTTAAAATGGCAGTAAGAAAGCTAGTAGAGAAATACCTAAACTTGCATAAAGCTATCTATGAACCCTACTGAAAATGTCCAATGGATATCAAAAACAGGGTAAAGTTGCTTCAACATTTTTTAGTTGAAATTGCACAAAAAAGAAACATTGCAATGGCTAAATGGGGCATTTATTTCTATTTTGGTTTGAAAACTATATTTAAACAAAGGTCACAAACAAAGATTACACTAGACAAACTAGTTTGTCTAGTATTCAGGCTAAAGTGAGGAAGTTATACACTGCATTGAAAGAAAATAGTAATTAATTACAAGGAATCTGAAGAAGAGCATTTACTGCCAGTTAATGCTCGTTTCATTGTTTCAAAGGTGGGCATAAATTAATGATTAATGTTAAACTATCTGATGAAACTCCTAGCATAACTAAGATGACTGCTGTAAAATTTGTCCCCAGATTCCAAGGATTACTTAATGCAGAGAGTTATGATGATCATCAAATATTTATGATTGATGAGAAATGTCTTTTTCAGAAGGCAATCTCATCAAGAGCTTATGCAACAAAAGACACAGGATTATAAAGTGGCCATAAAGGAGAGACTTGAGCTATGGAGCCAGAGGAACTTCATGGAGGTGAACTTTTGACATAAATGAGGAAAGTGGTTGTGATGAAAAGGAAGATGTTACAGATGAAGTGACCCTGGCAAGATATTTCACATTAAAGAAACTTTGGTGATGTTTTGCATCATCAAAACACAAGGGATAAATTATGGTTGGCAGAATAATGGCCTTCCGAAAGATGTTCGTGTCCTAATACCTGAATCCGACGAATATATTAGGTTGCATGGAAAAGGGGAATTAAGGTTGCAGATGGAATTCATTTTGCTAATCTGCTGACTTTAAACAAATTAACCTGGATTATTCAGGTGGGCCCAATGTAATTACAAGGGTCATTACAAAATGGAAGAGGAAGGAAGAAGATAGGAGTGAGAGGGAGATGTGATTATAGAAGAATGGTCAGATAAATGCAATGTTGTTGTCTTAGAAGATGAAAGAAGGGGACTGTGAGTCAAGAAATGGCCTCTGGAAGCTGTAAAATGCAAGGAAATGGATTGCCTGTAGAGCCCCCAGAAAGGAAAACAGTCCCACTGATATTTAAGCCTAGTGAGACCTATGTCACACTTCTGACATACATAACTGTAAGATAAGTTTGCATTGTTTTAAGCCAATAAACTTGTGATAATTTGTTACTGCAGCAGCACACCAACATGGCACAAGTATACATATGTAACAAACCTGCACGTTGTGCACATGTACCCTAGAATTTAAAGTATAATAAAAAATTTTTTAAAAGTCAAAAAAAAAAAAAAAGAAAACTAATACACTGATCCAAACATAGAACTTTGACAACTCGCTAAGGCATACAAAAGATGGTTCCTGCATGACAAGAAAGCAAATGCTGTTCAAACTACCACTGATAAATTTTTACAAAGAAATAAATATTTTAATTCTAAGGACTCCTAATGTTTTAAATTACAGTATATTACGTAAATCTTGTTTTTTTTTAAATTTTCCTATGTATTTATAACATAGTATGTGCTTTAAATGTTTTGACAAAAATATTATAAGGTCACTGAACAATTTCATTTTTCCATTGAATATAAATATTTCTTTGCATGGTTTCAGCCTGGGTGATCATTGATCATTTTTATGGTCCTCTATCACCATGCAAAGTGAGGACTGAATAAACACACACACACACACACACACACACACACACACACACACAAATAAATCTAAGAATTTGAATTGTTTTATACTATAATTCAAAATGGATGTGTATTTTTATTATAGGTGACTTTAATGTTTACTAATAGTTGTTTATGTTATACTTTCTCATTCTTAAGCTCATACATTTGCTTCATCTTATATTTAGATGTGGTGCAAAATTTCAAGTCAAAATTTTATTAATGATAGCTAGCATATTCTTTTCTCTGTCCTTGAATGATTTCAAGTAATTTTAAAAATTTATTTTATGCAACAAACTTGATGGAGTATAGAATTTTGTGATATAGACTTTACCCCTTAATTGTCAGTAGACACTCCCTTTGTTGTACCAGGAGTTTGGCGCAAACTTTGTTTTTCACAGCTTTCACAGAATCTGAAATAATGAAATTCTGTGGCCCTCAAAGGAATACACTTTATCATTGATGACACATGATAGTGTCCCAAGCACTATCTAAGTCTGAAGGACAAATATAACAATATAACACTATTCATCTTTTTTGGGGGGTGTAGGGGGCAAGGTCTTGCTCTGTCACCCAGGCTATAGTGTGTTGGTGTGATCATGACTCACTGCAGCCTCAACCTTCTGGGCTCAGTGATTCTCCCACCTCAGCCTCCTTAGTAGCTGAGACTACATAAACCCCCCATAATATTCAGCTAATTTTCATATATTTTTTTTTTAAAGATGGGGTTTTGACATGTTGCCCAGGCTGGTCTCAGCCTCCTGGGTTCAAGTGATCCACCTGGCCACTATTCATCTTTCTTGAGTTAATTTTACACCATAGTTTTTCTTGGGTGGAAAGATAAACATTGTTTTTAATACTAAAATGTCCCTGCATGTATTATGGATCAGAATAGAAAAAGTTCAAGAAATCTTAAGATAAAACAAAAAAAGTATTTTGAAAATTTCTAGATGTGAAAGGAAGTTTAGATTTTCCCCTTTCTACTGCCATTAATAGATACTCTGTTAAAAATACATGAGAATCATGAAGAGAATATTTGTATTCCAGTTACCTGATTTTTTTCACTTCCTGTGTCTTTATTAACATGTGGAATTATATGTCTCAGAATTCATGGTATCCCAGCTAGTCTTCCTGGTACTGCCAAGCTGTCTTATGCTAAAATAGAGTTTGGGGCAAGAAATGTTGACAGGATTACTATACTAAACAAGGGAACAGTGTCTGAATGAAAGGAATGTCCCATTTGCTTTTCAAAGGGATTGGTGATTTTGGAGGTATACAAAATTTTTCTAACTTTTCATATATATCTATGTATGCACATGTTGGTATGTATATTCATATATATTCATAAGCACAACTGAGATAATATCAAATGTGTCTAGCATTGTTCTGAGCACTAAACGTATTTATTCATTTATATCCCAGCATATATATAAATTTGTCCTTCATTTCATCATAAATATATTTTGGTATTTCATCTATCATTAAATATGTATCAACAACATTGTTTGAATCTGCATAATATGCTATATGTCAGAATATTTCTTAAATAAGTTTCCTGTTCTTGCACTTTTAGGTTATTTCTAGCTTTTAATTATTATAAATATCATCTGGTTGCAAAATCTTGCATCTCTACTCTGCCCATTTTTGTTTTGTTTTGTTTTGTTTTATTTTGAGACAGAGTCTTGCTCTGTTGCCAGGCTGGAGTGCGGTGGTTCAATCTCAGCTCACTGCAACCTCCGCCTCCTGGGTTCAAGCAATACTCCTGCCTCAGCCTCCCAAGTAGCTGGGACTACAGACACACGCCACCACACCCAGCTAATTTTTGTATTCTTAACAGAGACAGGGTTTCACCATGTTGGCCAGGATGGTCTCGATCTCTTGACCTCATGATCCACCCACCTTGGCCTCTCAAAGTGCTGGGATTACAGGTGTGAGCCACTGCTCCTGGCCTGCCTTTCTTCTTAATGCAAATTTTTAGAAGTGAATTATTGGGTCAATGTGTATGATTATTTTTAGTGCTAATGAATGCACTCTTTTTTTTCCAGAAAATTCAGAGCTGAAAATATTTCATTAGAATTGTAGCTTCTGTAGACCCTCAGTAACTGCGTTTTAGTCCTATAAAAGCTAACATACTATAGTTGCCAATTTCAAAAACTGATATGCCAGAGTTACTGAGCAATTCCAAACCCTTTTCCTCATAGGAGCCAACTGGCTCCTCTTTCCAATTTGAAAGAGGAAGTACTACTTGTCACATGGTTATGCAACTCTAGATGTGGCTGAAGGGGATGGGGGAACCAGGCACTGACTCAACACAAGCTGTTTCAATCAGATTTTCTTCCAGAAATTAAAATTGAGACACAAAAAAGGAATCATTTAACTGGAAATATTTAAGTCAGACAATCATTAAAGATAAAAAACTAATGTCATAATTTTAGCAAAGCCACAGCTGGCCATGTGTAATTGGATATATAAGTAGAGAAGTGAGTTTATAGAAAAACTATGAAGTAGATAACACTTAGAAAAAAAAGAGTAGAAAAGAATGTGAACACTCAGGAGTATAAAGAAAGCCAAAGGGAGTGGCAGACTAGAGCATTCCTACTTCTGTGGGTTTTGAATATTCTTCCTAATATTAGGTTCCATGAAATTATTCTGAATCCTTCAGATTGATCTTATGAACAACCTGTTTTTAACCTACGCCATACTGGTATTCTCGAAGACATATTTATTAGAAGATAAAGTAGGAAGACAGTCAGAGCTTTTTTCCCTCAATTTCTGAAGCAGTATTAGCAGCGATCATTTTACCTATGTGAGCCAATGCAACTAGATTTCCAAGGTTCTAGGTGGACATATAGGAGTTGCTACAACCACTATTCCAGAAAGTCAAAAGAATTTACATGGAGTCCATTGCAGGGAAGTGATGCAGCTGAAATGCTACTGATGGAGCTGTAGAGAGAAAGGTTAGGGTCATACTGTTTAGATATTTTAAAGAGGGAAAGAATGGAAAGATGAACTAGCTAATATTGGTTAGAAAATCTCAAGGTAGCAGAAATAGAAATGTGGGTTGTATTGAGCCTATCAGTGGAACAATCTCTGGAGATAATGATGGTGATAAAATAACCTTTGGTACAATGTGCCCACTCCTTTTCACACATTGTTGCTCACTGGAAAAAAAACATAAGGTATCAGGAAGCCTAGGTTCTAGTATTTTGTTTCTATTTATCTGTATGCATTTTGGTAAATCAATCACCTTCCTTATAAATTATTTTCCATGTTTAATTAGAAAAGTGTCTGGTCTCCTTGTCTTAATTATTCATTGACTAAAAGAAAGAAAATGAAGAATAAATATTTTCTAAAAAATTAAAGCTCTATTATAATTGATTTATCATATTGCTATATGGGAGACACCATCTTGTTAAAATTTGACCACTGTTACTAGATGATCAGGTAAACCTTGAAGTTCACAGTAAGTCCCACGCAATTCAGTCTTAAAAGGTTAGCAGAACACTGATGAGTGCCTATTGTTGAGTGTAACAGTTAATAGCACACTAAAACCTACTATTAACACTCCAGAAACTGCAAAAATGTGTACTTGGCAATAGGTTTTGGCCAGTTGACATTGTTACTTTACACGGGCTGCACATGGCTAAATTTTTAATTTAGTATTTTTTGGAAGATGAAAAACTTTTTGAATGTTTTAAATCAAGATCATGGTTAGACTTTCATTCTAACTAGTCTAATTAGCTAATTAAGCATGTCCTCGTGATGGGCTGTATGATCAGTTAATCAAATAACAAGAGGATAAAAATATATTTTCTAGGAATTATTACATGAAATATTTCAGTCTTCACCAAGTACTTTAAGACATTCATGTCTAAATGACTATTTTAGGTTAACAAGTACTTCCTTTTATATGTATTCACATTAAATGGACTGTATTTTTGAAGGTAACCTTCATTATGTCTAGATGACAAGGCAACTAGTTCAAGGTATATTGGCATTATTCTAATCTTATAATTTCTATAAAATATAATTTAAGATTATGATCCTGTATTGAATTACTATATATTTTTGAATCATAAAACAATTTCAAATACAATTATGGAAGGTGAAAAGTTTAATTCTTCAAGAATTTTATTATTTATAAATGCTAATGAACATGGGTCTTAGCCAAATTATTGATCTAAGATCTGTATAGCAACATTAAATCATAGTTAGAAACTTCAAATATTGTTTGTGATGATAAGCACATAATTAGTGTTAAACCTTCAAATGTCATTCTAATAATAAAAATCATGTATTTATCAGTGTGAAGATCCCTTTTTTAACATAGTTTCAAATGCTATGTTATAGCCTCCCACTAAATATTAAGTACTTATACTCATTTTGAAATAATTTTAAAATCTTTTCTAGAAGCACAATTAATTCTGCATGAGAATTCCTAGATTCTTTTATTTAGACTCTTATGAATGTAGTTCTATTTATAATTAATATGAAAATTATAGTTATTCCCTGTTATCATTTCAGTCAACATTTTCATGATAGAAGAGGAGCAAGATCTAATTTTGCAGTTAAAATGCTAAATTTAGTTGAAAGGCTACATTTTGCCATGACCTTAAACATATGTGGGATAAGATATTGAGCATAAAATTAATTACTGACAATAGTGAAAATATTTTAATTTGAAAATTTCATAAATCTATGTGGATTTGAGTGCTTTCCTTCTTCCCACACATACCTTGCAAAAATTCAGAAAATGAATCCTGACAATAAAATCATTAGAGAACTGCATTCCATTCTCAATGACTTAATAAAATTATGAATAATACTTGCATTTTAGCTGTTATAATATTAATTTTATTTGTAAATTTTTTATGTCAAATACATAAAAATTAAACATTGACTGGACAATTATAAGATCTTGGGGAAATTATTATATGTATTAGGGTTTAGAATGCAATGGAAGTACAATTGAAAATTTCTCTTTAGGGGAATTTCTTTCTAAGGTTATGATGCTATAAGATGTTTTTAACCAGTGTTGAGAAAGGTAGTTTGGTTCAGGAAGATTTTGGAGGCAAGGAAACACATTAGTTGGCATTAGTAATCCAAGCAAAAACGTCAAAGCTTAAATTTGGTAAGATGGTGATAAGGTGATGACGGAAATTGATAGTAAAGAGAGTATAAAAAAATGCAATAGGACTTGGCCACAAATTGGTTTATAAGTAAGAACAGTGAAATATATTTTTCTCCCATGATACATAAGAATAGTGAAACTGAGATATGTAAAGGAGGACATAACTATTTAGTTGGATAAAAATAGAATTGGAGAGAGTTTTCACTTGTAAAATAATAAATAAAAGTATTTGAAATCATGTAATGCCATACACTGGAGATCTGAAAGAAAGAAGAGCTAAAACTATGCCGAGTTAGGATAAAATTGAAGCATATAACATAGTTGGAAATACTGAGGGAAAGAGTGGGAAAAAGTGCTGATGATTACAGTGCTTTTGGAGACAAAGATAAAAGGGCGAAAAAATGAGGAAAGATCATATGATTTGTTTAGAGTTAAACTGAACTTAAACTAATTTTAGTGGGTGTTTGAGAGTTTAATGAACAAATATTGAATTGGTGAAGTGTAGAAGAGGAGAGATAATAAGAAAATAGGAGTAGAGGCAATAGATTTCTTAAGAGTTTGGAGAAAAAAGATAAAAAGTAGAAGCTATTTAGTATTTACTGCACTTTTTGCTTATTCATTCTTTCTGCTTTGAGATTAGCATATAATTTGGCAGAAAGAACAAAACCTATCAGGAGGCGGCAATGACAATCTGGAGAGTGAAGAATGGAAAGTTTAGAGAAGCACACGACCTTGAATGTGTAGTATTCAGAGCACAAGTATGATTCAAGAGGGGCTTAAATAGCAAAGGTTTTGTTAGAGTTTGGTATCATTTCAAATGTGTTAAAGATGAGTCACAAACTGTAGAGGAGAAGATGTCCTGAAGGTCTTTTTTCTGTGCTTTCAAATCCACTGTTCCCCAACTGGGTGCTTCCCTGTTGGGAAAAGTGTAGGGGGTATTACTGATATGGACTTGCCCTGTGGGCCAATTGGAGGCACCATAGATAGATACTGGGAGACTGGAAGAAGTGAGATAGAATGTTCATTCCCTGGCACCCTGCTTGCTAGGTTGTAACCAGTAGGCTGAATCCCACTAAAGTCACCGCTGTGGTCTGACTACCTTCCCCAATGCATTTAACCCCTGTCTTTGCACCCTAAGGTTTAAGAGTTGTAAAAGCACAGCATGGTTAAGGGCTAAAGCATATGCACTAATTATCTTGTTCAGATTTCTTTAGAAAACAATGTCCTATTAATCATTCTTCAAGTTTTCCAGTTTTAAATGTGTCATTTGTTTAATGCCAATGTTGTAAATGATAAGATGTTCAAGACTATAAGAACTTAAAGGATTAATTAACAGATCTGCAAAACAATTGAGGAGAGAGAAAAGAGAGAGTCTTTATGGATGAAAATAATAATTATAAAAGGTGGAAAGTTAAGAGACCAGGTCTTTTCACTGTATCTAGGCTTTTCTTCTGTCATCTTACAACCTTTACCCATATTCACACAGTTTCTTGACTTGAAACTTTGTTTTTGTGTCTTATATAATAATTTGTTTGTTTTTTTTAATACCCTTTCCTGGTGTGCATAACCCTGACAAAGAGAAATTATAAAATTGAAATGAAACAATTGTGTTCTAGCCTGGAAACCATCTCCTCTTGCCATAAAAATTTTTAGTCTGATGTGAGTTTTGACCAAATTATCATAAGTTACCTCACCTTTAAGTCAAATTGTAATAGTCAGTCGTTAAGCAAATATTTATCAAGTAATATTGTGGCATTAGGGATCACAGAAAATGTCCATGTACCTGTGAACCTTTTAGCCTACTGAGAGCGGCAAAGGACAAATAGTAAAGAGATAAAGAAGATAATTTTGGCTAGTGTTGAATTCTATGAAGAAAAGAATCCGGGCAATATGGTGGTTAAGAAAGAGTTCTCTTATATTAGAGATGAGGCCTGTAGGAAAATAAAGCGTGAATCAGCAGAGATCCTGTGCTCCAAGGAAAGGGAAGAGATAGTGCAAAGTCCTATGGCAAGAAGATCTTGGTGTGCTAGAGGGACAAGAAGGTCCGTGTGGCCAGAACACCAAGCCCCAGGAGATGGGGCCAGAGAGACAGTCTGCAGTCAGATTACCATGCATTTTAAGGTCTTGGTAAGGGATTTGGAATTTATTCTACATGCACAGAAGGTTCCTGGAGAATTTGAGCACACTGGTGACATGATTTGTTTTAATTTTTAAAACAATTACACCTGCTGCTGCAGGAAGCATAGACTAGAGGCAGGCAAGAGCAAAAGCAGAGACTACTGAAGTTTTATCAATAATAATGTTATTTGAATGTTTACTATTGCAAAGCATTGTATTATCTCATTCAACCTCAAAACACCTTATGCTTTAGGTAACTTTATTAGTTATGAAGTTTAGAAATGAAGCTGATGTGGCACAGAGGAATTAAGCAAGTTTCCCTGGGTCACGCAGTTAGCTTGTGCTAGAGGCCAAGATTAACACCACGCCATCTGACACCACAGTCTTCACACGACACTGTGCTCATCACTCTGGGAACTCGTATTCATTACAGTTGGCTATAATCCAACAGGCAATGTTGAAGTCCTCGAAAACAATCTTTTTATCGTATGACCACCAGTGTCAGTGGAAAATGCTGGAGATGGAAAATACTAGCAACACTTAGCAGCAATGAAAGATAAAATGAAACAGTGAATTGTCAGAACTTACAATTTTCAGGACAAGGTGTTATTTCGCAAAAACTTTCCCTTGTCTTACTTAAGCCAGCATTTATATATCTCACCTCTATTTTCCTTGCAAACATTTATTTTAAGCCAGTTTTGGATTCAGAAAGCTAGATTATTTGGAAAATGTCTTAATATGGAAATGTTAGTGATCTCATCTGAACAGCTTAGAGAGTTCAATGGAGAAGTTCTCCACTTATAAAGATTAAAATATATCCTCACTCCAATGACTCTTTAGCCAAGCATCTTTCTTTTAAAGCACATCCAAAATAAAACAGAATTTGGATAAGGCTTACAAAGCATGCTTGTTCTGGTAACATAAATGACAAGTGAGAAAAGGGGCGATGAATGACTAACACAAGTTCACTAAAGATGACAATATGTGATTTAGTCACCTCTGGCCAGGAATACGCCTCCATACAAAATGAGAAGCTCACACAAATAGCACAGAGCTCAGAAGACTGTGGATACATGTATACAAGGTAACAAAATGATCAAAACTCTGTCCATTCCTCTGACCCTTCTGAGCCTAATAATGTGGATCTGTGCACAAGTGATTTGAACATGGTGAGTAATAGCAGTTGTGGAGATGACTGAGTTTGATCCTAATCCTGCAGCCCCTCTTTTTCTACCTAGGAAATAGTTGCTAATGTATTACTCTGAAGAATCATCTCAAGATATTTACTAAGTTTTCTCCTACAATATAAAAAAAGAAAAAAAGGACTTTCACATTTTATACATAAATTTTCCCAAAATTGGAGAAAAGACCAACTTCAATGTAGAGAAAAGTGAAGCTTTTGTTTATATCCCTTATACGTAAGTATTCATTTAAAATGGTAGTGATATAAGATGTTCTCACAAATATTGATTTATTTTTTTGCAAGCGTAATGTGTGATTTGATACAATATCTGGGCCTATTTTATTGACCAAGCCCTAGAACTTTGTATTGACCTTTAACAAACAAAATGACTTGCAGCAATTCTTCATACCTTCTGACAGCTAGTTCCCATTTTCCTCTATTATGTCGCCACTCCAGAAGCCACAGACAATCATAAAATGTCATCAAGATTGAAGAGCAAGATATATTCTTTTACTCAGTTTGAAAGGTCTGCTACATGTAAGACCAGAAATTTTTGGGGTTTTCAGATTGGGAACATAGAAAATATTATGTGAATTATACTTAAAAAGCAAGGCATTTCAATAATTGGCTAGTAAAGTGAAGTAATAATTATG
>NW_016812820.1:498905-504017 GCF_001698545.2 Rhinopithecus bieti
GTCCTAAGTGAGCATTTTTAGAGGATTTAAGAAAACAAAATTAATTTGATTTTAAGAGGTAATAAACAATCCAACCCAAAGTACTGACAGGTTTCATTCTGATATGCTGTTACAAATCTTCTTTTAAAATATCCTCTGTTTTGTTTATCTTCATTGTTTTTTTTTTACAATTACTATTTTCTGTCACTTAGGACTCAGCAAAACTATATTTGAATGACTAGTCTCCTGTAAAAAAAAATAATATTTTATTGTAAAATTCAATCTAAAATTACAATAAAATTCACAACTTCTTGAGGCATATACTAAATTGCCATTTCAAGTGTTCAGTGTCAATTAGCGATGGAAGACCAAACCACATAAGATTGTGGCAGTAAAAACAAGACTTTTGTAATCATACCCATGTTTTAATGCTGGTGCAAAACTGACAACTGCCAAACAAGAAAAAAAGCAAATTTAAATGAATTGTTACCATTTTTGATAAATTACATAAATTCTGATTCCTGCAGACCAAATTCTGTCTTTTAATCAGAAAGTACTGATTTTACTTGCTCATAATTTGATGGGTAGTTTAAGAAATGATATTCAGGAACAGTTTAGAAACAGTGAGAAAAAAGAGTAAATTGCATTCTTCTCTAAATGATAAAGAACATAATTCCAAAGCTCTATGATATTTGTTCTACAATGCACAAATTCAGGCAATATCTAAGTCCCAGAGCTCATCTTCAGTTGGGGAATAAAATGCTGATTTGATTTTTGTTTTTTGTTTTTTGCTTTTTTCTGCTGTCCTTTCTTTGGCGTTTTTGAGACAAGGTCTCTGTTGTCCAGGCTGGAGTGCAGTGGTGCAATCATGGCTCACTGCAGCAATCTTCCTGTTTCAGGCTCCTGAGTAGCTAGGATGACAGATGTGTGCCACCACACCCAGCTTTATTTATTTGTTTGTTTGTTTGTTTATTTATTTATTTATTTATTTATTTTTGTAGAGACAGGGTCTTGCTATGTTGCCCATGCTGGTCTTGAACTCCTGGTCTCAAGCAATCCTCCTGCCTTGGCCTCTCAAAGTGCTGAGATTACTGACATGAGCCATTGTACTTAGCCATAAAGTGCTGCTGAAGTGATAAATGTGTCTCCATATAAGAAATGTGGAAGAGAGAACTTGTTGTGAACCCTAGTACATAAAATATTTTATCATATTTTATTCTTTCATTTCTTCATTCTTCCCTTCATTTCCTCATTTAATAAATATGTATTTGATGTTCAATATCATCTAGATTCTCTACTAGAATCTGAAGCATCTAGCAGCTTCTTGTTGGGAGTTTACATTTCAGCAGATAGGTAAGAAATTACATGACAAGGATTTTAGCAGAAAAAAAATATTACTGGGGGAGACCACTTAGACAAATTTGTTTTAAGCTATTCAGTTGCTCATTCATTCATTCATTCATTCATCACATATTTATTCAGCATTTAGTATATGTCAAGCACAGTGCTAGAAACTTGAGTCCAAGTCTTTATTTGTCTTTTACTATCACATCTATGGCTTCTTGCCTCACTTATTGTGGCTCAAATATACTTTTTTTTGAGCTAAAATTCTCATCAGAATTTTGATAACAGAAAGAGGTCTACTCTTTCCCTTTTGCCTAACATTATATATATTATGTTCTCAAAATGTCTGTTGTCAAAATTTTAAATATGTATAGGGATATATGTAAACTATGCCCAGCACCTCAATGTTTTCGATGGCTTGCCTTGTTATTTATAGGATCCCCTCAAAGGAATTCAGCTTCTCAAACTCAATGCTGTAGCTAGGGGGTCTCACAACATAAAGACAGATTTCCATCATGCCTGCCTGTGTTTACAAATTGTCTGTTCTAAAATTCTTTTTTGACAGTCCCAGAAGAAAATAATATATAAACGGCCAATATATTTATGCAGAATATTCTATATCTCCCTAAATCAGTTAAATGCAATTAAGATGAAATAATATTTTTTGCCCATCAAATGGGCAAAGTGAAGAACAATACTACCTAGAATTTGTGAGACTTCTTTGGCATCGATGGTAAAATAACCAATGGTAGTAATTTGGCAAGACATTGTAGATTGACAGGTTTTCTTGTCATTTCTTTTCAATTTGGGGCTTTTAAGATGCTTCCCTTTCCTGACTGTGTAGCTTTTCCTTCTCTGGTACTCTGCCCTGTGAACTCTAGCCCCTTGGTGTCCACACATTCGTAGCTCTGTCACCTCAATTCAGAAAGTACACTGAGCCCCAGTAGGGCTCCATCTCTCTTTGCTATTACCTGAAAACTCTCAAAGCAGTAAGCTCCGGTCACCCTATGGCAACTCGCAATACTCATAACAGCTCCTGCAAGTTAGGGTGCATAAAGCTCAACTGCATTAGTTTCTCATTAATCCACTCTGAGAATGGTTTGCAAGACCTGGAAAGGATATATGGGTATTTGGAGATGTCTAGGGAAAGCAAATAATCTCTGTGTGTATCTATCCATTTATCATCTCCTTACCTACCTATCTACCTATATATACAGTATATACATAGATGTATGGAGTAAAACATAAGTATTTATGATAGTAAAAGTCATATAGATCATAAAAATTCAGAGTATTAAAAGCTTGAATTTAGGATTCAAGTATTTTGAGTATGTCTTACATATATAAGGATTAAATTAATAAAGACTAAATTATATTTCAGTGAGACTATATTTCAGAATGAAAGAAATCAAAGCAGACACACACTGAATTGTAGCAATCAGGTTTTTCTATATTACACCATATTGAATCTAGAGTCTGAAAGGAAAGTTTAGCAAATAATTTTAAAGATTTTTTCTGAAACTCACAAAATCACTATGGATTGATGACATGTATACAGATTACTGGGAATGGGAAAGGCTTTAGGGAGAGCTGTCTCTTACGGAGAATCTTTGTGCATCTCTAAGAGGAACAGTTATTTTAAGTTTTTTGGAGCTTCCGTTTAACCTCTTTTCCTAAATTCTACAATCAAATTTTGTGTGATTGCGTTTAGCAGGAAAATAATCATAGCCACCAGGTTGAAAGTATTTGTTGGTGTGTGTTTGTGTGGATATTTGAGAGGCAAATACCTATGTCTATGCTATTGATAGTTTTTATGAGTTTCTCACATTGCATTTTTAAAGTTGATTTTAGTAAAGTATAATTTGCATTTAATAAAATGCTCCTATTTTCAGTAGAATGTTATATGAGTTTTGACAAATTGATGCACCAGGGTAAGCGCAACCCCTGTCAAGGTGCAAATTTTCATCACTGAAAAGTTTCCCCATGATTTTTGCAGGCAACTCCCTACACTTAGGCCTAATCAAATGTTAATTTATTTCTGTAACTCTAAATTAATTTAAACTTTTAAAAATTTTCCACAAACAAAATCATACTATTTCTGTTTGAGAAGTACAGTCTTCATTTTTTTGTTAAAATGATCGATATTCATTTCAAATAAACTCAAACAGTATAAAGCAGGAGAAATTCATATATCAATGCATCATTCTAAACCACACCACCAGATTTATTCATGTTAACATTTAGTGATTATGATTTATTTCTCGATTCACTGGATTTCTATCATTTAAAATTATTTTAATGTTTACTTATTCTCTGAGTTAGCTCATGTTTTCAGTATAAGCCTATTGACATCCAATCTGAAGGAAAATTTGTCAAAGCATGATTTTGAGTCAAAATGTCTTTCCTAAAAAACAATTTAGAATGTACTCTTTTTTTAGCTTGATTATTGCTGTAAATAATAGCAAGGGTATTTATTGCTTTAAATAATCAATGCTAAGCATCGATAATTGCTAGATCTCAGTCTAGATTTATTTACTTTTCTCTCTTGTAGGTGATTTTTGTATGTACTTGGAAGTCAAAATTCTTCCTTTATCTTTATAGTTCAATAGGTTAACTATGATTTACCTTCATGCTGCTTGTTTTCATCAGGGTTTCCCATGAGATTTTATCTTTTCAATCTGCAGTCATACCTTCCTACATTTCATACGCATTTTCCTATATTTCCAAATATTTTATGCATCATATATTATTTTTATCTCGGAGACAACAAACATCTTTATATTGGATCATTTTCATCTGTTCTATGTACTTTTCACCTTATCACTAGTTTCTATTGTAGCCTTTTTTCTTTTTGTTTACCCATTATAATTATGTCTATTTTTTCTTCTCATCCATTTACCATGTTTCTTCATCTCATTCTGTTTTGTTAACTCAGTTTTGAGTTCTTTTAGTATTATGTTAATTTTTGTGTTCTTTTGTAGTGCTGCTTTGATTTCATACATGATATTCTCTTCCATTTAATAACTTTGTCTCCTTTCTGCATATCTCATTTGTTGTTTTCTCTTCCTTTGTTCATTCTTTCCTTCACATGTGTTTATAGTATGTTTGCAAAATTGCCATGCCATTACTTTTCATTTATCTCTCAGGTACAGACGTCTTTGCTCTGATAAAATGTGAGAGAGATCCCTTGTTGTTCTTCTTAGCTGGTATTAATTTGCTTTTCTCTCCCGATTACCAGTTCTATCTATTAATTTTCTTGAGACCTAGGACTTCTGGGGGATAGAAGGAGAGCTGGGATGAGGCTGGGCACATCTGAAGTCTCTGATCTCTCTTCTAAGACCTGATTACATTTCTGATAGCAGAACCAACTCTATCCAGACAGGAGAATAAGCCCAGTTGGCAAGGGTGCTTAGTCTTTAGTCCTCCCACTTTTTTTTTGTTGTTGTTGTTACATATATATATTTGTGCCATGTTGGTGTGCTGCACCCATCAACTCGTCAGCACCCATCAATTCATCATTTATATCATGTATAACTTTCCGATGCAATCCCTCCCTCCTCCCCCCTCCCCATGATATGCCCCAGTGTGTGATGTTCCCCTTCCCGAGTCCAAGTGATCTCATTGTTCAGTTCCCACCTATGAGTGAGAACATGTGGTGTTTGGTTTTCTGTTCTTGTGATAGTTTGCTAAGAATGATGGTTTCCAGCTGCATCCATGTCCCTACAAAGGACGCAAACTCATCCTTTTTTATGGCTGCATAGTATTCCATGGTGTATATGTGCCNNANTT
>NW_016812820.1:508173-517870 GCF_001698545.2 Rhinopithecus bieti
AGTGGGAGTTACCCGATTTTCCAGGTGTTGTGTGTCTCAGTTCCCCTGGCTAGGAAAAGGGATTCCCTTCCCCCTTGCACTTCCCAGGTGAGGCGATGCCTCGCCCTGCTTCAGCTCTCGCTGGTCAGGCTGCAGCAGCTGACCAGCACCGATTGTCCGGCACTCCCTAGTGAGATGACCCCAGTACCTCAGCTGAAAGTGCAGAAATCACCGGTCTTCTGTGTCACTCGTGCTGGGAGTTGGAGACTGGAGCTGTTCCTATTCGGCCATCTTAGTCCTCCCACTTTTATCTGTAAGACATTTTCCCTCAACAGACCTGACCCCTTTTTCTACTACCTTTGAAAATAAGACCAGCTGAAATGAATGTTACATGGTGTTTTGGGCTGTGAAAGTAGGTATGTAGAGCTAAGCCACTCTCCTTTTGAAAAGCAAGGCACCTGTATGAAGCATGGACTCTGGTCTGCTCCTTGATTCCATTAACTTTTACAAAGATAGGCCTTCACTTGGGGAGGTCTGCAGATTTCCAGACCAGGTTGTTAAGGCATGGGTAAGTCAGTCTAATTCTACGATTTATTATCAGGAAGTCCACTGTCTTGCAGGTATATGCTATGTTCTCTTACACGGTTTTATTAGTATTAAGGTCAGGTTTTTAAATCTCTGTATGCTAATTCTTTTGTCATATTTTTTGACAGGTTTGGGAACAGATAAACAAAGGAAAGGGTTTTTTTTTACTGGTCCTTTTATAGCCTCCAACATCCCCATCCCTGGTAGCACAATGTCCTGGAGAGTAGGAAGTCCTCTGTACGCTTTTTGTGTCTACTGAAGTTCTCAGAGTGATATGTCAGAGTTACCACTCACAAAATCTTGCCCCTTGACCTTTCCTATTACTGACCATTTATTCCCCCAGTTCAGAAAATTGCAAGATATTAATGAAGATGCCATTTCATTACCTTCTTTCCTGATTGTATTTAAGCCGAGATGTGAGAAGCAGGAGTTGAACTCTAGGCAAACTCAAAACCTTCCATTTCTTATTTGGCTGTTATATTCCATAGTTTAAAGTTTAAAGTGTAAGGTTGCACCTCTTTCCGTTTTAAACTCTTGCTGATATTTTCTTTAACTGATTCTTTATTATATTTTGTGCATTTTATTAACTAGTGGATTCAGGAGATTCTAACAGTTTAATCTAGTCTTCCAACTTTTCCCAGACATTATAAAGACTATAGAGGCTTAAAGTAGACAGATGTTCATAAATGCAGTTTGGATATAATTTCCTAAGCCTCGTGAACCTTGTCCTGTTATGAACTTCAGTGATTGAATTCATGCCACAGAAATAGAGAAGGATATTTAATGTTCTAAATCATTCAAGCAAGATAATCTTGGCTTTTCCTTCCTTTACTCCCCTAGAAGCATATTTGTTTCCAGGAGGTATAAGAGCTAATCGCAAAAAGATATCTCAACTGTACGTTAATATTCTTAGATGTTGAAATAAGCTGGTGATCAAAAACTATGTTAAATAATTGGCAAGTAATAGAGAATAATAATGCTCTAATTAGACTCTTCTGGAAGGCTTAGTCTATGCCAGTCTCATCTAGGAATCCTACTACCCAAAAGGTAACTTATTAATACTAATTATGATTTATTTTTACCTAACAGCAGGGGCTTCAATAACAATAGAGCAACACTGAGCAAACAGGACAAGGGAAGGGTGGCATAACACATAACGGTTTGCAGTCACCTTTGTTTGACCTCCTGAATTTGTTCTTGTCCTTTTACGGTCCCAGTTTTATCATTAGTATGGGAAATACAGTCCTGTTAATTTTCTAAGGTAATTTAGAACAACAAGCATATGAAGGTATTACAGGGCTCTAAATTTCTGTATATAATACAAAATATTTAGCTGGAAACAAATCACCAACAATTTCACTGTGTATTTCCAAGGCGTTAGGATGAAGAAAATGAAGACAATATTGATAATTTAATCACAGTGACTACTAAGGAAGCTAGTTAGCAATCAAGGCAATGCAAAAGCCTATATGGGGAAAAGTAATTGCTTTTTGTATTCAACTTTTGTTGTTTGAAGTGTGAATGAGTCCTGGTGGGTGGATAAATGGCTGAATATTAATCATCCTTGCCTGCCTGGCAAGCTTCCTGGCTTTCTTGGCTGTCACTGGTACACTGGTTAGCTTGTTTTCTAGACTGGCAGCTGCCCATCCTGGAGAAGCACCCATGCATCTCTTTCCCTGCCTAGGGGAAAGTTCTACTTTTCCAAGTTCATGTCATACACTTAGAGCAGGGAGAGCCAAGCCCACTGACTAATGCCTTGTGTTTCCATCTCATTCATCAGGCTTCAGCCTGACATCCTGGGCTGCCTCAGTGTATTATTTCCAGTCTTGGCCTGAGTTGCCTCAAGCTAAATCTAGCCAAAAGCTTAATAACAGTTCCAGCTAGCTTCTCATGATTCCATTGTTCATTTTATAATATTGATTATGCCTATTGCTACAGCATAATATTTTCTACACAGTAGGCACTCATAATTTTATTTAATTTTCAGTGAGTGGTAAGAGATTTGTATAGATATTTTAAAGTTGTTTTTATATAAAATAATATAAAGAATGAAAACAATTTTTCTTTCATGGTGCCCAGAGGAACAAAGTAAATTTGAGAGTAAGAAAGGATCTTTATTTAAACTTAACATTAATAAGAAAATTACGTTGGGAGTAGTGGCTCACACCTGTAATCCCATCACTTTGGGAGGCCAAGACAGGAGGATCGCTTGAGGCCAGGAGTTTAAAATCAACATGGACAATATAGTGAGAATCTATCTCTAAAAAAATGAAAATAAAAGTAAATAGTCAGGTGTGCTGGTGTGCTCCTGTACTCCTAGCTACTTGGGAGGCTGAGGTGGGAGGATCACTGTATCCCAGGAGTGTGAGGCTGCAGTGAGTTATGATTGCACCACTGCACTCCAGCTTAGGTGGTAGAACCAGACCCCATCTCTTAAAGAAAATAAGAGAAAAACTCCTTCAGAAAAATAAAAGTATACCTTGATTTGATAATATTTTAAAGGTGGTAGGACTTAGAAGACTTTTACTCATCACTTTTAGTATCTGTTCTCACTTCAGCTTATGTTTTGTGCTGTGGATTTTCTAATGAAATAAACTGAAATAAGTCAATGTGAAGAAACTTCATTTAGTTCAATAGACACAGACACCATTTAGAAGTTTCTAAATTTAAACAGTATTACTAAATCAAATTTATTTTACCAAAATGAGATAACTACTTTGGAGAATTTTCAAAATCCAGACAACTAATGACAAAATAATTTTAAGGTTTTTTTTTTAAGAAGAGTAATGGCCGGGCGCGGTGGCTCAAGCCTGTAATCCCAGCACTTTGGGAGGCCGAGAAGGGCGGATCACCAGGTCAGGAGATCGAGACCATCTTGGCTAATACAGTGAAACCCCATCTCTACTAAAAAATACAAAAAACTAGCCGGGCGAGGTGGCGGGCGCCTGTAGTCCCAGCTACTAGGGAGGCTGAGGCAGGAGAATGGCGTAAACCCGGGAGGCGGAGCTTGCAGTGAGCTGAGATCCGGCCACTGCACTCCAGCCTGGGCGACAGACAGAGCGAGAGTCCGTCTCAAAAAAAAAAAAAAAAAAGGAAGAGTAATGATTATTTATTAAAAGCAGTCAATTAAAAAAATACTTTGATTTTATTCCCCAATCAAACAGAGGAACAAAGGCGGTATTAGGAGGAAAGTGATCCAGTCAAAGTGAAAACAATGCTCCTGAAACTTCAAGAGCTGAATATGACTTTTTCAAGCACTATCCAAGAAAAAGTGCAAAACACTATGAATGCTTAAAGATAATGCGAATATATTTCCTAAAAATAGCAGCATTGTTTTCCTCATCACCAACAGAAAGTACTTGTTAAGCACTTATAATTTCTATTAATTGAAAACATTGATTCTATATTTAATGCATTATAAAATAGAATATATGCATGCATAGAAACACACATGCATGCAAACATACATATTTGGTTGCAGAAGAAAACACAAATGTACATAAAATATTATATTCAGTTAATCACCAAGGCAAAGTACTTAGTTAGATAACCTTTTACGAACTTCTAAAATGTCTTGGTTGCTTTGAGCTCTGGGTGTTACTTGATAGACTCTCCATTTCACTCATACAACAAACCTAAAGGGAAAGTCTTTCCTGATTTTTATCTCCTTAAAGAGATACTATATGGCTGTGCTGATCCTGGAATACACAGACCTAGAATTTAAAACCAATGTAATGCTGATATTTTCAGATGAAAATATTCTATTTCCAACCTACCATAGCCTAAGAAATTCAACTTCCTCGTTGTACAGAGTGATAAGTCAAATTAATTTCTGGAGACATAAACATTCATTAATGCAAACACTTTTTTCCAGAAATATCTGACAAATTATATATTTCATTTTAGCTGGGAATATGGGTAATATATTAATTTTCTCTTGCTGCTGTAACAAATTACTACAAGATTAGAGGCTTAAAACAACTCAAATTAAATTTCTTTTGGTTCTGAGTGTCAATTCCAACATGGGTTAACTGGGCTAAAACTACATGTCAGTCACTTGGTGTTTGGAGGCTCTAGTAACTTGATAGTGAACAAATCTTGCAGATTCCCTATTGATCAAGTGATCAAATTATCAATAATGAGGCATTTATTTATTATTTTCTAATATAATACTTTGAGAAAGGCACAACATCATTTTTGTGGTATTTTGACCAAGAAAGAATAACTTCAACATAATCATGAGAAAACAGCAAACTAATATTAAGAGGTATTCTATAAAACAGCTAACAAACGCTCCTCAAATATGTTAAGTTCACAAAAAGCAAAGTCTAAGAAATTGTTACAAGGAGGAGGATATTGAGAAGACATGACAGCTGAATGCAATGTAGAATCCTGATTGCATCCTGGACCAGAAAAGCACAGTAGAGAAAAATCTAATGAAATAAAATAACATCTTCAGTTTAACTGATAGTATTGTATCAACATTAATTATTGATTCCATTATTTCTAATTATACAAAATGAAAACATTAGGGCAGCCTAGGTGAAGCTGGAAACTCTCTTGCACTATTTTTGCAACTTTTCTGTAAGTTAAAAATTATTTCAAAATAAATTTTGTTATTTACAGTTTAAGTATCTACTTTAATGCTCTCAAGACACCAGAGCTGCTTCTGTTAACCAGCTTCTCCAGATATATCTCATTTTCTATGGTTATTACATGGATGTGTTCAATGTCATTTTGGTGAGTCTCATACCACAGTCTTTGCAAGCATACCTTGTTTCATCGTATTTCATTTTACTGTGCTTGGCAAATATTGCGTTTTTCATAAATTGAAGGTTTGTGGCAACTCTACATAGATGAAGCTTATTGGCACCATCTTTCCAAGAGCATATGCTTACTTTGTGATTCTACGTCATAGGTTGACAATTCCCACACTATTTTTATCTTTTTCACTATTACATTTGTTATGATAACCTGTGATCAGTGGTCTTTGATGTTATTATTGTGATTGTTTTGGGATGCCACAAACTGTGCCCACATAAGATGATAAACTTAATCAATAAATGTGTTTGTTCTGACTGCTCCACCTACTGGCTTTTTCCCGTCTCTCTTTCTCTTCTGGTCTTACTATTCCCTGAGACACAACCTAAAATTAAGCCAAATAATAATCCTACAATGGACTCTAAGTGTTTAAGTGAAAGGAAGAGCCAGACATCTCTCACTAGACCTCTTGAAACAAACAGTCAAGTTGTGTATGAAAGGGAAAAGTTCTTGAAGGACATTAAATGCTACCCCAGTTTACATACAAATAATACAAAGTGAAACGGCCTTATTGCTGATAAGAAGAAAGCTTAGGTGGTCTGGATTAAAAATCAAGCCAGCTACAACATTCCCTTAAGCTAACACCTAATCAAGAGAAAGACCCCAACTCTCTTTAGTTACATGAGGGCTAAGAGAAGTAGGAAAGGTGCAGAAGAAAAGTTTGAAGCAAGCAGAAGTCACTTCATGGGGTTTAAGAATCTGTCTCCATAACAGAAAAGTGCAAGATGAAGCAGCAAGTGCTGATATAGAAGCTGAAGCAAGTTATACAGAAAGTTGTGCAGAATATTTAACTAAGATAATTGATGAAGGTGACTGCACTTAACAACAGATTTCAATGTAGATAAAACAACCTTCTATTGAAAGATGATGCCATCTAAAATGTTTATTGCTAAAGGGGAGAAGTCAATGACTGACTTCGAAGTTTCAAAGGGCAGGTGGACTATCTTGTTAAAAGGTGACTTTAACTTGAAGTCGATGCTTATTAACCATTCTGAAAATCTTAGGATCCTTAAGAATTATGCTAAATCTTCTCTGCCTGTTCTCTGCAAATGTAACGACATAGTCTGAATGACAGCGTATCTGTGTGCAGCCTGGTTGCTGAATATTTTAAGCCCATTGTTGAGGCCTACTGTGCAGAAAAATAAAAAAAAATTCCTTTTGAAATATTACTGCTCATTGGCAACACACCTGGTCACCCAAGAGGCCATGCCTACTTAGACCATATTCATTTTGCAGCTCATGGCTCAAGGAGTATTTCCACTTTCAAGTCATATTACTTTAAAGTATATTTTGTGAGCCTATAGCTGTCACATACTGTGATTCTTATGATGGACATGGTAACCAAACTGAGAATTTTCTGGAAAAATCCATCATTCTAGATGCCATTAAGACCATTTGTGATTCATGGGAGAAGGTTAAAATACCAAAAATAACAGGAATTTGGAAGAAGTTTATGCCAACCTTTATGGATGATTTTGAGTGGTTCAAAAATTCAGTAGAGGAAGTAACTGCAGATGTGGTGGAAATGGTAAGACAGCTGGAATTAGAAATAGAGCTTAAAGATGTGACTGAATTGCTGCAACCTCATGATAAAACTTGAACTGATGAGGAGTTGTGCCTTATGGATGAGCAAAGAAAGTGATCTCTTGAGCTGGATCTGCACTGGCAAAGATGCTGTGAACATTGTTGAAATGCCAACAAAAGATTTAGAATATTACATAAATTTAGTTGATAAAGCAGCTTCAGCGTTTGAGAGGATTGTCTCCAATATTGAAAGAAGTTCTGTGGGTGAAATGCCATCAAATAGTATGACATGTTACAGAGGAATCTTTTGTGAAAAGAAAGGTCAATTTATGCAGCAAACTTTATCGTTGCTTATTTTAAGAAATTGCCATATCCACCCTAATCTTCAGCAACTAGTCAGCAGTCATCAACACTGAGGAAAGATGAAAAATGTTTATGACTCACTGCGGGCTCAGATGATCATTAGCATTTTTTAGTAATGAAATGTTTTTAAATTAAGGTATATATGTTTCTTTGTTTTAGAAAAATGCTATCACACACTTAGACTATGGAATAGTGTTCAAAGAACTTTGACATGCACTGGGAAACCGAAAAAAACTGTGTAATTCACATTCTTGTCAGTTGCAGGAAATGTGTGTAAGAATATTAGCATTGAATAGTGAGGAATAACCAGGCACCTCAGATTAAGTACCTTGAAATTTAGGTCACTTAAGATAATTTAAGTGATATTCACTTTATTGCCGTGGTCTAGAACAGAGCCTTCAGTTTCTCTGAGGTGTGCCTATACCTACTGCCACTTTGTGACCTAATGACAGGTCAACATGTTGGGAGCTATTTTATTTCTCCTTCATACTTTCTCAGCTATTCAATTAACTTGCAAAATGACAAGATGATTACTGCCTTGTAGTCTAAACCAGCAGGTTACCCAAAAATGTGGTTTCATGCTGAGAATAAAACATCACTAAAATTAGTAATTTTAATATTACAACTTATAATAAAATTAATAAATTGGTAAATATAAATACCAGCATTAATTTAAACACCCCACCAGATTAAGAGGTCTATTTAAACATCAGCTATGCTTTGGTTATTCAAGTTTTTTTACTTTCTATTTAATTAGTTTATTTTTTATATTTTGTAGGGAGGGAGTCTCACAACGCTGCTCAAGGTGGTTTCAAACTCCTCGGCTCAATTGATCCCTCTGCCTCAGCTTTCCTAAGTGCTGGCATTACAGTTGTAAGTCACCACACCCAGCCCTCAACTTTGTTTAGTCATAGCATTGCCTATATCTATTTTGAATATTACTCTTCTAGAATCTACCATGTCTGCGACTCAGATATGGTAAAATAAATCATTGTGAATTAATCTCCTATACTCGAAATTTATATGGCATAGTCATAAAACTATTTTGTTTTCTTTGTTTTCCTGTCTATTTTGCTTAGCCTGTTAGTTAAAGAAACAACTTGGTTTTCCTTATTTGGTATTCCTATCAGCTAATAGATATCTTGTATTTTTCTCCTAACTTATTTGTTCTTCCTATTAGAAAATGAAAAGTAATTAAGCCTTTTACTAATCATCAAGTTTTTTGATACATAGTTCCTTTTGAAACTACAGCTTTGGTCACTGGGAATATTTATAGGCAAGGTTTAGGCATGAAACTTTTTTCTGTTCCTTCTCTTAATAGTAAGCTTAGCTGGCTTTTAGCTTATAGTCAAACCATATTCTGATTCAAGCTACTGTCAGTTGTAATTTAAACTCATTTAGGACATACTTTTAAACCACATTTAAGTTGAGAATAGCTAGTTTTAAAATAAAGATGTAAAGTGATTTTCTTCAGCAGTCCTGAAAAATCATTGAAGTGTCCTGGGCTTTTAATTCTATCCTATAAAAGGTAGCTAGTAATACTCTCAGTTAATTACCTTAGTTCTGAGAAGAGCAAATAAACAGTCATTTACAGGAAATGTGTGTAAGAATATTAGCATTGAATAGTGAGGAATAACCAGGCACTTCAGATTAAGTGCCTTGAAATTTAAGTCACTTAAGATAAATTAATGGTTCTTCTACTATATCTCCTAATATGCCTAAAAATAAGAAGGAAATTTTGGGGGATGAATTTAAATTCAGAGGCTTTTAAACACGTCCTCAGGAAGCAGAACAAGTCTAGGGTATAGTACTCTGCAAAGAGTCTTGAGATTATTCAACCAGTATGTGTAGGTGTCATATTTATTTTAATTTCCACACCATTTTACCTCTGTAAGGGTACTAACTTGCTCTGTAATGTATTTTACTGATGTGGATTCCTCTTCGTAGATTACAAACTTTTTTGGAGGGAAATTGTCTTCATTTTAAAAACTAATTTAATGAATAGTAAACTGCTCTAAATACAAGTGCTTAGTAAATATTGGTTAAAATAAAGGAATATAACTTTTTAAC
Organism: Rhinopithecus bieti; assembly: GCF_001698545.2. Classification (NCBI taxonomy): domain Eukaryota; kingdom Metazoa; phylum Chordata; class Mammalia; order Primates; family Cercopithecidae; genus Rhinopithecus; species Rhinopithecus bieti. The sequence goes on from NW_016812820.1 coordinate 517,516, forward strand.
ACTTTATGTTTTAGAAAAAAATCATTTGCAAAAATCTAAAAGAAAGAGTATGTTATTGGTGTATATCTGAAGAAGACAAGCCAGGAAGAGAAAACAATTTGTGTGAAGACACTGTGAGGAGACTGTGCCAAGTGATATTCTAGGTAGCGCTGCTTAGGGCAGTGGTTCTCAACTGGGAGCAATTTAGCTATTTAGCTTCCCCAAGGGGGCATTTAGAAATGCCTGGAGTCATTTTTCCTTGTCATTACCTGGGAGACAGAAACATTGCTGCTGGCATATAGAGTTGGCTCCTTGTATCTGTCAGTTCCACCTATGCAGATTCCACCAACAGCTTTATATATATATATATATATAT
>NW_016812820.1:518329-523313 GCF_001698545.2 Rhinopithecus bieti
TATATATATATATATATTACAACAGCTAAAACTAATACAAATAAAATATACAGTGTAAAACTACTACATAGAATTCACATTGTATTAGGTATTATAAGTAATCTAGAGATGATATAAGGCTTACAGAAAGATGTGCAGAGGTTGTATGCAAATGCCAACCCATTTTATATACGAAATTTGAGCATCTATCAATTTTGATGTCCGTGAGGGTCCTGGAAGCAATACCCTATGGATACAGAGGGACCGGTGTAATGGGTAGAGACCAGGCATGCTGCTAAATATTCTAGAATGCACAAGACAAAGAATGATCTGGTCAAAATGTCAACAGTGACAAGGTTGAGAAACCCATGTATAGATTAAACCAAGCTGGAGTCAGCATGCTAGAAAGGAATTTCGTGATGTCTTCTCCCTTCTCCAAATAATGTAAAATAATTTTTATTATGTACCATCTTCTTTTCTTAAACATTTATTTTTTCACTTACTCCCCTATTCCATACAATTGTATTATAAATAAAAGATCTTTGCCTTTAAAGTTACAGTAGAAACACGACCTGGTGTAGGCTTCTGCCAAAGGCTTTCTTTTTTTGGCAATCTGAATTTTTCCCTTTCTCTATGCATGATCTTCCAAGATAGTCTACACAAATGTCTTACGTGGCCTTATACCTTAGAAGAATGAAAAGTTCTTCCTTTTGGGAAGGCAAATTTGCTTCTATAACTTTTTCTCCTCTGCTTTTGTGGGTATGAGAGTTTCTCTACTACGAGACGGTAGGATAAAGGTTGATTTAACAAAAGTAAAGATTGACAAGATAAAATGACAACCAAAAACAATGACAAAATTGGAATTCAGGAATAATGTTCACTTTGGCAATGTGGCTAAATATAACTTGGGTTAAGGATCTCTGGGGTTAGGAATCCTTTTGTGTGATATGTTATTTTGAATGTATAGAGCATTCATTTTAACAGATTGAAAAGCTGACTAGGGCAATGGAATTACCTCTGATAAGAGAGCTGGCAATCATGTAACCCTGAAGGTCATGGAGTAATATGGCAGAAGAAGCAAGTCTGGGGCCTGGGAGTCCTGAGGTACTCTAGTAATTGTGGTTTTTCTCATACTCTCTGGATCTGGGGTGACCCAGAACACAGTCATAATTCCTGAACTGTTTGCAAATGCAAACCTTGAGATCTTCCCAAGCCAGTCACCCAATCAATAATCAGCTCAAGATCATCCCTATACTCTGAGTAGAATTAGTTATCAATATTTAGGGCACAAAATTCATTTTGGTGAGATGCCCTAGGCCATTGACACTGGTCATATAATAATCTAATGTGTTTGCTGCAATGACACATCGTAGCCCTGAGTCTGAGTTCTGACTCTAACATGGTATTTCTTTACACTAGTTTTCTCAATAATATGAACAACCTGCCTATCAGCTGAAATGTGAAGTATGATACACACTATCTATCCTTACTGCAAGCCCAATTAATGGTTACTAATATGAACAACTTACCTCCTTCTTGCTTTCAGTGCCTGAATTTTTATTGTCTGTACTTTTCCTATAGTGAAGTAGTTTCATAGCTTGGTAAAGCCTCAGAATTTTTTATAAACAGTATCTAAAAGGCAGCTAGATGCAGCTCTAAGACATCAAGCAAATGACCCAGGACTTGTTATTTTTCTTGTTGGTTTCTGCGTAGCTAAGACAAAGGTTTTTTCTTGGCCTCCACTCAGCAATATGCAAAAAGCTGAAGCTTTTAAAGTGGGAGAAGAAACAGAAGGAACAGAGGAGGTAAGGTTTTGTTTCACAAAGAAATTCCAGCAAGTTACCTATGGATACATTATTAATCAACTTCACCTGTTGATAGTACAGGTTGGTTTATTGATATTCTTTATGCTTGTTGGTAAAATAAAGGGGAGGGGAAGGAGATTGAATAATGTCAGTTGTCTTACAATTGTTCTCTGTTTCTACTTTTTGCTTGGAAACTTTAGTACAGTACATGGCTGTTTCAGTAATTGTGGTATGAAAAACATCTGTGGAGGACAGTTTAACATGTTTGTCTCTGCAAAGCCCTGTAGCAAATAACATGTACATCATCAACTCTCTAATAACTCTTATAGGAGGTCTCTAATGACTGAGCACACATCAGGGGAAAGATGTATAATTTAATACCTTGAAATAGAAAAACAAAAAAAGGAAGAAATTTGACCTGCTGGGAGTTTCTCATTAAATATCCAGAGCTCCAGTGACTGCTGTTTCCTAGTTTAGTCAGGAAAGTCTTTGTTAAGCATGTGCTTTGAGTCTTTGACATTCTGTTCTGTCAGTGATACCCAAAACACCCACACTGCAATCTAATTTCCCATATCTTATCACTTATTTCCACAATGTGGACAGAGACTCTTGGAGATCAGATCTACTCTTTATTACCAAAAGTCTCAATTATATTAAATTGTCTCTCTAAAGATTTTAGGATCTGGGACAGGACTGGCTACATAATTTGCCAGGCACAGTGACAAATGACAATAAGGAATCCTTATTCAAATCTTTCAGACGTTTTGAGATGGCAACAGTAGAGCATTAAACCAAGCATGGAATCCTCCATGACTGCACAGGTTGCACACCTGCAAAGCATGTCTAGGAAGCTGGCATACCCATGACGGACAACACATGTCTGGGAAGGCCACTTGGAAATCGCAAAAGCCATTCTGCACAAGGAAAACCCTGTAAATATAATATTATAGTATTTATAGTTATCAAACTTCTGATGGTATTTCTCTTTGCATGTTCAAAAATGCTTGAAAAGACCAATTTCTACCATTTTTTGTAATTCTATGAAGGCATACTTAAATTGTACATATTTAAAGCATAAAACTTGGCAGTTATGCACATGACCCTCCCCCCGCCCACCATCCAGAAATAAGACTTCACCACAACACATATTTCTGTCATCCCTAAAGGTTTCTTCATGCCCTTTTGCAGTCCATACTCTAACCTCTCTCAAACTTGTCTCCAGGTAACAACTAATAGGCTTTCCTCAAGTCTGAATTTTCTAAAAGCATAGAATATTTACATTTGCATGGCTTTTCTCACTCAGCATGGCTTTGGCGTTCATTCATATTGCCACATTTATCAAGAGTTCATCGCTTTTTATTGCTGATCAGCATTCCCTTGGATAAACTGTTTATCCGTCACATGTTGATGGACAGTCAGGTTGTTTCCAGTGTTTAGTTGTTGCATGTAAAGCTATTAGAAATACCCACTCTTGTGTGAAGTATGTTTCTTTTTTAATTTTCTTGGGTAAACACCTAGGAGTGGAATCGCTGGGCTATCTAGTAATTATATGTTTGAATTTTGAAAAAAGTCCCTAATTGTGTGTCAAATTGATTACTGCATTTTACATTCTTACCAGCACTGTCTGAAGGTGCTAGGTAGTTCTATATACTCAGAAAGACTTGTCTGGTCAGAAAAGATGAACTCATGCAATATTTAATTATCTTTTAATATTACCTTGAATTTATTTGGAGAAAATTTTCACTTTTACTTCCAAAATATTATTATGAACATTTTCAGACATGAAAGTGGAACAATTGTACTGTGAGCCCCCATATATATATGGGTCTAGTCTTCACTAAATTTTAAAGGATAAAGGTTTTACACACACACACACACACACACACACACAGACACACAACAAAGAATAACATAGATCTCAGGTACAAATTGTCACCCCATAACAATCATTTTCTTCTAGGAATTTTCACTTACATCTGATTTTTTTATTAGATTAATCAAATTAAATCTAGAAAGGAATTTATAAATCATATGGTTCTCAACATCCTCATTTTCTTCATTATACACATAAGGAAACTATGGCCAAATTAAAATGATTCACTCAGGGCATCAGAAGATTAAGAAGTGAACTAGGTTTATGATTTCTAGATCAGATTTCTGTGCACAAATCTACATTTCCTCAAATAATTAACAATGATTTATATTTTAAATGAACATTACACATTCTTACTACTGAATTATAAAATTACTTTGCAGTTTTTTTATGTGCCTTCAATTCTGTATTATATACAAAATCATGTGCTTTTAATATTGGAAAGAACCTTACTATCATATAAATTCTAGTTCAATCCTAGGGTCCATTTGAAATCTGTCTCTAATGTGAGTAAATCAGTACTTTGAAATAACATTTAATGTAATTCACTTATTTATCATGATTTTATGTATTTGGAGGGAAACATCCAGTTTGTAATCCTGTTTTTTGCTCTCCTTTCGTCTCCTTGTGCCCATTTTGGGGACACAGCTTCATGTCACAAACTTCATCAGGGAAATTTTCAGGTGAAGAAACAGGAAGTGGAACTCAGAGAAGTCCAATTTTATTTGTTAATAAGGAGGAGGTTGAAAGCAATGGTTAAAATTGGATTTTTAAACTATCAGTAGATGTAATTTATTCCATCATGCTGGTTCCCTATTTGCCTTCTCTTTACTGCAGGTAATTGAGAATTAGTCACATTTGTTATTTTTAGCACTCCCTGATTTTGTCTGGAAATGGAAGTGAAGCTATAAAACAGGTAAAGAAAACTATTTAAAGTCTTTAAAATATTTTAAAATCAGAATTTTGGTTCAGTTAGCTACAAAATACTCAGAGACTTGGGAAAAGATAGTTTCAAGATACAGATTAAGTTAGTGTTTTTGGAGTTTATTATTCTGCTTCATTTAGATAACTAAAACTGGACTGACTCACTGAAAAGAGCTACTTGCCACACATCCTAAATTAAGTGTATTGTTATTAAGAAGAGAGCTGGGGACACTCATTTCATTTATTTTACTACCAATGCTTGATTTTGAAGATGAAACTTTTGAAACTTTGGGATACTTATTTTTCCCCCTTAACTCTGAAATTTACCCATTGACACAAACTGTTTTCAGGGTAAGTGCATTTAAAATGTATTCAGTAGGCTTTTGAAGTTTAGTTTTTTTTT
>NW_016812820.1:525442-532024 GCF_001698545.2 Rhinopithecus bieti
ATTCATAGGTATCCTCAAAATGAAAAAGTAGAGCTTCTAAAGCTATTTCTTAGTAAGGATTTAAATTCATGCACAGCCTGTTAATTTGAAGGGTATTTGAAGTTTAAATTAATGCATCAGTGATCCTTGAAATCCCAGGCAACTGACATACACAAATACAGAATTCTGTAAACAATATTTTTGTCCACAGTTCATTTATACATGCTTATAGAAATTAGTCATGCTAAACTGTAATTTATCAAATCGCTGGTAACAGAACAAAGCACCCTGTCATATTATACTTAAAATATCAATGTTTGATACTAACTTCTTTCTACATAAAGATATGACATTTGATTGCAAGTACTTATGATACCAAGGTTCTCATCTTAACAGTGAGAAGGAAAAGTGTTCCATCTTAAGAATCACTATGCCAGTTAACAAATATACATATAATAAATTACTATTTTCTACATTAAAATGATCTTCCAACATGCTGAGAAATTTAACACATCTACCAAGTAGAAGTTGTTCATATATCACCATAGAGATTAGAATCATCACTGTTAAGTACACATACTTAAAATAATGGCAAAGCCGTAAGCCCCCATTATAGATCTCTTTCGCTTTTTACACAAATGCATTAACCATGGGACAATCTTCTATCATTGAAAATAGGTAGAAAGCACTTCTGAATAAATTACTTAAGAATAATGTCTATTACACACAGGCATTCATAGAATTTATGAATAATTTGGCAGTGTATTTCAGGGAACTAAATGCTAATATTTTGTCCATTATGTTAAATTTTTTAAATTTTTTTTTTAATTTCTTTTTTGAGACGGAGTCTTCCTCTGTCGCCCGGGCTGGAGTGCAGTGGCCGGATCTCAGCTCACTGCAAGCTCCGCCTCCCGGGTTTACGCCATTCTCCTGCCTCAGTCTCCTGAGTAGCTGGGACTACAGGCGCCCCCCACCTCGCCAGGCTAGTTTTTTGTATTTTAGTAGAGACGGGGTTTCACCGTGTTAGCCAGGATGGTCTCGATCTCCTGACCTCGTGATCCGCCCGTCTCGGCCTCCCAAAGTGCTGGGATTACAGGCTTGAGCCACCGCGCCCGGCCATTATGTTAAATTTTGATTTTAAGATTAGTTTCATTTCAATTTTCCATTATCTTTTTATTATAAACTTATTCAGATCCTTCAGAGCACACAGAAAATTTTCATAATTCAAATGGAAAAGTTATTCCTTTGGATGCAAAACATGGAAAATAATCTGATTACATTAATAACTTAAAATGTTTAACTTTAATAACTGATAATTGTAAAAGGTAATGTTTATAATTAATGCGATATTCTTGGGGTTATAAATGTCTTAGGAATAAAATTTGGAGGAGATAGGGTATGTTTTACAAGTGAATCATAATGGAGCAGAGAATCGAGAATTTTAAGTTTAAAGAGGCTTCATTTGCCTTTTAAGATATCAGCAGATAGTCAACTGCTTTACCTTATTCTTTCATTTCTATTCCTACCTAGTTCCACGGCCTCAGCTTTTTCTAGCACTTCAATGTGAGACTCCCTCATATTCCCAAATCAGTATAGGAGGATTGGGCATATTTAGAGAGGCATGGAGTTTTCATGAAGTAGGAGCTGTTTATAACTTTCCTCCTAAAAATAAAAAGTGGGTTCTCACTCATGAATATTAGACTATCTTTTATAGAAAAAGTTTTGCAAACTTATATTCAGGACAGATGTTCGGACAGACACCAGTTTGCCTCTGAAGAAAATAGGGCAGTTTAAAGTGGGTATGCTCTTCAAAATTGCAAGACAATCACAATCCTCTTATTTGCAATTCTTCCTAACCCCAATTCCCATAACTCCTGAACCTACAAATGTTTTCATTATTTGTTTGATCTCAATCATTTCTTTCTCTTTGATTTTACATCCCGTCTGAACTGTCATTGGAAGACTGATTACTGTTTATTTTTACTTTGAAATTTTGATTTTTCTTTCAGCACAAACTGGAAATTTTCCACAGTGCTTCAACCATTTGAATGCAAACATCCACTTTTCATTTGGAAATCACAGGACTTATTGCTTTTTGAAGACTCACTAAGTCATAAAAAAGCTTCCTATTTCTAGGATGTATGTAAAATTATGACAATAGCTGACATGGTAATAAAAAGACCCTGTGGCATCTTCTGGTTTCTTCTTACTTTTCTTTTTCTTATGATTGATTCTAGGAAGAAACATTGTGCTTTGAACTTCAAAGCTGAGACACGAGATGCCAGCTTAGTTCTGAGAAATGATTGATTTCATACAAAACAGTTATTTTGTTTTCCCTCGAAACTTCAAGATTTTCTCCTCATTCTGGGTTGGTATAGAATCACATCTTCAGTGAGCCTTCTTCAACCCCAATCCAATGAACTCCCAGATGCTGTCTTTCATTTTGTCCTTATTGCTGTCATTACCTTTTGTTTTATTATTCACTATTTGTTAATTTGTTTCTTTATCTTTTTTTCTTTTTTTTAATTATTATTATACTTTAAGTTCTAGGGTACATGTGCATAATGTGCAGGTTTGTTACATATGTATACTTGTGCCATGTTGGTGTGCTGCACCCATCAACTCGTCAGCACCCATCAACTCGTTCTTTACATCAGGTATAACTCCCAATGCAATCCTTCCCCACTTCCCCCTCCCCATAATAGGCCCCGTTGTGTGATGTTCCCCTTCCCGAGTCCAAGTGATCTCATTGTTCAGTTCCCACCTATGAGTGAGAACATGCGGTGTTTGGTTTTCTGTTCTTGCGATAGTTTGCTGAGAATGATGGTTTCCAGCTGCATCCATGTCCTCTTTATCTTTTTTGTCCATTGGAACACAGGATTTATAACCAGAGGCATCATTTCTTTCTTGTTCATTACTGCAAAGAACAAAACCCACACAAAGAAGACTCTCAGGAAATGTTGGCTGAATGACAGAATGAACATTGATAAATGAAGACTTCTCCAAATAACTGATGCTAGACATCTCTAAATGTAAAACAGTATTAATTGAAATATTATCTTAATTTCATTTAATTGAAAACATGGAATTACATATATGTTAAGTCATTTTAGAAAGAAATGTTAGAATGTTAAGTGTTAATGTCAATTCTGGCAATAGTCTAGATATAGCTAATTTGTTCTAAAATATTCTTAGTAATTGTGTAGTTGATTTTGAATTTTTATTTCTGAATGTCTTCAATATGACTGCATGCTGGCGAAAATGAAGACATTCCTTTGTGCTTTTATGGTATTTGTAATTTAAAGGTACATTCATTCTTTAATGACCTTGGAGATAACTTCTGCAATCATTGTGGCTAGTGGTTGTACCCGAAGGTTTTATTTTTCCCTTTCTGCTGCTGAAACTAGAATGCGCCCTTGATTTCACACTCTTGCTGAACTGATACTTTTGTTCCTGCCCAGATATCAGAAATAGCATGTGACCATGACATCATACATAATTTTTCCATCAAAACATTTGAAAATAACTTGGATTCATTTATTAGAGTTTTATTTTCCCAAATCTTGCAGTACCCTAGAGTTCTACAGTAATTAACCTTACGCTGAATGGCAGAGGACATGCACTAAGCTCTTATTTAAAATCTATTCATGATGCATTTTAAATATTCAGTAGAGACTTCTTAAACATGCAACCGTAGTCTATTGAAAATGGATTTCCTAAAGCCAGGAGATTGGATATTAATATCTGACATTTGTATAAAGACAGGTTTTGTTAACCTATTATAAAAGGACTGATGATGTGATTATATATTGTTTACTAGCTCACTTATATTTCTCTGTGCTAATAATTACTGTACCCTATTTGTTCAGTTTTTTTACTTTATTTTCATTAAGCATTGTTTTTACAATCTTTTTTTAATCTTAGCTTATGTTTGATTTATGTTTTTGATTGAATAAAGGTTATTTGTTAATATAGAATCTGCTGTCATTTCAGTTTTATCTTTCCCAAGTAAAATTTATACAAAATGTATTAAAAAAGAAATTCTGAAACTCCTGAAATAAAATGTTTAAGGGCATTAGTACCTTTGTGCCTGTAGTGTCATAGCCATTCTTATTTTAACATTTTGTGAAAATCTTCACACCCAGGAGATATTTGGCAATGTCTGGAGACATTTTGGTTATCACGACCATATGGTGTGAATGCAGCTAGTGAGTAGAAGCCAGAGATGTATTAAACATCTTATAACACAGAACACCCCTCTACAACAAAGAATTATTCTGCCTAAAATGTAAATAGTGCTGAGATTAAAAAACACAAGTTTAAGCAAATTAAATTTTAAAAATTTAAAAATCTTAAAATCATAGATAAAAGAATCCTTACTCAATGTATTGAAAGTTTTCAAAAAGAGTAAAGTATTTTAAAAGTGTCTTCTTGGCCAGGCACAGTGGCTCACGACTGTAATCCCAGCACTTTGGGAGGCCAAAGCAGGAGGATTATTTGAGGTCAGGAGTTCGAGACCACCCTGGCCAACATGGTGACACACCATCTCTACTAAAAATACAATTATGTGAGTGTGGTGTTGAATGCATGTAATCTCAGCTATTCGGGAGGCCAAGGCAGGAGAATTGTTTGAGCCTGGGAGACAGAGGTTGCTGTGAACCAAAACTGAGCCACTGCACTCCAGCCTGGGTGACAGGACGAGACTCTGTCTCAAAAAAAAAAAAAAAAAAAAAGGAAAAATCTTATCCTCAGGAAAACATGAGCAGTAGGGCTAACAAGAAATGAAGCCATGAGTAATTAGAGAAGAGATTGCATAGGCCTTTGTAAAACATTCTTAAAAACTGGCTCTTACATTGAATGAAGTGCGATATCGTTATATACTATGGAGCAAAGGAAAAGCATAGTCTAGATTATATTGTAACAGGATCCTTTGGCTACTGTAGTAGGCAGAATGCTGAAGATGTTCCCCGAGATTCTCTTCCCTTGGTTAGTCAATAAAACATGAATCTAGGTACTGCTGTGAAGGGACTTTGTAAAGCTAACAGGCCTTGAGATAGTGAGATCATGGATTATCTAGATAGATCAATTTTAATCACTTCAGTCCTTAACAGTAGAGACATTTTTTCTCCTGGGGTCAGTCAGAGATATGTGGCAGAAGAAGGAGGCAGAGGAAGGATAAAAAGTGTGAGAAAAATACCACTCTCCCTTGTTTACTTTGATTATCAAAGAAGGAGGGATAAGCCAAGTAAGGTGGGAAGCTTTTAGACATATCCAACTGAAAGCCAGCAAGATGACTGGGAATCTCAGACTTCTACTGCATGAAACTGAATTCTACCATCAACCTGGATGACCTTGGACTCTTTTCCCCTAGAGTCTCCAAAAGCAATACAATTCTGCTGACACCTTGATTTTGACCGAAATGGAGAACCAGCTGGGCCATGTTGTGCTGGACTTCTGACTTATGAAAATTACGAGATCATAAGTAGTTACTGTCTTAAGCCATGTATTTTATGATCATGGTTTCAGCTGCAACAGGAAACTAATACAGTTGCTGTGTTGAGAATTATGGACTCTGGAAAAGTAGGGATAGAAATAGGAAAAGTAACTGGGAAGTTCATTAATAAACTGGACATAAGATGAGGGTGGCCTCGAACAAGGTGTTGGTGATGGAAATAATAAGCATTGAGTGCATTCTGGATATATTTTGAAGGTAGAGCCCATAGGATGTGCTAAGGCATTGGAGGGTTGATGGAAAGGAAACAGAGAACACAAAGGAAGTGCTGAAGGCTCTGTCTGAGCACTTGGAAGGATAGAGGTGCCATGATTAAACTGGGTAAGACTGAGCATATTGTGAGGGAAAGATTAAGATATTGGTTATAGACATGTTCAGTTCTTGTTAGTCATTCAGTTGGATGTATTGAGTAGGCAGTTGAAAACTGGGGTTCAGGAGGAAGTTCTTGACTGAAGATATGTTCTTGGCAGTATATAATTGGTATATCAAGCCAACATATAGCCAAGGAAGTAGGTATAAATAAATATAAAGAGATCTAAGGAATGAACTCCAAAATTTAGAGGTCAAAGAGGTGACAAGGAACCAGCTAATACCACTGTGCCGAGACAAATAAGAGAATATAGCTCGTGAAGATAGTTTTGTGATAGAGAAATATTTGTAAATAGTTTAAATTTTTTTCTGTAAAAATTCTTATCTAGGTTTGAAACAAGTAGAAACACATTCAATAATATCTAGTAAGAGTCATCCATTTTCAGGTAGAAAATAATGCAAAAAATATATCGTTTTATAACTTGAAGAAATTTTGTGAGTTTTTTATTTTTTGTCATTTGAACTTGCAATCATCTGAAGTATTACTTAGACTGCCAAAATGTAAAACAAACAGGTTCAAAATCTAATGAGCTTCAAACAATCATCTAATTAATTTCTTTTTTATTCCAATTATCCAAGATGTTAAGTCCTGTTTTGTCTCCATTAATATGATATCCTGACATCCTGCCAAGTCAGAACAAAGCTGCCAGATATTAGCAAAATAAGCCATTAGGTCTTGGGACAAATGCTAGTCTTTTCTAAAAAAAAAAAAAAAAAAAAAA
>NW_016812820.1:532191-538692 GCF_001698545.2 Rhinopithecus bieti
AAGAGATGTGGTTTTGTGTAAAAAGAGAAATTATTTTTAAAAAAAAAAAAAAAAAAAAAAAAAAAAAAAAAAAAAAAAAAAAAAAGAGTTATTCATTCTTTGCCTATTTCTGCTTTTTTTTTTCCATGTTAAAATGATTATCATTTTTCTTGGTGAAATGGGAATCAAATATTTAACACGTTTCACCTTAACCCTCTCCACTGTCATGATCAAGAGTTGTTTTATACTTTTCAACTGATTTGGGGCATAATATTGAAATCTTTCTCAGCACAGTATTCTGGGCAGCTACCAAAGATAGGTATCATGATTCAAGATGAAACCATTTGCCATTTCTGTTGTTTTTGTCTCTCTTGAATCACCATCAAGGATGTAAAACATAAATACTTCTTCCCCCATATATTGCCTAATAATTTAACAATACTGTCATACAACTGCATTTATCATAGAAATTTGTAACTCTAAATGGTAGAGATCTTCAGTGATTATCAATAATTTTTTATCAATTATCAATAATATTTTATACTACATACTTCATCCCCTTTCATGTTTCTCTAGTCAAAAATATGTATTTCTTTTTACCTTTTTTAAAATACTTTAAGGAGTGTTATATGCAGAGTTTCAGACAGCATTATTAACTCACCCTTTTCATAGTTATGCAGACAAATATGTTCATCTTTGTTTATATTGCTGTGAAGATGCAGAGGACAGGCTTTGAGGCTTCACGAAAATGAACACTCATGTGTTTTTATTCCTAAAATAAGCATGCAAGTTAGAGTTAGTGAGATGAGCTCAAGAGATATTTTTGGCAAAGCATCGGGCTAAGAAATGTTTAGGGCAGGTAGGTTCTCCAGTCTTATCAATCGAATCCTAGGGGAAGTAATTGGATTGGTGGCAATGATGCTTTGGTTGGGGTAAATTGTGAATAAGTGAGTTGTAGCCATGTTATTTTGAAACTATCACCTTTTATGGCTGAAAAACTGCACTAACCAAGCCACATTTTCTGGATCTAATATTATCTATCTACCTGGTAGTTTCCTTTCCTATGTCACTTAGCACCACTGTGCACATGTTCTATATTTAATGAGCAATGCTCAGTCACATTGCAACTGGGCAGCAATAACCAATCTCTAGGCATGCACTTTTGGTTGTTTCTAAGACAAAGAAGGCACAGAATCTGGAAGACCTGGCCAGGACCATCACAGTATTCTATTGCTAGTACAATAGTAACTCTCTCATTGTCCAGTGGTGACTAGCACACCTGTACACACACACACACACACACCCCTACTTATGTCCACACATGCCATTTGCTTTTCTCCCTGGCATCCCCTTGTCCAGGATTCTCTTGAAATATCCTGTCTTATTTCTCATATAGTATCATCCAAAAAAAAAAAAAAAAAAATCTCCACTCTATAGGAATAAGGGGCTCTCAGGACTTTTTTTCCTTTGTGAATTTGAGTTAGACCAGTTAGTCTCTAGAAGAATTGATTGTCATACTCATCTTCTCAGCAAAGCCTTTTGTTCTCTCCCAGCCCATGAGAGTCAGAGCATCTTCTGAGCTTTTACCACAGTCTATTCATGTCTCTACGAACTTTTCAGTGATCTGTGTTATTTTGGCTGTTTTGGCATGTAGAGATTAAGGTCTTGAATGAAGAGAAACATGAAATAATATCTAGCTAATGGTGCATAATAAATATTTCTGGAACGAATCAGGCGATTGATTAAGTAACATCTTTTTATTAGGTTAGATAATGGCAAAGATTTAAAGACCCACTAATTTTATCTTAACTGAAGCTCCAAATTCTTTGGAACATTGGTTGATTTCTGTTGGATCTGAGTCCAATGAACATACAAGGAAACTTTAAAGCTAATATAACCAATAACTTCCAGAAAACTAGAAGACTCAGGAAATAAAAGAAATTCTGTCTTTCATAGGAATTTTATGAAGGCTATTTTGCAATAAAATTATCTTTTGGCTGTGATAAAGACCAAGTAATCATTTATAAATCAAGGTAGGCAAAAGCTTATTTAATTTGGTATGCTTGGAAGTTAACCAAATTAATTTATAAGTGTCACTCATCCTTTTGTTAATCCATTTTCCTGACAAGTTTTGAAAAGAATGTAAAGACATTTCATCACTGGGTCACCTGTAGGGCATACTTCGCGTTAACTGGAAAGATGGCTCACCATGAGTGAGATATTATAACATGAAAAAGAACCTCTTATTTCAAGATATTTTTACTTATTTATTCTTAGTCATACCGTGCTAACAGGTCATTATATATCCTTTAATACCACCATTTTTCCATTCAGTGTAGAAGGTAATAGCAATCAAAACATCCACTGCAAAGTAAACAGCAATCCCAATTTCACATGAGTTTCCTTTTATCATTTCAGAGGAAAGGAATGTAGATAACTATGTGATAAGACCCAAAATGGGAGAGAGATTACTATACATAGAAAAGCCCACTGCATAGTAGTTGTGGACAGCTTTATGATGACTATTTTTCAGTTTGAGGATAATGAAAGTTTTCCTTGACCAACGACTGAATAATTTTAGAGTGTATGCACAAGCCTTTAATAAACATCAGTAGTGGCTGTGGGATATATTTGACCATTGACTCTTCTACTCATGATTTAGTTTACTGGTTTATTTGGCTGAAATCGAAGAGTGTCTGGAGAGAATCTCCCTGGTAACAATGTTTTTGCAAAATATTCATTGCTTTAAACAAAACAACGATATGTTTCTGGGGGTCATTTGCTAAAAGAACTGTACAAGTACTCACAGTTGTCAAGAGAGTTGCCTTGATTCATTTACTCATTCAAATATATTTATTGCATGCCTACTATGTACTACTTTTATAAGCAGAGGGTCCATAGAATACACAGAAAACCGTATCCTCTTAGATTGTGCATATATTTAGATTGTAAATTATGGCAAAATTAATTAAAAAGGAAAGGTAAATTTGTGGAATGTCAAATGGCAATAAATAAGGCAGAGAAAAATAAAGCAGGGAATGAGACAAGGAGTATTAGAAGATATGCTTTTAAAATAAAATAATCAGGAAATGTTTCACTGAAAAAGTTACATTTTAGTAAATATTTTGCAGTTTGCAATGGAGTGTGGCATGTTGACACTGGGTGAAGAGCAAGACAGAGTGCAAAGCCTTCATCTGGAGCATACGCTATGGGTTGGGTATGAGGAAGGAGGGAGGGGTGGGGCTGGAGCAAAGTGAGCAGTGGTAGGATAGAAGGAAATGAAGTCAAAGGGGGAAATGAGGTCTCAGTCTTATCAAGCCTTGTAAATCAGGGTAATTAATGACTGGATTTTACTCAGGGTAAGCTGGGAGGCTATTTTAGGGTTTTGAGCCAGAGGAATGTCAAAACCTATCTTTATTTTAATAGGATTGCAGGATGATGTTTTGAGACAAAGACATAGATGAGGCTTCACCAGAAGCAGAAAGCCCTGTCTTGCATCCATTTGATCATTCACTCATTTGTACAACAAATACATATTCAACATCTATAATGATTCTACCTAGAAAAAGGAGAGGAGTTTTCTATAGCTTTTGCAAAAATGACTTGAATTTCACAAGTGAACTAAATCCTAGAAAAGATACCCTTTTCCCTATTACATGGAGAATTTCCTTTCCAAATGAAGGGTGACACATTAAGTTCTGGTGAATCTGACTGACTGATCTGAAGAAAACAAAACAAAATTCACAAACAACTAGTGCTTCAGTTGGTGGTTTTATAAGAAGTGATTCTTTCTGAAGCAGAGGAGCACCCACCATATGTTTCATTTTTATAGATACACTTACAATAAGATTGACATATAATTTTTATGTATTTTCTTCAAGTTTTGAGCATATGGATAGCAATTGCTGCAATACCTATCAAAAAGAACAGGTGATGAGTGGATTCGGGAGGTAACAAATGGGTTCATTGGGCAGGTTAGCAGAGAATACTCCAAAGATACTTCTATGACTTTCTTTGTCATCAATGAAAAATCTATTTATGCACTTTATGGGTACATATTTTCTGTTGCACAGACCCATTTCTGAGCCCTAATTAGTCTGCCTTTTAAAGACATTGGAACTGATTATGTTTTTACATGTCCCCACTGTTTACACTGAGCATTAAAATAAATCTTTTGCTTTGTCAAATAAGAATAAAATGTAAAAATCTTTGTACATAATTTTCACTTTTGTTAAAATTTTAAAGTTTCAAATACTATATGTCACTTTGATTGGAAGATTCTGTTTTATGAGCTGCTCCATATTTTTGACAATTTCTCAACTCAATTTTACTAGTAACTACTACCTGCTCTCTAACATCCTGCTTTGTGAAGACATAAAGGCATTACTCAAAACACTATTGGGAGCAATTTGCCAAAATCCTTACAGGCAAAACCCCTACAGACTTTTGCTAATAGATATTTTTCATAGCTATATTTTATAATTACTAGATCCAAATAAGTTGTATTCTTTTTCCCAGAAATGGACATTCATATATGAAGTACAACAATTATGTTAAAACTAGTTTAGCAAATATTAATTAAATAATTTCCCGCCATAACAATGGGTACCTGGAACTTGTAGGGAAATTTAACTCATGATATCTATTGAGGTGAATTTCTGCAGTAGCAATATTTCTGATAATTTGCACTGCTCTCAAAAAGCATTATAGAACGGTGATGCAGTTTATGATTTTTTTTCCCTAATGCTTTTTGAAATATTCATTATTCACAGTGGGTGAACTCACTCTCAGTTTTTGCAATCTCTTCTCTTCTCAATTCCTAATTTTCACCTCAGTCTTTTACATCTTAGGAAATGACACTGCCTTCACCCTACTGCTGAAACAATAAATGTGCGAGTCATCTGTGTTTTCTTTATCTGTACCTCCCTCAAATCAATTCATCAGTAAAGTGTTCAAATTTTGCAATATAAATCTTTTTTTTCCTCTGTCCATTTTCAGTACTATCACTATTTCTTGAATTCTATACTCTCTTATTTGGACTAAATCATGAAAGTGTTAGCTATGACTGTCTAATTGGTATTACCAATCCTCTATTCACTCCTCAACCAAGATAAAACAAAGAAAATTTTTTTAACTCACAATTTTTTTTTTTTTGTATATATTGATTTGGGGGTAGGAAGATAATCTAAATAAGATAACTTTATGTCCTTCTTAAAACTATTTGGCATGTTCCCATTTGGGGCTTTTAAACTTTTTATTTGGGGCTTCTTTTCAGTGTTCTTAATATAAGACTTCCTGCGGTCCTAAACCTCATGCACAATAAGTACTAATTATAATTCATAATATAAATTTCAGACGCAAGGTTAAAAAGTCACTAAAGAATACAAAAAACTAGCCGGGCGACGAGGCGGGCGCCTGTAGTCCCAGCTACTTGGGAGGCGGAGGCAGGAGAATGGCGTAAACCCGGGAGGCGGAGCTTGCAGTGAGCTGAGATTCGGCCACCGCACTCCAGCCTGGGCGACAGAGCCAGACTCCGTCTAAAAAAAAAAAGTCAGCATGAGGCATAAATGAGATGGTTCCCAGTGATCACATAGGTCTCTGGAAAGAAAGAAGTTCCATTTTGACATTCAAAAATAGTTACACTTGTTTCCATAGCTTGATTTTTAGATGGTGTTTTCAGGCCCCTTCTTGTGGCATTATTCAAGCACACAGGGTGGTTTAGTTAGTTAATTTCTTCAGTGGTGTGGAGGTGTTGATGGGAGAAAGCCAATTGAAGAAAGAATGCACTGTGGGTAAAAGTAAAGCCTGCAGAGGTACACAAGTCAGAGAGAACCTGTGCACTTGGGACCCATAATCATCGTGTATGGCTAGGACAATGGCTTTGTTCAGGGTAAGAGGAACTGAGTGTTACTGAGTCATAAAGGGAGGGCTTTCTCACCATAGGAAGGAGTTGGGATTTTGTCTTGAAGGCTGTTGGGAGGCATTGAAGAATTTTATTAGGTCTACTGTTGATTTTCAAATTCTGGTGGGTTCAGTTTTTCTTCAGCGTTTGACAACAAAACTCTCCAAAGCCCATCTTGAAAATACAAATCAAATCCAATAGCTTTAAATCACTGGAGATGAAACATGCCTTCAAACTTGAGGAAACTGAATGACAATGAAGTTTGGTCAGAACACCACTTCTTGAAATTGCCTCTTCCACACCTTCAAAGTAATCATGGAGGCCAGGCGCGGTGGCTCACGCCTGTAATCCCAGCACTTTGGGAGGCCGAGGCGGGCGGATCACGAGGTCAGGAGATCGAGACCACAGTGAAACCCCATCTCTACTAAAAATACAAAAAACTAGCCGGGCGAGGTGGCGGGCGCCTGTAGTCCCAGCTACTCAGGAGCCTGAGGCAGGAGAATGCCGTGAACCCGGGAGGCAGAGCTTGCAGTGAGCGGAGATTACGCCACTGCACTCCAGCCTGGGCGACAGAGCCAGACTCTGTCTAAAAAAAAAAAAAAAAAAAAAAAAAAAAAAAA
>NW_016812820.1:540190-542685 GCF_001698545.2 Rhinopithecus bieti
TTTAATATAAAATTATCTTGTAAAAAAAGTAATTTTAAATAATTTTAAAATTTAATTTTAAAATAAATATTTGCTATATTTTCTTTATCTTTTTGATATTAAATGAAGTAAATATCTTAAAATATATAAAACTAAGGTCAATGGATGACTGAGGTCAATGAAGGAAACACATTAGTAAAGTAAATACAAATGTATTAGTATTAAGATTGATGTAATCTATACTCACACAGCATATGTTATGCATTAGAAACTTAATTTTATGCATTTATCGGGAGAAACCTCACCCCTGATATTCAACGTGGGTTCTTTCCTATTTCCTTAAACATCAGCTGGTCTTAGAAATAAAGGGAAAGAGTACAAAAGAGAGAAATTTTAAAGCTGGGTGTCTGGGGGAGACATCACATGTAAGCAGGTTCCGTGATGCTCCTTGAGCCGTAAAACCAGCAAAATTTTATTAGTGATTTTCAAAAGGGGATGGAGTGTACAAATAGGGTGTGGGTCATAGAGAACACATGCTTTACAAGGTAGTAAAACATCACAAAGCAAATGGAGGAAGGATGAGATCACAGGACCACAGGACTGGGCAAAATTAAAATTGCTAATGAAGTTTCGGGCACGCATTGTCATTGATAACATCTTATCAGGAGACACGGTTTGAGAGCAGACAACCAGTCTGACCAAAATTTATTAGGCGGGAATTTCCTCGTCCTAATAAGCCTGGGAGTGCTATGGGAGACCAGGGCTTATTTCAGCCCTTTGCCTTCGACCATAAAAGAGACCCACCCCCAAAGGAGCCATTTCAGAGGCCTACGCTCAGGGGCCATTCTCTTTCTCAGGGATGTTCCTTGCTGAGAAAAAGAATTCAGCGATATTTCTCCTGTTTGCTTTTGAAAGAAGAGAAATATGTCTTTGTTCTGCCCAGCTCCCCAGCAGTCAAAGTTTAAGGTTATCTCCCTTGTTCCCTGAAGATTGCTGTTATCCTGTTCTTTTTCCAAGGTGCCCAGATTTCATATTGTTCAAACACACATGCTCTACAAACAATTTGTGCAGTTAACACAATCATCACAGGCGACATACATCCTTCCTCAGATTATGAAGATGACGGGATTAAGAGATTAAAGTAAAGACAGGCATAGGAAATCACAAGGGTATTGATTGGGAAAGTGATAAGTGTCCATGAAATCTTCACAATTTATGTTCAGAGATTGCATTAAAGACAGGCATAAGAAATTATAAAAGTATTAATTTGGGGAACTAATAAATGTCCATGAAATCTTCACAATTTATATTCTTCTGCCATGGCTTCAGCCGGTCCCTCCGTTCAGGGTCCCTGACTTCCCACAACACATTAAAAGGTTAATTTTAAAAAATATTATCTTTACTAGTCATGAGCATATGTATCACTGATGCCAATTTATGTCAACCTATTAGTGCATTTTAAGCTTCTGGGAAGGTCAATGAAAGAAGCACTGGATCCAAAGGCTAAATTGAATTGTACTTTTGCTAGTAACTTTAGACAAATTATTTCTCACCCCTATCTTCTAATTTAATGATCAAACAGTGTTAGTAATACATATCCTTGTTATCGCTGCAATTTAATGGGACTCAAGTTAACAAATCTATGTGAATGAGTGTTGAAGAGTTGAAAGTGTAACTATTATTTATATTGCTTAAAAAAAAAAAAAAGACATGGGTTATAGAGCCAAATAAAACTAGCTTGGAATTTTCCTCCTCTTGTTCATAGAGCCAAATCCCTTGATAAGCTACTTAGTGTCTCTGAACCTCAGGGCAATCAGCAAAGTTGAGGTAGTAATGCATAGCTTGGAGGTTGAATATAAAGTTACATAGAAACAACACATCCCAAAATAACTAGTATACTGTCTGGCCCTTAAAATTTACTGAATAAATGATGATTTTCCTGTCTACTGTATCTTGCATTATGAATTTATTTAACATAATTAGTGCTGGCAATCTTACAAAAGGAAAAGGCAAATCACAGATTATATTTTCAATAGGTTTTAAAAAATCAAAATATATAATAAACTCTACCAAAACAATAACCAAATTAAGAATAAACATCCCTATAGAAAACAAGCAATTTAAGGAATCAGAAACTGAAATGGCCAGTAAACACAGGGAATTATTTTCACAGTTTTCTCATTTGAATAGCTAATAAATAACAGTGATATACCATTTCATATCTATAGTGGCAAATATTTTCAATTTGCACAATTACTTTTATTATAACTGAGGATAAACAGAAATTCTTACACATAATTTTTTATTGCCTAATAAAGTTGTATGTGTGTATCCCTGAATTCAGCAATTTCACCAGAAAGCATATAATTGAGAAACTCTAATAAATGGACCAAAAAAATGCCAAAACTGTTCCCAGCTATCTCAGTAGAAGAATGGATAAACAAGCCTTGTTTTTATTATAAATTGAATATTAAAAAGCAATAAAAATTAATCAGATCTACATTTATCTACATTTA
>NW_016812820.1:545386-549241 GCF_001698545.2 Rhinopithecus bieti
GAGAGAGAGAGAGAGAGAGAGAGAGAGAGAGAGAGAGAGAATTATAATTGTACCATTTGTATATTAAACCCTGAATCCACAAGGAAGGAAAAACATAAATGTAATTATAATTGTAGCATTTATATATTAAACCCTGATTCCACCAGGAAGGTAAAACTTCATTTTGTAATGTTTTCTGTTTTCCTGGGGTTGTGATTAAATCATAGGAGCATGTGTATCCAAGGCTATGAATGTGTTGGGGCAGAAGAAGGTCGGTTTTCTGAAGTTATTCATTGAGATATACGAGCTGTCAGTAGCCCCCTATCACAGAGCCCAAGCGTTCACCCAGTTGTTTCCCTGAGTCTCTAGTTCAGCAGGTAATGTACAGATGCCATTGTTCTCAGACTACACATTTCTAATATGCCCTCAGGTATCCAATCAGTGAAACATCACATAGCATCCCACAAATCCCATCTCCATCCTTATTCTCTTTTTACTCATTATGGTTTTTCCTCAAAGACAAATTCCTTGCCCCAAAGTTGTTTGCCTCAGATATACCTTGCATAGTCTCCTTAATAGCTAGAAAATTTTGGAAATGTAAGTTCAGAGGCTAATAAAGGATTTCTATTTTCTGCCTTGTAATCCCTCGCTCTTCTTAAGAGAAGGAAACTCAAAGTACTGTCTCCTCTCTGGAGGATGAGGGAGGGGTGGACTGTACAGAGAAATAGGGAGATTTTTAAAAATATTATGACATGACAATTTAACAAGATCAGCAGAAGAAATAATTCTGGAAGACTATCAAAATACAATACTAAAAAGACAAACAGATTTCACAAAAAAACTGTACGTTTCCTGACATTTGAAGGAAAAGTATTTGTACCAACTGGAGAAATGGAAGAAAATATCATTAAAGGACAATGATGTATGAAGCTCACAAAGGAGAAAGGCAGTGTCTTCCCTTTTCCTAAGTAAGAGGATGTAATGACAATCAATGGCATAAAATGGAATTCTGACATGCTGATTAAATGGCAAGAAGAGGGATCAGAGCAGGAAGAGGAAGCAGTGTCTAGCAGTGAGTGATACAGACTCAGTGGTGAATGTGAAGAAGGCAAAAATGGGATGGAGTAATACTTATACAGAAAAATGTGGACTGACGTTAACAATTTCACTTAGAAATTCCTTTAAAAAAATGACCAAAAGGCTATGGCACTAACCCTGAAGTCTTGTGCCAAATGACCAAAGATTGTTGCTCAAGAGTGCTAGACATCCTGAAAATCTCTTAAAATTCTGAAAATCTCCTGAAAGTCAAAGAATGTCTCACTTCCTCCATTCAATGAGGAAGCCGAAGAAATACATGAAGGTGTGAGCCAGAGGGTCAGTCACTTAATTAACCAAAGAAGATTTTCTATAAAGCAAAAATTACTTTAGAGAAATGCTGATAGAAAATTAAGCTCCACTACTTCTTTGAATTTCATGATCTCTGACCTTGCTGATACCTGAACTGGGCCTTGATGATTTCCACTTTTCTTTCTCTTTCATTTCTAAGAAATATGGGCTTGGTATAGTAATATTTTTCTTTAAAACATCCAAACACTGTTGTGGCATTTTAGGTTTCCTCAGATCAATAATATAAATTTTATTGATTTCTCATGAAGTTGAAGGTTTAAACTTATTGTCCTCTAAAATTTCCTGTAAAATTGTAATGGTTCGCGGAGAAAATACATTTATAAACCAATGCCTTAACTGATGACTACTAGAAGAGAGATTCGGGGACATAAGAATTCATTATAAGCCTGTCAATTTCCTATTATTAGATCAGGTGAACATTACTATGAAATAATGTCAAAAAAAGGTGTACATTCTTTAGAAGATAAAAATATGTTGAATTCTACCTATTTGAAGATTCAGAACTGGAGGATTTGGTAGTGTTAAAATAATACGTTTTCTGAATGACTTTTCTTTTCACTTTCTTTTACCACACAGATATTTTTTATTTTGAAGCTTTCCAATTAGTAAAGAGGATAATTTTATACTTCATATAAAGGCACTATCACCTTTGAGATTATCAGCTTTCATAATCAATAATGTGTGGATTACATGAGTTTAGTGTTGTAATACAGAGGTACAATATGCTTTGCTGGAGGAATCTTGGCTTTACCTCTTAGTTTTGTCCAAAGTTTTTAATGTCCCAGTGCCTACATGCGTGGAAATTAAATGACATAATGTATTCAAAAATCTTACTCAGCATCTGGCAAATAGTTCGGGGATGATAACTCAAAGTGTGGGATTCAGAAAATCAATATTTTAAGTATTTTACAAATGAGAATAGTTAGCTTTCAAGTACGGTGATTCTTTTTTTTTAATTTTTCTAGTTTTTTTGTTCTTTTCTTACAAACTTCATGGTATGGATAATGCTGATCAGGGATAACAAAGAAGGGAGTGAATGAAAAGTTTTTGGTTACTGTCTTGCAAAAGCCATCATTCATGCCTTTATTCAACCTTCCACACATAAATTTCAGCGTGGTTTATTTTCATGCTGATATTATTTGATGTTGATCAATTTGGACAGATAAGCACTACAGATGTGGAAATCCCTACACATTAATTATATTCAATTATAGTCACATGTACTTCTGAAAAGCAATTCAAGATATTGACAATTTATTGTGCACAAAAGAATGCCCTCTGTGCCTCTATTCTGTGATAGTCAGAAATTAAATTGGGATCATTTATATTGTAACAAGATCACTTTCCATCTACAATTATTACTTGGCCTCTAAAACACATCATATAGTTTTATTATATTACAGTAGTGGAATCCATAGTATGTAGACCTCATATCCTCCCATCACACATCTGTACTCTCAAGCAAGACAGAGAAAGTAGATGTAGCTTGTCCCATTCAATACTCACAGCAATTTAGTGAAGCAGGTGTCTCCATCCTCATGGGATAGACCAGGAAGCCACTTGAGAGGTAAGATGCCCTGGTCAGATATATGCCTGTAAGAATATGCCTTGAGGCAGTAAGGCAGCACATTTCACAGTCAGACTCAGAATTCTGATAATCAGAATGTGGCAAAATCTGTTCTTCTGATTCAGTTTGCAATTATCTTGACACTATAACCCTTGTTTTTATGCAAAAACAATTGAACATGTTTTAAATATAAATTGAAAGCCACATAAAGACACTGACATTAAGTTTGACAGTGCTTTGGTCCTTGAAATTTCCATCCAAACTTAGTCACACTCTTGAGTATTTCAGATCAGTGATTGCCAAGAAAATTGCATAGCTTTGATTGTTACCTTTAAGAATTGCACTTTTTTATCATGACTTTCAAAGTCTGGGAGGAACTCTAAGAAAAAATTTATATGAGCAAAGAGTACCTTTAGGAACTACAGAAGCAAGAGCAAATACATTCAAAAGCTAGCAGAAGGCAAGTAATAACTAAGATCAGAGCAGAACTGAAGGAGATAGAGACACAAAAAACCCCCCAATACTCAATGAATTCAAGAGCTGGTTTCCTGAAAAGATCAACAAAATTGATAGACCGCTAGCAAGACTAATAAAGAAGAAAAGAGAAAAGAATCAAATAGATGCAATAAAAAATGATAAAGGGGATATCACCACCGGCCCCACAGAAATACAAACTACCATCAGAGAATACTATAAACACCTCTGCGCAAATAAACTAGAAAACTTAGAAGAAATGGATAATTTCCTAGACACTTGCACTGTCCCAAGACTAAACCAGGAAGAAGTTGAATCCCTGAATAGACCGATGGCAGGCTCTGAAATTGAGGCAATAATTAATAGCCTATCAACCAAAAAATGTCAAGGAACAGACGGATTCACAGCCAAATTCTACCAGAGGTACA
>NW_016812820.1:551970-576582 GCF_001698545.2 Rhinopithecus bieti
ATTTCAGACTTTGTAAATTAAATTGTGTGATTCATGTATTTTCTAAGAATCTGAATGACTTTCAAATGAGCCAGTTACTTTATATTCTCTAATCCTTCTTAGAAAATATAATGGAAGAAATATGCTGAATCTTCTCTTTACATGAATACTTCCACACAAGAGCCTTTTAAACATATGCTCCAAACATTTTATTTGTTTAATTGGATTACATTTTTCCTAGTTTCTTCAGAATCACAATTTGGTAAAAAGAATCCAAAATGACCTTTTTTTTCAGAGGTAGCATTAAAGTTTCAAGCCGTAGAACATCTCACAATCATTTTGGCAATGGGTTCACTGATGTAAAATAATTTATATGAATGAAGTGTTTGTTGATAAG
Organism: Rhinopithecus bieti; assembly: GCF_001698545.2. Classification (NCBI taxonomy): domain Eukaryota; kingdom Metazoa; phylum Chordata; class Mammalia; order Primates; family Cercopithecidae; genus Rhinopithecus; species Rhinopithecus bieti. The sequence goes on from NW_016812820.1 coordinate 552,347, forward strand.
AATGTGCTTATAGAATCTGTGAAGAGCAGCTGAAGAAAATTCACATGTGCTTCTTATCACTGAAATTTAATATTGTTTGGGGTTGATTATTTTCATTTGTCAATTTTCATTCTGTCCATAAATATTTAGATTATTCAGACATAAAGAAATGGAAATGGTCTTGTACTCTTAAAGGAGAAAGTAAGCTTCCATATAAATACATCAAATAAAATACATATCTGTGAAAGAGACAGAGACTAAACCTTTGTATGAAAAAATGTGTTTTACATAAAAATTATCATTTTGACTGTAGGTCATGAAGAGCAAGTCTCTTTTCATAACTAGAAATTCAGGTCATCTTGTCACCTACATGTGAGAGAGGCTTATTCATGAGAGCTCTTCAGTAAGAGGATTGTTTGGCCACTTTCATTGCAACTGAAAAATGCCCTTTAATGTGACACATTATATTAATGTCACCTCTGAAAGCAAAACTTCAGAGCAGAGGAACTATCTACTTATTTATTTGAATTTTAAGTAACCATAAACATTATAATTCTAAGAAACAGACTTTTGAAAATGTGAATATTAGTAAGAAAAAATCTAAAGTCTAAAGCAAGATTATCACTTTACTTGCATAAAAGGACAATATATCAGAAAACATTTTGACATTGTAAAATGATATGCAAATGTAAGCATTATAATTACTAAAATTAATTGGAATTTCCATAGATTCACATAACTCTTTTTCATTGCTACTTTCTTTGTGTATATGCTTATGGATTAAACGATAGCCATTTCAAAGTAAAATTTTAACTTCTTGGTTATTTACAAATATTTCTTGTACTGTTCTATTTAAGAATCCTGAATATAAAACTCAAGGCTATAAATTGAATTGTGTTCCCACTGAATTCAATTATTGAAACCCTAATTCTCAGTGCGATAGTATTTGGAGATGGTGCCTTTGAGAAATAACTAGGCTGAGATGAGTTCATGAGCATGGACCCTCATGATGGAGCTAGTCCCTCTAGAAGAAGGAAGAAACACCCTAGCTGTGTCTGTCATGTGAGGACACAGTGGGTAGACAGCTCTCTGCAAGCCAGCAAGAGAACCCTCACCAGAACCCAACCTTGTGGCCAACCTGATCTTTGACTTTCATCCTTCAGAACTATGAGAAAAATCAACTGCTGTTGTTTAGGCCAGTCTACGATGTTTTTGTTATGGCAGGTTAAACTGACTAATACACTCCCAGGTTGATTAACATGGATCAAAGTTCACTATAACTTTAGTGGTTTCAAAACATTGAAAATAAACTTATTCCTTCAAAAATTCTATTAACCACCAAAAACATTAATATGCTTCAAATTCCCATGAAATAAATGTATTAATCTTCAGGAAATCATGAGTCTTATTAAGTTAGTGTATAAAATTTAATTTGTATTATAGAATATAAAATATACCGTATAAATATTTTTTAAAAGATGATAATTTTATAGTCAAATGGTAGGTTCTGAGAGGCGTTTAAACAGTACTTTTTGTACTTAGGTAAGTGGTCTCCTCTGGAAAAAAGATATCAGAGTTGAAAGAAAAATAGTACATATACTACAGAAAAAAATTCTACAGATTAAAGCATAAATTATTATTTTAAAAAATTACTACTACTACTGGCATTAATTTTATACTCCTTATATTAACTCATCTTTATGTTTGAAATGAGTCACAATGCAGTGACAAAATGACTTTTATGTGCCATTCTATGCCAATTATTTGGAGTTGTTAGATGGCTTTTGTCTCTTTTGCTCTAATAATAGTAATTTCACAAGCTGACTGCATGCTTTTAATCCATAATATTTGGCACATGATACCATTTATTCATCCCATTAGTGTTTAAAGAAATACATTATCACAAATTTACAAATGAGAAAGATGCTTAATTCAATTCATCTGCTTGACTAATGCCCATGCTCCTCTCAGTATATGAAGTAAATATTTTATCAAAGCTTCTATTTTCAAGTTTTCTTAAAATTTGTAAGGGAAAATTTCTATAAAACTTGATATATATGTAAAATTCACATATATGATTATTATACTATGGGTTTTATAATTATTTAATGCATATAATTATACAAAGTCATGGGGAAATAATCTAGAAAAACAAGGAGCTGGTTACAGCTGCAACATCAATAAGAAACATTTTACCTTATTTTTAATGACTATATAATATGGGTGGTAGGAACACCACAGATCATTGAGGAATGTTTTTCACCCAGAGTTAGATTAGAATTTATAGTCTTCATTCAACTTTGTGTCATCACTGGTATACCACCTGAACATGTTTATATCCACTTAGAGAATTTTCTCATGGTCTTACACAGCTTACTCCTCTTTCTCCATTTCTTTTTTTCCCTTAAATTAATCTTATGCTAACATACAATTATTATTAACTAGTAAACAAGATAAATGTGCTGTGCACCATTATAGAGAATGAAAAATTGAAAAAGTGAATGAATGAATGGATGAATGAGCATTGTCAGCTATTCCAATCTAACCTAATATATTCTCTAAGACCTCTTTTCATGTATGCTTTTTCTCCTTTTTAAGCCATTCCTGTCACTGCAATCAGCCATCTTTTATAAACATGTTTTTTGCTTGCTTATGAGGTATTAAATATGTTTCCTCATCCTGACATGTTCTTTCACATCTGTTTATCTAGCTATATATAAAATAAAACATCAGTTGCTTTCTTTTGGAAAGCATTAGTGAACACTAACGAATTATTTTAGTAGCCCCTAATTCCATGCTCATGTCATACTATATATACCTCTTTTACAGCACATTTGCACCAACTGTTAATTAAGCATATGGTTACTGTTTTGATGTCTATCTTACTCAATTGTAAACTTCATGAGGACAGGACCATCTGTGCTTATCTGTACACAATCCAGCAAATATCTGCAGACTGGATAAGGGATGCATTGATTGAGTGTAGGAGAAAACTGTCATTACAAGTGAGATAGTACAACTGGAAAAATTACAAACATCATCCTTAGATATAGGAAACTTTGGAGAGAGGTTAACACCATCAGCTTTAGATAAACCATGGTTATGATAACAGTCAAATACAGGAATTTCTAAAGTTAATTATGGGCTTTTCTTCATACCTGATAAAAGATGTTATGGGATTGAAGTTGATCTACGTATATGTTAACTACTGTGTAAAAAGCAAATATCAATTGCAGCAGGCTATAGTTCATTTTGCCCATGGCATATGATGAAGTTCAATTATACAGCTGATCAATATTGAAATTGACTATCTGAGGATCTTGCAGATAACCAAATGTTATGGTAATACTCATTTTCGCCATTTCTTTCTTTCTTTCTTTTTTTTTTTTTTTTTTTTTTTTTTTGTATTATTTTTGCTACTAACTCAGTGATTCTTCTAAGAATCACTGTTTATGTCTTCCATGTCTGGTTTTTATCATGTCACTGATCATTGCATTGGCTATATGTTGAATGCATGCACATCTCATGCATTTGAGATTTGAGAAATGTGTCTCAAATCTCTATAAGTATTCCATATTGTCTGAAATTATGTCTCAGTATATTCTTGTAGTCTATGTCCTGTTAAGACTAATTGAATTTTTTTCACTCCATTATTTTTTTTACATTAATAAATCAATGCAGTCACACATGCTCAAACTGTGCATGAAAATGTCATTTTTCTCTTTCAGTTGTAAAACACACATTTACAGCTTAGGAAAACCGTGGCATTTTGGCTTATTTTAATTATGCAGAGAGCATGCAACTTTCAACAGGTTTTATCTAGATACTCTACTTTTATGTTTCTTGAAAATATATCCCACTAAAGTTAATTAGCTTATTTTAGTCTTTTATACTATTAGAAATAAGATATATCTTTAACACAAGAAAATCAGCATTACTAAAGCTTACGTTTGCAAAGAGAAGAGGAATACTTTGTAAAATCCAAAACGGATTGCTTTCATATCAAATTGAAATTACATAATACTCCAACTGTTATTTATGCTACTTAGGCACAGAGTATATAAGCCTCAACAATGTGAATCTTATCAGAGTTTAAGAGTTTATCCAAAGACTTTCTAAATGTATTCTAAGTATATTTTTCAGTTGAAGTTGGGGTATTAATTCACAATAATTTAAAAAAGACAGCCAATGATTTCTTTGGAGCGGGGACTTGTCTGTGTTCAGTTATTCTGTTATTCTGAAAACAAAAATATCAAACACCAGTTAACAACAGCAATTATTTAAATATAGCCACTAGATTGATGTATTGTTTGTAATATCCAGGGGAGGAGAGGATATTACTCCCAGTATTGCAGGGGGTGTACACCCCCCTGTGATATTCTTCGTAATATCCGGGGGTCGGGAGGGGATTCAATGATATTAGTTCCAATATCCCAGGGCGTGTACACTCACCTGTGACATTGTTGCTAATATCCAGGTGGGAAGAGGATAATATTAGCTCCAATATCACAGGGGGTTGTACACACAAGGTATTTACGATATTGGGATTGAAGTCATTCTCTCTCCACACCTGGATGTTGTTCGTGCTATCCAGAAAGGAAAGGATGATATTACTCTGCATATCACAGGGGATGTACACCCCTCTGTGGTATTGTTTGTAATATTGTTTGCAATATCCGGGGTGTGGCGGGGGTAGAGAATGATACACCCCCTCTGATACTGGGAGTAATACCATTCTCTGTTCCCCTGGATATTACAAACAATATCACTGTACACCCCTTCGATATTAAGAGCAATGTCATCGTGTCCCTCTCTGGATATTATGAACAATATCACAGGGTAATGAATACTCAAAACATAATTTTGGTGGCTTATATTTTATTTATCTCTCAGTAGGTTGCCAACCCCATAATATTGCCAAAATACTTCTTACTTTTTAAAACTAGTTAGATATCATGTCAATGTTTATTAATATATAAATGAAAAGTAATAATGTTTATTGTGATTGCTGGAAACTCAGTAATACTAATAAAGAAAAGTGGATAAAATAGCCCCCAGTTGACTGTTTTTGGTATATTTCTGTATTACAAACTCCTGAGCTATAGTTTGCTTGTCATATAGTAATACATCTTCACTAGTGAAGCAACCACATGGAAATAATTTCTGTCTGCTGTGTACATTCGTCTTATGGAGTGAAACAATCATAGCTGCAATGTATAAATGATTACCTAAAGGTAAAAATCATGTATCTTTCATTATCAGTATAGTGAGATCTTAGCCTTTAAAAATAGATTTGCGTTTCCTTTTGTCACCTTTATACTATCTTCTTATTTTTATTTTTTGCTATGAATGGTGTTTTCATTTAATTTATCACTAGGGAGAAGGTAATTCAATTAAGTTGGGAATCCAGTCTGGTAAAATTTTGTAAAGAACAGGGAGATTAAGTGTAAAGAACAATATTGCAATCTTTGAATTCTCTTTTACTTCATTATACTTTCCTCCTTTACATTTTCCTTATTTTATTTCCACCTTTCCTTTTCTCATTCTTGGAGGCATTGACGTGTACCCTCTTTAGGCTAAGTCAACATGAATCTGAATCCAGCCTTCTTCTCTTATTAGTTGTAAGGTCTTAAGAGAACTTGTTAAATCTCTTCAGTTAGTACCAAAGTAATGAGTTAATAAAAGTCAAGCAGTTGGCAGTTTCTAGATCAATAAATTTATACAACATTCGTTCACTTCTTGTTTTACTTTATCACATACAGTAGATCAAAATAGCCCTTTACCTTTGTCATAAACACCATTCTTACAATAATTCATAAATCTAAATTTTAAACCAAAATAAACTATTCAAAGCCTTGCATTTATAATTAAATTGCAATAGAAACATTGTCTTCCACACATTTGGGAATTCATTGTCCGAATAATTACTATTTCATTAACTTACTATGTATTATTTTTGAATCATTAGGTTTACTTATAAATTTCAAGCAGAATGCATATATTTTCCCAGTGTGGGAGGCTGATGAGTTACACTTGCGTTCAAAAGAGCATTGAGCTCAGAGTATGTACTTTTTTAAGAGCCATGGTTAGATTTATTTTAAATTTTAATTTTATAAACACATAATAATTGTGCATATTTAAGGCATACATAAATTATACTTTACATAAATGGGAAACACTTGAAAAAAACTTTCCTAAATGGACTCAGGTAGAAATAATAATAAGTACGAAAAGCAAAATAAAGCAAAGCCCACCTGACAAATTCTATATGGTTCTTGAAAGGGAGTTTGCTGTGTAAATTAAGAACATAAACTCTTGAACCAAGCTTTCTGGGACCAAATTCTGGCTTCATCAGTTGCTAGCTGTGTAGTCTTGGGTCTTGGAACAGCCCCTGACACACTGCTCATAACACCATGAAATATTGTTAGCTATGGCTGTTAAAAAATCAATAGGTTCAACGTGGCTGACTAGAAAAATTGTACATCTAATCCCTTCTCAGAGAAGAATCAAAATAGCAAATAGATAATCATACTTAGAGTAGAGCATCAAAGACAGTCAACACTGGAATTCAGCAGAGAAGTGACAGGAAACACCTGAATCACAGAAGAGGGAAAAATGAGGCAGCTAGCTCAGCCAGGATCTGCTGGGAGCCCAGAGAGGTTCTCCAGTGTGGGCAAAGAGTGAATGAGAGATTCCCAGAGATTCACATTCTCATCATGGACTCCTACAATCCTAGACACAGGAACCCTCCTCAACCCTCACAGGCCCTTTGACTAACAGGGAGAAGCATGAACACTGTGTGGCAGCATTGCTTCAGTGAAGGAGTTCAGTCTCCAAGACTTAAGCAGCAATAGCATAGTGCCATTTTGAGAGCACAGCCACCATCAGACTGCATCCTCAGTGCCCAACAGCCCTTGTATTTCCACATCTGTGAAGCCCCACTGACATCTCCTGTGTCTACCTGGAGGACTGCAGAGGTGCAACACCAGATAGACCCAGCCGTGCAATAGGGTCCCCAGCAATCTAATTCACACAGAATCCTACACCCTAGGGAAGAGGGAATGCAATGCACCCTAGAGACTATTCCTGGGAAAAAGGGAGCTGAAGTATGTGCTCCCCAAAGCCTGAGAGCTTCCCATCTGCCTAAGGCCATTCTCACTGACAGCAACCCTGCTCCCCCAACAGCACCACAGATGCTGTGCACTAACACACACTCAGAGGATGGGCTTTCCTTGCATTCCACTGTTGCTGCTGGTGCTGAAATGTGTACTTCCTAGAGCCTGAACGCTGTCCACCTTTCTAGGGCTGCTCCCACTGACAGCATCTCTGTCCTGTTCAGGAGTAGAGCTGTTGCACATTCACATGTGCCCCGATGTCAGGCATACCTGGTTTGCTGCTGCCACCTAACATCTTTGTCCCAGAAAAGTCTCCCACCAGTGTCTACTAACAAATGGTAACAAAGCCACTGAGGAAATCACAGGCACCATTGCCAGTATTCATAGCTGAAGAAATCATACATTGACTACTGTACTACACACACCCAGAATTAAAGTCAAAGTATCCTACCCAAACATCACTATAGACAAATCTTCAGGAAAAATCCTTCCTCTACCAAAGCTAATAAAAAAAACTGAAGCATGCAACTCTCATACCAGATGTACACATATCAATGTATGGACATAAAAAACATGAAAAGCCAAGAAAATTCAACACCTTCAAAGGAATAAAATAATTCTCTAGCAATAGATTCCAAAGAAACAGAAATTTATGAAATGCCAGAAAAACAATTCAATAAAGGATATTAAAGAAGCTCAGTGAGATACAAAACAACACAGATAAACAATAAGAAACATTACAAAAGTAATTCAGCATATGAATGAGAAAGTCGCCATAGAGATGAATACTGTTTAATATATATATATATATATGAAAAGAAAAAACAGAGATCCTGGAAATGAAGAATTTAATAAAGGAAATTTAAAAAGTGCATTCAAGAGCTTCAATAATAGACTAGATCAAGCAGAGGAAAGAATTTCAGAACTTGAATCAGGCGTTTGAAATAATCTAGTCAGACAAAAAAATAAAAAAAGAAATAAAAAGAATAAATCAGAATAAACAAAGCCTATGTGACATATGGGGCATTATAAAATGACCAATTATTCTAATTTCTAGTGTCCCAGAAATTGAAGAGAAGGCCAAAGGCATAGAATACCTGTTTAATAAAATAATCACCAGAAACGTCCTGATTCAAGCAAGAGACTTAGACATCCAGATTATAGGTAGCCTAGCAATCCCCAAAAGATACAACCCAAAATGTCTTCCCTACAGCACATTATAGTCAAACTATCAAAAGTCAAAGACAAAAAATTCTAAATACAGCAAGAGAAAATCATCTAGTCACATATAAAGGAACCATCATTAGACTAACAGCAGATTTCTAAGCAGAAAACTTATAGGCCAGGAAAATTAGAGTGATATATTTAAATTGCCAAAGGGGAAAAAAAAGTTTATCATCTGAGAATACTACACTCAGAAAAGTTACCCTTTGTAAATAAAAGAGAAACAAAGTTTTTCTAAGACAAGCATAAGCTGAGGGAATTCATCACCAATAGATCAGACATACAAAAAATGTTTAAAGAAGTCCTAACCCTAGAGGTGAAAGGATGATATTTACCATTATCATTATGAAAACACACAAAAGTCTTAAACTCACTGACAGAGAAAACACTCAAAGGAAGAAGAGAAAAGACTCAAATGTTATCACTACGGAAAACTATCAAATTGCAATGATAAATAATAAGAGAGAAAAAAAGGAAGAAATGATATACAAAGCAACTAGAAAACAATTACAAAATGACCCGAATAAGTCCTAATCTGTACAATAATAGCTGGGGACTTCATCACTTTACTCTCAGTATCAAACATCACCTAGATGGAAAAACCACGAAGAAACATTGGATTTGAATTGCACTTTACACCAAATGGACCTAATAAACATTTATAGAATATTTTATCCAACAGTTGCAGAATATACATTTTTCTTATCAACAAGTGGTATGTTCTCCAGGATAGACCACATGTTAGGCCATAAAACGAGTCTCAAGAAATTGAAAAGAAATCGTATCAAGTATCTTCTCAGACAACAATGGAATAAAACTAAAATCAGTAAGAAGAAAACTTTAGAAACAGTAAAATTCATAAAATTAAATTCATGCTTATGAATGACTATTGGGTCAAGGAAATAAAAAAATATTGAAACAAATAAAAATCAGATACAACATACAAAAACAATATACCAAAACTGATGGGATACAGCAAAAAAACAAAACAATAACAACAAAAGAATGTTAACATGAAAGTTTATAGCAGTAAATGCTTACATTAAAAAGGTAAAAAGGGTGGTCATGGTGGCTCATGCCTGTAATTCCAGCACTCTGGGAGGCCAAGGTGGGTGGATCACCTGAGGTAAGGAGTTTGAGACCAGACTGGCCAACACTGTGAAACCTGTCTCTACTAAAAATACAAAAATTAGTTGGGTGTGTCTCTGTGCTCCTGTAATCCTAGCTACTAGGGAGGCTGAGGCAGGAGAATCTCTTGAATCCAGGAAGCAGAGCTTCAGTGAGCCAAGATCACTCCACTGAGCAAGGCTCTATCTCCAAACAACCAAACAAAGGTAAACAGACAAGCAAAGGTAAATAACCAAACAACCAAAGGTAAAAAGACTTCAAATAAATCATCTAATGATGTATTTCATGGAACTAGAGAAGCAAGAACAAATGAAACCCAAAATTATTAAAGGACATAAATAATAAACAACTGAGCAGAACTAAACAAAATAGAGACTAAAGGAACAGTACAAAGGATTAATAAATTGGAACTTGTTCTCTCAAAAGAAATAAAATTGATAAACTGCTAGCTAGACTAACAAAGAAAAAGAAAGAGTACCCAAACAAACAAAATCAAAAATGAAAAAGGAAACATTGCCACCAATACCACAGAAATACAAAAGATTATCAGAGACTATTGTAAACAAGTATATTCCAATAAATTGGAAAACCTAGAGGCAATGAATAAATCTCTTGAAACATACAACCTCCCAAGATTGAATCAGGAAGTAATAGATAACCTGAACCAATCAATAATGAGTAACAGGATTAAACTGATAATAAAAGTCTCTGCAAAATAACAAAAATCCCACTACTGGATGATTGTACTGCCGAGTTCTACCAATGAATAAAGAAGAACAAAACCAACCCTCCTTAAAACTATCAAAAAAATTGAACAGGAGAAAATTCTGCCTAACTCATTCTACAAGGCTAACATTACCCTAGTACCAAAATCAGACAAGGCAACAACAAAAAGGGAAACTACTGGCCAATATCCTTAATAAATATAGATGCAAAAATCTTCAACAAAATTCTAGGAAACAGAATCAAACATCACACCAAAAAGATAGTATATCATAATTTGGTGGGATTTATCCCAGGGAGGTAATGATGGTCCAACATGTGCAAATTCATAAACATCACACATTACATCAACAAAACAAATGACAAAATCCATATGATAATTGCAATGGACGCAGAAACAAAACTTAATAAAATTCAACATTTCTTCATGATAAAAACTCTCAAAAAATTGGGTATAGAAGAAACATAACCAACATAATAAAGTTCATATATGACCTACCCACAGCTAACATCATAATGAAGGGAATAAAAAGAAAAGTGTTTTCTCTAAGAACTGAAGCAAGACAACGATGCTTACTGTAACCATTCATTCATATTTGAGAGCTACAAAAGTTGATCTCATGGAGGTAGAGAGTAGGATGATGGTTAACAGAGGCTGGGAAGTATATGGGTGTGGGTGCAGGGTGAAAACTTGGTTAATGGGTGCAAATATGTAGTTAGATAGAAATAATAAGCTCTAATGTTTGCTAATAGAGTGACAATAGTTAATAAAAACATTTCAAATTAGCTAGAAATGAGGATTTGAAATGTTCTCAACACATAGAAATGAATGCTTGTGGTGATAAAAATACTAAATATCCTGATTTGATAATTATACATTCCACACATATAACAAAATATCATCTGTACCATAAAAAAGTTCAAATATTACATATCAATAAAAAATTAACTGATGGTCAAAGATTTTCACAGATATATACACATGCACTTACATAAACACCAAGGTTGAATGGCTTCCCAAGAAAAATCTACCAAATATTCAAATATTTTAAATCTAGCAAATATTTGTATCTTTCCAGTTTTATATAAATTGTCTCAGAGAGTGGGAAAAAGGGAGTAGCATTTATCTAATTTTATAAGATTAGAATAATCTTGATAGTGAAATCTGATAAGGAAAATATGAGAAAAGAATATTACAAGTCATTCCCACTTATTAACAAAGGTTATACCAAAGTAGTAGATAAATGATTCTAGCATTTCATAAAAAGTATATTTCAGTATGACAGAGTTGGGTTTAATCTCAGGAATGCAAGTTTACTTTCATATTAGAAAATAAATGAATCTATCACTCAAATTTAAAGATAAAATGAACACAGAGAGCATAATACTTAGCAGTGAAGCAATGAAAGTTTTTAATTTAAATTTCAGAATGAGACAAGGATGCTCACCATCACAAATTGAAATTACAGTGCAGGTTCTAGATAGCAAGGGAAAGAAGGAAAAAGGAAAGGGCAGGAGAAAATGGAAAAGAGAAGAGAAGAAAAGAAAGAACTGTCTTGATCCACAGATGTTATAATTACATACATAGAAAATCCAAGACATTATCTAAAGACCAAATGTAAGTTATAATTAATGAGTTAATGAAGGTATAATATAAAATAAATATTCAAAACTAAATTATAATTAAATATATCAGCAAAAAACAAGAAAAAATTAAATATCCTACAATCAAAACTATTAATTATCTAGGAATAAATCAAATAAAAGAAGGACAAGAGATCATGAATTACAAAACTTTAGTGATAGATATTAAAAGTAAACATGAGTAAATTGAGACGTATTCTATAATCTGTTAGTGGATTACAGGACTTAATATTATATACATATAAAGATTCCTCAAATGAAACTATAATACAATTCCAAACAAAATATTCAACATGGTTTTTTGGAACTTGCCAAGCAGATTATAAAATTTTTGGATAATATACAGGTCTAAGAATAACAAAGAAAATCTTGAAGAAAGAAGAATAACAAGGAAAGGAGTCTTTATCACATATGCAGAAGTTAAGAAGGAATAGTAATTGAGTGTTTTATTAGTGTAGGATAGAAAATTACACTCATAGAACAGAAAAGAATGCTCATAAACAAAGTGTATTTATGAACAATTGACATGTGGCAGAGGTGGCCCTTTAGATCTGCAGAGGTGGCCCTTTAGATCTAACAGGTATTTTGTACTTTTAAAATAAATATATGACAGCAATCGAGGTGTCAGCAGGACTGCTTTCTCATCCAGAGGCTCAGTTAGAGAAAGATCTGCTTCTGGACTCATTCAGGTTTTTTGCATAATTCATCACCCTGTGGAAAATTATCAGCTATTGGCTAGAGTCTATCCTCAGGTCCTAAAGTCAGCCCGAATTTCCTGGCAGGTGGCACTCTCTGTAGTCAGTTCACAACACGGCTGTTAGCTTCCTCAAGGTCAGCAAGCAGGAGAATCTCTCCTTTCTGCTCAACTGGAGTTGTATATAACATAACTTAATCCAGGGAGTTAAATTCCATTGTTTTTAGCATATTCTATTGGTTAGAACCATGTCACAGGGTCTGCCAGTACTCTAGAGGAGGGGATTGTACAAACATGTAACTCATTAGGAATCACTTTCGAATCTGTCTGTCACAACAAGGTAGTTAGAATATTCCAGAAAAAGTACAAGGAAGAGAAAGCTGTACAGACAGAAGAGAGTTGTATAGAATGACGGTTCTGTGGGTTTAAAATGGGTTCTTGAGCTGGTTATTGGTCCGCACTTGCATGAGAAGATGCTACTTGGGACCAAGGGAAGAAGCACCTAAAAGGAAAAGACAGTCCAATCCCCAGAACTAAGACAGGATTAGCCATAGTGTACCCGTAAACCAAAGTGGAAAAACCTCCTGATGAATGAAGCAGTGGGGAGAGTACTCAGAGGGCCCTGCCTCAGTAGAGAGAAAATTAGTCCTAACTTAAAGGCTGTTCTGATAGTCCTTAATAAATCTTAAAAGAAAATATTTAAAAGATCAACTATCTTCAATGACTATCACAGAACAAAGCCCCAAAACATTTGAAGGAATTGCAAAGAAAAAATCTAGCTCCTAACATGATAAAATTCACTATGTCTGGCATCCAATAAAAAATTACCAAGCATTCAAAGAAACATGAAGATATAATACACAACAAGGAGAAACATGAATCAATAGAAACAGACCCAGAAATGATTCAATGCCCATTACTAGTAAAAAGATTAAATACATTGTGATATATTTATACCTTGGAATACTAAGTAGCAATGGTTTTTCAAAGTGCTGTCATGTATCCCTGATAGTCCTTGGGGCACTTCCAGAGAGTCTGCAGAGTCAAAATTATTTCCATAATAATAGGACACATTTTGCTTTTTACACTGTATTAACATTTGCATGATTATTCAAAGTGATAGCAAATGAAGTCTTCGTGTCCTAACACAAATCCCAGTAGTGGCACCAAACTGTACTAGTACTCATTGTGTTCTTCACCGCAGTCACAAGGAAAAAAAAGTTTCAGTTAGAATCTCCTCAAATGAGCAGCAACAAAATTAAATGTCATTAAATCTCACTCCATGAATACATATGTTTTTAATATTCTGTGGAAAGAGAAGAGAATTTATAAAGCATTTCTGCCAGATACTAAAATACGATGGTTTTTATCAGGGCACAACACTTTTGTTTTTTTTAGGTGCAAATGAATCAGCTGCTTTTTCCATTTCTACTTGAAAAAAATAACTGATAAGCAAATTATGGATATTCTGACTTAAGTATTTCATACTTGTCTTAAAAATAACAAAGTATCTCCATCTCTTCAAGTAAAACAACTTCCCATATTTATTGCTAATGATAAAATTTGAACCCATAAGGTTATAATTTCAAGAGACTTTTACCCACCAGTTGGAGTTTGACTGCTTTCTATTATTTAAAGGCTTTTCTGATAAGATTGCTGATGATATTGACAAATCAATTTTTTGATATTGTTTAATGAAATGTATTGACATTTAAAAGATCTTCATAATTCTGATAACTTGATTTTCCAAATGTCCAATGAATACTGTTTCAGAATGATAGATAGGTAAAGATTGATTCAAAGTTGCAGATAAACAAGTGGATTTTAAACTAACAAAATATAAAGTTCACTGATAGAGTTTCAAGTTCACATTGGAACTTAACTTTGAAAAACAACCATGTTTTGAATTTTGTGCAGTGTCAAAAATAAGGTGTATACTTTATTAAGATTCTGATGTCTTCTACTTATATATCTGTGTGATGCTGATTTTATTTATATTTTTTGTATATTGCTTTGTACCTATTGCAACAGATGAAATGGAGAAGCAAATATTAGAATCCAGCTATCTCTTTTGTCAGATATTAAAGAGACAAAATATTTGAGACAATGCTACTCTTCTCACTGAATTTTCAAATGGCAATAATTTTAAAAAAATTATGTGATTTGCATTGCCATGTAATAAGATTTTTGTAATAAGCTTACATAAATTCTTATAATAAACATATAATTTACAAAATATTTCAGTTTTTTATTTCTAATTTAATCAATGTTTATAGATACAAAACATAAACCAATACTTTCTGTGGTTCTCAATAATTTTTAGAGTGTGAAAAGGACATGCAATTAACAAGTCTGATTACTCCTGTTATACAGTAGTAAAAATAAATGCGCTACATCTACACACAACAATACACATGCATCTCATAATCACTATGATTAAGAAGAAGTAAGTTGCTTATAAATAAAAATCATATATTTCCCTTATCTATCGGGGATATGGCTTATGTAGTTTAGAAGTCATGTATAATTGGCACAATAAAAAATAATTCTAAGGACATTATATTCATAAAATCAGGGTATTGGTTATCTCTAAGGAGAAAAGGAATAAGTAACTAGGGAGGAATACACATGCAAATCAGGCAATGTTCCATCACTTCACCACTTTGTAATTATGCCTAAAATTGCTCACATATATCTTATGCACTGTACTGGAGGTATATCTCACAATTAAAAGGGGTAATAAATAAATCAGTTATGGAAAATATTTAAAATGAAAAAAATAAACATAGTACAGCAAACATTAGGCAGATAAAAAAAAAATTACCCATAAGGAAAACAATTGTTTTAAACTAACAAAAAAAGCATAAATTTTACGTTTGAATGATAAACATGTAATTCAGTACTGCACAACTCTAAATGTTGTTTTCTTCTTCATCTACTTTATTCCACAGCATATCATTTTATTTACACTCTGCTATATTCTCAACACCCTGGACCCTTAAATATTTCATTTCCTCTGTATGACAATACTTTAGTCCTGAACAATCCCCAACTGTCCAAGTTCTTATGCCGTCACTTAGTGTATTAGTCCATTTTCATGCTGCTGATAAAGACATACCAGAAACTGGGAACAAAAAGAGATTTAACTGGACTTACAATTAATTCCACATGGCTGGGAAGGCCTCAGAATCATGGTGGAAGACAAAAGGCACTTCTTACATGGAGGTGGCAAGAGAAACATGAGGAAGAAGCAAAAGCGGAAACCCCTGATAAACCCATCAGATCTTGTGAGACTTATTCACTATAATGAGAATAGCACAGGAAGGACGAGCCCCCATTATTCAATTACCTCCCACTAGGTCCCTCCCACAACACATGGAAATTCTGAGAGTACAATTCAACATGAGATTTAAGATTTGGGTAGAAACACAGCAAACCATATCACTTAGACGATCAAGAAACTCTGGAGAAATTACCATTGATGCTAATGCTATCTTGACTCCTATAATGTTTACCAACTTCAAATGCACTGGAACATTCCAACCATTATTACATTTCTATTTGCAACTTATTCTCACCCTCCCACAAGAGCTATTTCAAAGTTTCTCTTCATTCCTTAATCTCCACCCACCTGAAGCCTTCTACAATCAACAGATGGCATTCCTATTAATAGTAATGATAGTAATAAAATAGAAATTGTGAAGGAACAACGCCATCTTCCAGATATCAAACAATTTTCTTCTGTTTAAACACATTACATTGTTCTTTTGTATTACAGTGGGAAGTTACTATTCTTTCATTTAAGACCGCTTTCTCCACATGGTTTTGTGGGCTCTCCTCTGCATTTGTACCAAGAGTTGTTTAATAACAAATATAAAGGCAAAATAATCTCAAATGCTGACACTTTGAAAATACATGCTCTGAACTAATCTTTGTAATAATGTGTCAATATTTTGAAATATTCAGTTGGAAACATATAAATATATATTTTATACATTTCAAAATTGAGGCTGTTTAGTCACTACAGAGCAAAAAATAAATAAATAAATAAGAACCCAGTAAAGATATATATGGTATTTTTTTAATTGTTAAGATCCAGTAGTATACAGTCAGCACACAAAGGTAAAGCAATACATGGCTTGGAAACATATTGAGAAATAAGATATTTTCAATGATGATATATCTTAATTATGTGAGTTACAATTATACTTAGATAAAATTAAATAAAATGGTTACATAACTCATCTTTAATATATATCTTGACTTTTAATTTAGTGTAACAAAAAATGATAAATATGTTCTTTACAGACATATGGATATTAGTGAATTCAGGAATAAAAGATATATAGTAAAAATATTAATAAACATTCAGGATAATGTTAAAATTGTCACTCCATTGATAGTGAAGAAGCTAAGATTATTTTTAAAGTACTTTAAAATTAGTATTTTAACATCAAATCTATTATTTAGTTTTCAGCTAGGTAACTACTGCTGGAAGGAAACATATGACATTCTACTACATTATCTTATCAGCACTTTAAATGATACATTATGTAGTAAACAGCTACTGCTGGAAGGAAACATATGACATTCTACTACACTATCTTATCAGCACTTTAAATGATACATTATGTAGTAAACAAAAACCCCATTCTATTTGTTTAAGATATAAAATAAGCTAAACCATTTTATAATTGTCTATTTATTCTTTCCTGAGAATCCTGAGGCCAAAAAAGCTTAAAACTTTATTTCATTTCTTTGACATCAAGTCATTTCAAACTCCATTTTTAAAAAATGGACTACTTACTTTTGCCTTTACTGTGACTGTCTTTCATTGAGTTTTAAAATGCTTTTTATGTATAATCTCTACTAGTTAACAGAGCATCTTTAAAGCCAAATTACAAAACAAAGTCATATAACATCCTGCTTTGTATTATAAAGGAGGGCATTGGATTACCTCTCAGATATTCATTTTGATATTTTCTATGGAGCACGAAAACTGCATCTAAACAATTATTGATTACTATTATTATATGCAATTTGCCCATAGACTCAAGTTTATTCATGCATGTTTAATTGACTTGCCACCCTGAAGTAGAAAGAACTTGTTTTAGGACTTAGGAATCAATATGAAAATTAAAAATAAATTATAGAAAATTACAAAGCAAATAACAATAGTCGATACTTTCATCAATGGGAATTCGCCACTGTTTACTTCTTGGCATATTTGCTTTGAGTGTTTCCTTTTCTTGTTTCGCTCTCTATTTCTCGTTTTCTTACTTTCTCACTCTCGATTTTTTTATAGATTTTTTCTTAATTTCAATTTTTATTTAGATACAGGGGTTACACTGCAGGTTTGCAACATGGGTATATTGCATCTGAGTGGTGGGCATAGTACCCAGTAGGTAGTTTCTCAATCCAGGTTCCCCTTTCTCTAACCTCCCTCTAGTATTCTGCAGTGTCTAGTGTTCCCATGTTTATGTCCATGCATGCTTAATGTTTAAGCTCCCACTTAAGTGAGGACATGCATTATTTGGTTTTCTGCTCCTGCATTAACTCACTTAGGACTATGACCTCCAACTCCAACCATGTTGGTGCAAAGGACAGGATTTCATTCTTTTTTATGGCTGCATAGTGTTCCACGGTATATATGTATCACATATTCTTTATCCAATTAACCATTAATAGGCACCTAGGTGAATTCCATGTATTTGCTCTTATTTATAGTGCAGTGATGAACGTATTAATGTATGTGTCTTTTTGGTGTAATAATCTATTTTTCTTTGGATATACGCCTAGTAATGGGATTGCTGGGTTGAATGGTAGACTTGTTTTAAGTTCTTTTAGAAATCTACTGTTTTCCACAGTGACTGAACGAATTTACCTTCCCATAAACAGTATAAAAGCATTCCCTTTTCTTTGAAGCTATGCCAGCATCTGTTGTTTTTTGAATTTTTAATAATAGCCATTCTGACTGGTGTGAGATGGCACCTAATTGTGATTATAATTTTCATTCCTCTGATGATTAGAGATAATAAGCATTTGTTCATATGTTTGTTGACCACTTGTATGTCTTCTGAGAAGTGTCTATTTTTGTGTTTTGTCCACTTTTTAATGGGGTTATTTGCTTTTGCTATTGATTTGTTTAAATTCCTTATACATTCTTGGTATTAGACCTTTGTCAGATGCATAGTTTGCTAATATTTTCTCCCATTCTGTAGGTTGTCCATTTACTCTGTTGATAGTTTCCTTTGTTGTGCAAAAACTCTTTAGTTTAATCAGGCCCCACTCATTAATTTCTGGTTTTTGTTGCAATTGCTTTTGAGGACTTAGGCCAAGTCTTTGCCAAGGTCAAGGTCAAGAAAGGTATTTCTTAGGTTTTCTTCTAGGATTTTTATAGTTTAAAGTTTTACATCTAAGTCTTTAATCAACTTTTACATAATTGTTGCATATAGTGAAAAAAGAGATGGTCCAGTTTCATTCTTCTGCATATAACTAGCCAGTTATCCCAGCACTATTTGTTGAATAGGGAGTCCTTTCCCAGTTGCTTGTGTCATGTTTAGCACTCTTATAAGGCTGGTCTGGTGGTAACAAATTCCTTTAGTGTTTGCTTGTGTGAGAAGGATTTTATTTATCTTTCATGGCTTATGAACTTAGTTTAGAGAGATATGAAATTCATGGTTGGAATTTATTTTGAGGATGTTAAAATTAGGCCCCAATTTTCTTCTGGCTTGTAACATTTCTGCTGAGATGTCTGCCGCCAGCCTGATGGGGCCCCCTTTATAATTGACCTGGCCTTTCTCTCTACCTGCCTTTAAGATTTTGTTTTGTTTTGTTTTTGCAATAACCTTGGTGAATTTGATGACTATGTGCCCTGGAGATGGTCATCTTGTATAGTATCTCACAAGAGTTATCTGTATTTCTTGAATTTGCATGCCCACCTCTCTAGCAAGATTGAATAATTTTTCATAGACTATATCCTGAAATATGTTCTACAAGTTGCTTACTCTCTCCCCCTTGTATCTCAGGAATGCCAATGATTCATAGATTTGGTCTCTTTGCATAATCCCATATTTATCAGTGGTTTGTTTATTTTTGTAAATTATTTTTTTTCTTTATTTTTGTTTGACTGAGTTGATTCAAAGAATCAGTCACTGAGCTCTGAGAGTCTTTCCTCAGCTTGGTCTATTCTGCTGTTAATTCTTCCAACTGTGTTATGAAATTATTGTAGAAAATTCAATTCCAGAAGTTCAGTTTGATTCTTTCTTAAAACAGTTCTTTTGCCTGTCAGCTCTTGGATCATTTTACTGGATTCCTTGGATTCCATGGATTGGGTTTCAAGTTTCTCCTGAATCTCAATGAGCTTCCTTGCCATCCAGATTCTGAATTCTATTTTTTGTCATTTCAGCTATTTCAATGGGTTAGAAAACATTGCTCTGGGACTAGCGTGTTTGTTTGCAGGTAAGAAGTCACTGACTTTCAAATTGCCAGAATTCTTGCACTGATTTTTTTCTCATCTGAGAGGGCTTCTGTTTTATTAACTGTGACATAAGATGAGTATAATCAGTTCACTTCATTTCTGGGTGCTTTCAGAGGTCTAAGGCTCTGTACAGTATCTTTATTTGTGAACAAATTTTTGCCGTAGGTTTCAGGCACTGTATACTGGCAGAATATTTTTGGTGTTGTAATTTGGTCTGGTATCCAGTAGATACTTAAGAGTATCTTAGGATACTCTTAAGAGTGATGGCTGGCACTTAAGAGTGATGGCTGGCAGACAGGGTCTTAGTCATGCGGCTCTTTTTTTATTTCTGTAGTATGCTCCGTGATGGAAGGGAGAGAGGGAGAATTCCCTCATTAGGTCTGTTCTAGGGCCTTGGAGGAGCCCCTGCCATCACTGGCCCCATGTCTGCATTTCCTTTGTTAGGTGCTTCATGACATCATGAGGTACCCTCAGGCGGAGGCCACAGCTAGTAGACAGGGCACACTATTTTTATTTTTATTTTTATTTTTTGAGACGGAGTCTTGCTCTGTCCGCCAGGCTGGAGTGCAGTGGCGCGATCTCGGCTCACTGCAAGCTCCGCCTCCCGGGTTCACGCCATTCTCCTGCCTCAGCCTCAGGAGCAACTGGGACTATAGGCGCCCGCCACCACACCCAGCTAATATTTTTGTGTTTTTAGTGGAGACGGGGTTTCACCGTGTTAGCCAGGACGGTCTCGATCTCCTTCCACATTTATTGAGGTATAATTAACAAAGGAAATTGATTATATTTATGATGTACAATGTGATATTTTGACATACCTAAACACTGTGAAATGATCCGCCCTCCTCGGCCTCCCAAAGTGCTGGGATTATAGGCTTGGTCCACCGCGCCCAGCCAGGGCACACTATTTTTAAACTGGTTCTGTAGAAGAAGGCATGGCCCTCTCCCCTGTCAGTTCATGAACCCAGGCGTCTCACCCCACTCAGTGTTCTGGGTGTAGGAGCTCCTCCTCTTCTTGGGTGCTGCCCAAGCCAGAGAGTCTTGCCTGGCTATGGAGTTACCCCATGCACTGTCGGGGTGTTTCCTGAAGGAACACAGGGCTGTGTTCCCCGGCAGAATTCAGGCAGGAGAGGGGCTGCTGTGCTGCAAGCCCGAGGTGGCAGGTCCCACCTGGCTAGTAGCAGTGGGGTTGGGAGGAATTGCCCAGTCCACTTTCTGTATTTTTTTCCAGGGGAACACAGAACGGTGCCCACTGACAGAGTTCAGGCAGTAGAGCGGCTGCTGCACTGGGAGCAGGAGCAGAGCCTTGTTGGGCAGGGAGGAGTGGAGTAGTCTGACTGCTCCTCCAGCACTGCCACTGCCTCTATTGGTATTCTGGTAGCTGGCTCTCGGCTGCTGAGGAGTCTAAGGCCTGTGGGGCCCCTGTGGTCTTGAGTGATACTCTGCAGAAACTCTGGGCAGATCTCTGTATTGGTCTGGAGGCCGGGTGGTGTTGTGAAGGGAGGACTCTTTCATTCTCAGGATTGCACAGGTCCCTGTGGGAAATGTGGATTACCTTGGGGCTCTTTCTCACCCTTTCCACATGTTGGGGAGCTTCTCCTGGCTCTGTACCAGTCCTGAGTGGGCACCTGCCCTGTTTTACTCTTGTCTGTCACCCGTGTATTCTCTTGCCCCCTTGACGGATCCCTATGTGGTTTCTTAAACGATTCACCTTAAAACTCAGTATTTGCTCAGCCCTTTGTTTGCTTTCCGTGACAGCAGTGCACATGAGCTGCTTTTAGTCAACGTTTCAAATTTCGAATCTGTCTCCTTTTTTTTTTTTTTTTTTTTTTTTAACAGAGTCTCGCTCTGTCGCCCAGACTAGAGCGCAGTGGTGTGATCTCAGCTCACCGCAACCTCTGCCTCTCAGGTTCAAGGGATTCTCGTGCCTCAGCCTCTGAGTAGCCGGGTTTACAGGTTTGCACCACCATGCTCCGCTAATTTTTGTATTTTTGATAGAGATGGAGGTTTCACTGTGTTGGTCATGCTGGTCTTGAACTTCTGACTTCAAGCCATCCGCCTGCCTTGGCTTCCCAAAGTGCTGAGATTACAGACTTGAGCTGCCACACCCAGCCCTCTTTCATTTTTTAATACAAATTATTACATTGTTGTAAAATTGATATATGTTTATTATTTTTAGTTTTTCCACATTTATTGAGGTACAATTAACAAAGGAAATTGATCACATTTATGGTGTGCAATGTGATATTTTGATATACCTAAACACTGTGAAATGATTACCATGATCTAGCTAATTAACGTATCCATCACTTCAAATAGATAACTTCTTATTTTTCTGTGTATGGTGAGAATATTTAAGATTTACTCTCTTAGTGAATTTTAAGTATACAATTGCCACGATCTGAATGAATCCCCATAAATTTATGTGTTGAAACATAATCGTCAATGTGCTAGTATTAAGAAGTGGGACATTTAGTAGATGGTTAAGTTGTGAGGATGGAGCCTTCCTGAATGGAATTAGTGATCTTATAAAAGTGCAGGAGGGAACTAGCATTAACCCCTTTTGCCCTTCTGTCCCATCTGCCACAGGATTTTTCCCTCGGGAGGACATAGCAATAAGGCATCATCTTGGAGCAAACAGCAGCCCTCATCAGATACTAATTCTATGGGCACCTTGATCTTGGACTTTCTTGCCTCCAGACAGTGGCAAATAAATTTCTATTGTTTTTTAAATCACCCAGGCTGTAGTACTTTGTTATATATAGTAACACAAACAAAGACAGCAATACAGTGTTATTAACCATAGTCATCATGCTTCACATTAGATCTCCAGAATTTATCCATCCTGCATAACTGAACCTCTGTAGACTTCGGCCAACATCCCCTCATTTTCCCCACCCCCATCTTTTGGCAACCATCACTTGAGTGTGACTTCATTTCTGAGTTTGACTTTTTCAGACTCCAAATGCGAGTAAGATCATGCAGTGTTTGTGTTTTTAAGCATGGCTTAGCATAACATCCTCAAGTTCACTCACATTGTCACAGATGACAGTGTTTCCTTCTTTATAAAGAGTAAATGATATTTATGTGTGTGTGGATATGTGTATGTGTGTGTGTGTGTGTGTGTGTGTGTAAAGACAGAGAAAGTAAGAGAGAGAGAACATTTTTTTTTTTATCCAGTAATCCTTTGATAGACACTTAGGTTGATTCTGAATCTTGATTATTGTAAATAATGCTGCAACAGACGTGAGAGTGCTGGTACCTCTTTGACATACTGATTTTATTTCCTTTGGATATATACCCCAAAGTGAGGTTGTTGGATTATAAGGTAGTTCTATTTTTAATGTTTTGAGAACTCTCCGTGCTGTGTTTCATAATGGCTCTATCAATTTACCTTCCCACTAGCAGTGTACAAGGATTCACTTTACTCCACATCCTTGCCTATATTTGTTATCTTTTGTCTTTTTTATAATAGCCATTCTAAAATGTGTGACATCATATCTCATTGTGGTTTTGATTTACATTCCTTCATGATTAGTGATGTTGAGCACCTTTTCATATACATGCTGGTCATTTTTGTATCTTCTTTTAAAAAATATATATACATGTTTATCTTAAAGAAAATAAACAGTAAATTTGTTGTAAATTTAAACACAACTTTAGTGTTTAAAAGACATGTTTTGAAACATCATCCAAATTCCATCAGTCAGAAAATTAATTTTCTCATTAGGTGATGTAATTAACATGCTTTTTTCATTTACAGAGAGAAAGGTATTAATATGCATCACAAAATTATATCACATTACAGATATAATTTCAAAAAACATTAATATATAAATAACAGAAGAAAAACTAAAGTAGAATGAAAAGTATTACAAAATTTCAATCATGACAGAAAATATTAATTCTTTAAAATATTCCTCCAAGCTTCTGAAAAATGTGAAACAAACTGAGTAGGATAAAGTAATTCTGTTTTTAAAATTACATATTTTGGCCGGGTGCGGTGGCTCAAGCCTGTAATCCCAGCACTTTGGGAGGCCGAGACGGGCGAATCACGAGGTCAGGAGATCGAAACCATCCTGGCTAACACGGTGAAACCCCGTCTCTACTAAAAAAATATAAAAATCTAGCCGGGCGAGGTGGCGGGCGCCTGTAGTCCCAGCTACTCGGGAGGCTGAGGCAGGAGAATGGCGTAAACCCGGGAGGCGGAGCTTGCAGTGAGCTGAGATCCGGCCACTGCACTCCAGCC
>NW_016812820.1:579549-595211 GCF_001698545.2 Rhinopithecus bieti
AATTGATGGGTGCTGACGAGTTGATGGGTGCAGCACACCAACATGGCACAAGTATACATATGTAAGAAACCTGCACGTTATGCACATGTACCCTAGAACTTAAAGTATAATAATAATAATAAAAATTGAGAATTCTTAATAAAATTTTCTGAGATATAATGTGTGACTTCACATTGAAGTTTCAGAGATTTTTTTTCTCCTCTTCATGAAGATTTTTGTGTTAAATTGTTGAATAAGCCTACTTTCATTTGTTGATTTCTCTACTTCACTTATATCAGTGATATATGTTGGATTATCTTTATCCATCATGCATATGTATTAGCTTCTTTCCAATTACTTTTATAACTTCCTGTTTTCAAGCTGCACTCACAGTGATGATCTAGAGGCACTCTTCCATGTATGTATTACGGTTTTCAGTGTTTTCCACTTCTTGCTGCTTCTTATATTACTATATTTATTAATTGTGCAATAATGTTAGTTGGGTCTGCTCTTTTTACTTTTATTGAAGCTGTCTTTTTCATTTTCTTAATAAACTCACACACAAAACACATATTCTTTTGTGTTCTATAGGCTGAAACAATTTTGGGAAAATTTCTTCTGTTACTTTAAATAAATTCTTTAAATTTAGTACTTTGCCTTTTGATACTACGGTATGTATCTCATGTGTTTGTTGTGTTGAATTTGCATAACGACTTATTCTAGTTTTCTTGTCCATAATGAGAGTTTCTGTTCAGAATTTATTCTCATGTGATATAGGAATATCTCAGACTATTTATGCCGTATCTGAGAAGGGTTTCTTTATCCTCAGTGCAGTATTTGTGCCCACTCACTTTTCTATTGTCTGATGAATTGGTGCCATAACAGAAGATGGAGAGTTCAGCTGAGTTCCTGGGCATTCCCAGTAGGATACTTGTTCTGTGTTCTCATAGATATGCTCCACTACTCTTCAGTGAACCACATTGGGGATTTATTCTAGCTGCATGTGAGGATTGATCCAGTCCTTCTGTTATTTCCCTAATTTCGCATAAAACCTTGCTATGTTTATTTCTGTCTGAAAGCAAGCCATGTGGTTATCTTTCTCATTACATCTGTTTCTCCCCAGTGGTCGTGTTTACCTCTTTTTTTAGTCTGATAACCACCTAGTTCACTTTTCTATAGACTCGAGGTTATTAGCTATTATTTTTACCAACTTATCAGTATCCCTTAGAGGAATGGCTTGTCAGCCCATCAGGAAGCTAACTGTGCTGACCTTTTCTTCAGAATATATTTTTTGAAGTTATGTCAAGTTTTCATGTTTTTATTAGATCATCTCCTTTTCATTTATTTGGTTTCTGTAATTTTTGTAGTTGGAAATTATTACTTAAGTTGCACTTTTGAGGAAAATTGTTCTGTAAACAATAGCAGAAATAGTTCTCTTCAAATGAATAAATATTTATGAAATATCTATTTTAACAAGAATTATGATACATAATATGTAGTACAAACAAAACACAAGCACAAACAAAAGACACTTAGCCTCTTGAAGCTGACCACGTATCAGGAAATGAGTATAATAAGAACCCATAACTGTCAAATAAAATGATGAAAAGAGACAGACTGTTGTGATCATTTAGTTCAGTAACATGAGGTAATCACCAAAAGCCTTAGGGAGGAGAAGGCATTCAAAATAGCTCTATAAAATTATATAGCATTTCCATAGGGTGTTTTAAAAGAAGGTTGCATTCTCAGTAGGGAATAAAATGGCATGAATAAATACAGGGAAGTTGGAAAATAAAACAACACATATAAAAAACTGTAAGTTTTTGGAACATGGTGAAAAAATTGGAGATACAAATGAAAAGCTATGATCAGCAATTTACTTCTGTTCCACAAATATCAATTAAGCACCTCATAGTTGGCCAGCGTTGTTCTAGGTACTTCTTGAAGAAGAAGTCATATTCTTTCTTCTAAGATATGTAGAGCTCATTGATTGAAATAGAAACATAAACTGTTTTCCGAAAAATGAAGTAAATAAAGTGATAGGATAATGCCACAAGTTCTACAAGATCTTAAAGGATGGGCCCTTAGCTTGACTAGACGTGGAATGACAGGATTCAAAGAACACTTTCTAGAGGGTATAGTGCCCGAACTGAGTTTTAAAAGGTGAATAGGAAGTTTATCTAGCAAAATACAGGAAAGATAAGAGTCACAGATAATGCCAGATAGAGGAAACTGCACAGACAATGAGGCAAGAAATAGATGTGAGGAACTAACCGCTGGGAGATTAATCGAACCATATGGTAATGGGTCCATGTGATATATATAACCATATAATAACAAGACAGGAAATGGGAATAAATAACACTCCAGATATTGGCATGGATGATTGGTGGAGAATATTGTATGTCATGTTATGAAACATAGACATGACCCTATAGAAAAATAAGTTACGTAAAGGGTATTAAGCAAATGAAGTTTTAGCCAGTTCAGTCTAGAGGCTTCATGAAAGATGGTTTTGAGGAAGTGCAAAGACGGAGGTTGGAAACTGGTTAAGAAGCCAGTGCAGAGCTCATGAGTGTCTAAGCAAGGTCAGTGGAGAAGAGGAGTGAGATTTTAAAACTTTCATAGCAGGTGAAAGAAAATTCAAGCAGAAATTATTATGGAACACAAACTATACTTTATGTACCCATAGATGAGTAAAATTCCTGAGTTCTAGAGACTCACAGCTTGAGTTTGGAGGAATACTAAAAAAGCAATCACAATACAAGTGTGGAGGGAATGTAGAACTCTTGATTATGCATTTTAAAGCCATGTATAATTAATTTAGAAAACCACGAGAAGGAATCTGGATTTTTACAAGTCATGAGGCCTCATTGAAAGTTTGTGAGCAGAGAACCAACACGGATGGATCTGTTTTAGAAAGGCAATTCTAGGGTCCCAAAAGAGGAAAGACAAAAGGGGAAGATAACTGAAGGAACAGTTAAGAGAACCTTAGTTTAAGTAAAAGACAATATTGTCTTGGACTACAATGGCAGAGGAAAAGAAGGTGGAGAGAAAGTAAGGTATTTAGAAAATAAAATAGACTGAACTTGGTGACTAATTTAGAGTGGGATGTGAGCAGAAAGGAATTAAGAATATCTATGAGATCTTTATTTGTGAAAGTGGGTGTATGATGATTCTATTGACTAAGACAAAAAAAAATAGGAGAAATGTCAGCTGTGAGGGGAAAGAGCAAAAATTGCTTGGGACATTTTGAGCCTGAAACCTCTTTCAGAAATAGAAAAATGATTCACATATTCAACTTGAAATTCCTAATTTACAATTCCTTAAATAAATAAATCATAAATTATTTTTTCACTCCTTGTTTCACAAAAATTTTGCCATGACTAGAATTTCTCCTAAGTCTCTTTTACCATTGTCACATTTAATATGGTCTTCTGATTCTCTGCGGATGTTCTGCTTTAACCAGTTTTCAATTTTCATTTAAACAAAAATGAATTGAAATATATATGAAATAAAAGAATAAAATGTAAAAGCAATTTGATCTTAATATGTGATTACTATCTCAAAGTTTTTTAGACGATACAATAACGACCACATTTTAATTTTGTTGGACATTGTTAAGGAGATATAAAAATGGCAAGTGTTATTGAAAGCATTTAGCTAGTTACAGTAACAACTACTACTTCTGATGAAATAATATCATCTCATAGTCAACAAAAAGTCAGTATACAATGATACTTAGAGGAAGAGATAGACATTTTAAATTTAAGAAATGCAGACATTTTTATCTACCACAGATAAAGATAAATGGGGACTGATTAATCAAAGTGATGCAGAATGTAATACCCTACTTGAATAATTATATTTAATATTCTGATAATACTTTTTCTCAACAGTCCAAACTAGTCAACATATACTCCTGAGAAACTATTTTTTTCATGCCACCATTAATAATTTTTTCAAATTTTCATTTTTAGAATATTAACTTAACAGCATAAAAGCATAACGTGCCTTGAGAAAACCAAGAACTCAGAGTGAACATTTAAACTAGTAAAATAATACTAATGGACAAAGTATTATGAGGCATATTTGCGAAGTATGACCCCAAATGTTGCAAAATATGACCTCAAAGTGGTTGCCGGTTTTATACAGATTTTTGTTATATTTAAAATTATGTAAAGTTATTCAGGCAATAACAAAAGCATAAAATGCTAATCTGAGAGTAACATCAGTTTTAGTAAGGAGATTTAGTCTAATACTAAGACAGTCATTTTATGTGTGGGTAAAGTTGTGGTAGAGGCAGCCTACTCACTAAGCTTAACATTTCTTCATTCGGAAGAAAATTGAAAGGGTTGAACCATACTTATGAGCCCTGTTGGGACATTCCATTTGTTTTCCTTCTTTTTCTATCCCTATTTGGAAGAAAAGCTCAAGGGATGAATCTAACAAAACATACACTAAATAAGGTCATCCTCCCAGGGCCTTGTTAGGAAAAGCAGCAGCATTCACATGTAAAGTTGGATGTCAAAGTTTTAAGGTTATAGCTGAATAAATCAGCAAGGTTCATGCTGTTCAATGGCCTTACAGTAAAGATGAAAAATTTGTGGGAGAAAATTCTAATCATCTAGAGGACTTGGGCAGCAAAGTGAAAACAAATATAAGATGTAGGGAATTTTAAAATAGAAAAAAAGGAGCTTTATTGTATAAGTCATACAAATATAAATCTAATACTAAGATGAGATGAGGTGTGGGGAAAGGAAAGAATAAACAGTTATATTTTACTTTCAGAAATACATCCTTTCTTATTATCTAGATTCTCCCCTTCGGTACCCCCTGCCTCCAACTTGTACTATTACAAAGAAGGTGTAATCTCATGGAAAACAAATATAAGGGATTAAATGAACAACTTTTAATGAGTAAAAGAGAAACATGATGCCAAGCCTGTTGCATGGTCTGTTTTCACAATGAGTTTTACAGCTCTTTCAAACCTTGTGTAATTATCATTTGTTACAGAGTTAAGTTAAAGTACTATCTAAGCCAGTGGAATATATACATGGATGTTTGATATAACTCAAGATGAAGAATTCATGAAGTTTAAGATACCAGGCCCTATAAAGTAAGATTTTAGTACTAATTTTGGAAACATTCAATAATATTAACATTAAAATATTAGTATACATTATATTTTCACAATGGATATTGAATGATTAACTGGCCAAATTTATTCTTTATTCAACAACAAAAATTAGTAATTAAACATTAAGCTAGCAATGACATCAACCTTAGACTATTTTGCAATTTATCATTGCTTTTATGCAGTTTATTGGAGTATTAATTAAATTTTGTAAGTTTGTTAAATAAAATATATCTTTGTGCCAAATGAAAGTTTTGGGGTCAAGTGATTAAAAGCTTTATTATATTTGTTTAGGTAGCCACATATGGGACACATTGTGAAGACTGGGATCCTCATACAGGAATATGTATCTACTAGGGGCCTAGAGATTCTCTTCTGAAAGGAATTTATTTGTATTTGCACTTACTTGAAGAAGAATGAAAACATACCCAGTTATCTAGATCTGTACCTTTCTGCAAGCAGTTATATTTCAAGTATTCAGATGCTTAGTAGGCATCCCTTATTTCCCAGGATTATAAACATTTAACCACTAAGTTGGACAGAAGAAAAATGAGAGTTCTAGGATTCCCAGTGGCAGCAATATCATATATCTCATCTAAGACTGTGTTCAGGGTAGGGTTGCTCAGTTAAATTTGAATTTCATATAAACAACAAACACTACCTTTTTGTACATATCTATGTTTCTTTCTATATATATATACACATATATACATTTTTACCTATATCTCTAGCTGCATAGAGACATAGATATGTACAAAAACAGTAGTGCTTGTTGTGAATATGAAATTCAAATTTAACTGACAAACCTTACCCTGAACACCTGAACATAGTCTTAGATGCTTAGATGAGGTGTATGATGTTGCTGCCACTGGTATATATATATATATATATATATAATACTTTTTGCAATGCTTTAATAGGGAGGGAGAGCCATTAGCTCTTAAAATATCAAGTATAGACATAAATCATACTGCATGTATTTATCTTAGTGGTTTTAGTGTTATATTAGTGTTATATTAAAATTGAAACCTTACAGTAAAGCTCTCATGAATCACTTCATTATTTAAGCAGAAGGTAGAAGAAATAAATGGTAGAAAGTAGAGCAAGGAAATGGCAAAAAGGTTAAAACTTCTTAAAACAGAAGTTTTTTTTCCTAATTTGAATCACTAAGCAGTAATTGGTATTAAATGTTATTAAAATTGGCATTAAATATTATGCAATTTGAAAATTTAATTTGAGATCTGAATTTACTTATACTCCTTGGATGTCAAGATAAGTCAAAATAATTATAAATAAAACATAATTAGATCATATTATACATGTACTTTTTGTAAGTATTTGAGATTATAAAGCAGTAGGAATGCCATACCAAATTAAATTAGGTATTTTAGTTTTAAAACAGACTTCACTTTTAGAGCAGTCTTAGATTCACAGAAAAAAACTTGAGAATCGACTACAGAGAGCTCCTATATACTCTGTCCCCTCCCACATACACAGCCTTCCTCCTTTTCGACTTACTGCATCAGAACAGCACACTTGTGATAATCGATTAATCTACATTGACACATCATTATCATCAAAAGTCCATAGTTTGCATTGGGGTTCATTCTTGGTGTTGCACACTTTATTGGTTTTGTAAATGTATTCATCATTATAGTATCATACAGAATACTTTCACTGCCATAAACATCCTAGGTTGCACATATTCATCCTCTGTCTCCTCAACCACTGGCAACCACTGATCTTTTTACTATCTCCATATTTTTCCCTTTCCAGAATGTCATATACACTGTGGTTGGAATAATATGGTGTCTAGCCTTTTCAGGCTGGCTACATATTTTTTCATTTGTTATTAGACACTTTAGGTTCCTCCATGACTTTTCATGACTTGAGAGCCCGTTTCTTTTTAGCTCTGAATAAGATTCCATTGTCTAGATGTATCATTGCTTATACATTCACCTACTTATCAATTCTTTTTATTTATGGATCATGCCCTTGATGTTGTATCTGAAGAGTCATCACAAAGTTAAGGACATGTAGAATTTCCCCCTTGTTATCCTGTAAGTCTTTTATAATTTGCACTTTACATTTAGGTCTATGATTCATTTGGAGTTAATTTTTGTGCAAAATGTAAAGTCTGCGTGTAATTTCATTTTTTTTTTGGCATGTGGGTGTCCAGTTGTTGTAATATCATTTATTGAGAAGACTACATTTGCTCCACTGTGTTGCCTTTGCTCCTTTGTCATATATATTTTTCATCTGTATATTTCTATTTGGAAAATTTTGTATCTCAGAGGCTATATAGACCTTTTCATTATCTGCATTAAACATTTGTTTGCTGTTGAAAATTCCCCTCCTTGGTGAGGTCTCAGACATTAACTCAGAAACCTTCCATCCCTTGTGGTCAAAAGGAGGAAGCCCAAGAGCTCCAGGGTTGAGAGATACTTGAAAACAAAATTCGACTTTGCCTTCACTTACCTTCCTGTCTATGCTTTCTCTTTGCTTTAGGATCCAGATTCTTTCTTTTCATGACATCTCAACTGCAAGATTAAACATCTAATCCATTGGGATTATTTAATTTATAGATGCTATTAGGGACATTTAATAGTAATCTTTCTGGAAATGGAAATCTCTCAGAGTTTATCTTTCTGCTATCACAATATGGAATTATCTAATTTTTATTTTGTTTGTTATTGGTCTTTGCCCCCACCTCATGTTGTGAGGTTAGCAACTTTGTCTACTTTATGCTCATAATATTTCCAGGAAGTAGACAAGTATCTGGTACTTAGTAAGTATAGAATATACTTTCTTGAATGATTGAATATATAATTCAATTAACTTGTTTTTCACTTTATAAATGTTTCTTCTACTGATAAAAGTTCATTAGCGTGATTTTAGTGCTACATAAAAGTATCCTAGAATAGTTTAATCCTGTCTCATATTGAAAACAATTAAGTTGTTCTTCATTGTTTACTGTTCTAAATGTTTCTGAGATTAAAATTATGGTTTATAATGAGTTTTTTATATTTTCTTCGTTCTTCAGATATTTTCTCATAGGTACAATTGTCAGATCAAAATACTTGAAATTATTTTTAAAGCTCTTTATATGTATTGTAAAATTGCATTCTAGAACTAATCACAACTCTCACAAACAGTGTGTGTGTGTAATGGATATAATAGCATCTGTTTCATCATTTCTCACAAGCATTTTAAACTTTGCTGTATAAATCTCACACTGTATGTGTTAATAGACTTTTCCTTTACTGGGGACCAGGGGGTCTAGAGATGCTGATGAGAAAAAAATACCCCAGAATTTGAAATAGAGAAAACATGCATAATCTTATTATATTCCACACATTTAACAAGCAGTTATTTTACACCATTAGCTATTTTAGGCATTGTCAAATAAATGTTTTATTACAAGAAGAAATATAGAATACAAGACACTGATCATATACCAGCTAATAATGCTCAATATTTGTTGAAAAATTTTCATGTTCTAAGTGCATTTTATTTATTTTCGAATTGAAAACTCCACTTTTAAAAAATGTTGGGATCAGAGCCACTTCTTTCCTACTTCTGACATTTTCTGATTTGTGGAGGGACATCTATTTCTGTCATTCTGCTTTCTCTTGCCTCTTACTCTCTTGTCACCAGGGAGGATGGAGTGACTTCCTTGTTTGGTAAAGTTGGAAATGCTTGGGTTGAATGGTTCTGCTTTCTCAGGAATGAGGTCTTAGCACAGAGTACATGATCTACTGTATTCATTGCCATATGCTTTACAAGGTCATGCATGCTTGGTGAATGACTCTGTCTACTGCAGGAAGTTCACGTAAGAAGCTTCATTTTTTGCTCATAGACATAAGTCACAATCATGAATATATTATCAATAATAAGGGAGATATTTTTGTCTTCATATTATAACTTATTTATCTGCTGATTGAGGATTTAGGTAGAAAAATGTGTGTTATTATTGGACTTTCCTCATGTCACCAATTTTAGATTTGTTTTATAATTTTTAAAAATCTAACTTCTTGTAGTTTGGTACCTGATAGACTAGGTATTTGGTGAAACTAAAGGTTTAGCTAGGTTCTGCCTAATTGCAAAGCTTATGCTTGTAGTCAGTTCACCATATACATTGTAAAAAATACCATTTAATGAGTAAGTTAGACTTGTAGATAAGACAAGTAAATGGAATGAATAATGATTGTCTCAGTAGCATAGAGTCATAAATGCTTTCATACTTTTTGGAATAAAAATCTTGTTCAATCTGGAATCATTGGAGTTAAAATACATGCATATTTTAAATAATTACAATTTTTATATTCATTAAGTGCCTATCATAGAGTAAAGGAGGGGGCTAGAGTATATGGGAGCTCTCTGTAGTTGCCTCTCATATATGTGTGTGTGTGTATATATATATACACACACACAGGTATATATATATATACACACGCATATATATACACACATGTATATATACACACACATATGTATATGTGTATATATATCATATATATCTCATATATATGTGTGTGTGTATACACACACATATATATAGAGAGAGAGACAGAGAGAATGAGAGAGAGTCTCACTCTGTCAACCAGGTTGGAGTGCTGTGGTGCGAGCTCAGCTCACTGCAGCCACCTCCTGGGTTCCAGCGATTCTCATGCTTCAGCCACCCAAGTAGCTGGGATTATAGGCATGCGCCACCACATCCTGATAATTTTTGTATTTTTAGTGGAGACAGGGTTTCACCATGTTGCCCAGGCTGGTCTCGAACTCCTGCCTCAAGTGATCTGCCCGCATCGGCCTCCCAAAGTGCTGGGATTACAGGCATGAGCCACCATGCTTGGCCTCTATTTTATATATATATATATTCAATGCAGATTTTTAACTGTTGACTTCTATAGCAGCTTCTATTATACAGGACAGACTGATTATGTCTACAGCAATGAGACAACACTGGGTAAATTCTTAAATACCTAAAAATGTCTTGGTTTGGTTTGATCAGAGAGGCAGTTCTCTCAGAGTGAAAAAAAAAAAATGTCTTGGGAAAATTACATTATTCAGGACACTGGGAAATGACTTCATCTTAATGCTTAATGTGAAAGTGCTTATTTTTCATGGGAATATTTACTGCAATATACTATGCCAAATAGGTCTATAATAGCTACTTACCTATTTAATTGTGCATATAAATACAGAAGACAGGATTTTTCTGTTTTTTTTTTTTTTCTTTTAGCTCAAAATAAATGTAAGTCTATGATAATCCTAGACTTAATCTGGACACAATTTTATTTCTACTTTTAAAAATGTCTCCCTTTCACACTTCTTTGATCATTCACAGCCTTCTTTGGAAGATACATTGTGCAAGGTGCAATATGTTTGTTTTTAAAGCCTTGTCCAATAAGATGTTGACATTAGAACATGTAGTTTGCAATTTCACACATTTCAAATTTTCTTTGTAGTGACTATCTTTCCTATTCTTAATTCCTTAATGTTTTCTCAATTACTTAATTAAAATTTAGATCATAAATGAACATGCAAAAGTTTCCAAACCAATGTTTTGTTTTACTTAATTATTTTTAACAGCTTTATTGAATTATAATTGATATACACAAAAAAGCACATGTTTAGTGTACACAATTTGATGAGTTTGGACTTATGCACATACTCCTAATACTATCACCATGATCCAGGTACAAGTGGACATCATCTTTGACACATTTCTGATAATTCTGTTAGACAAATATTACATGTGATTGAACAACACATTCATTATTAGATGCAGTTTTAGACCCTCTGCTGAAGAGTTTTCTTTAGTACTTAAATGCCATGTGCATCCCATAATGTTACAAAAACGTAGAGTCATTTTTGCAGCTTAGTGCAACTTTACGAAGTAGGCTGGTGTAGTTGAAAACATGTGAACTTTGTAGTCCAAGACAGCTAGGTCCACATTCCACACCTATTAGATGTATGATTTTGGAAGAGATGCTTATCTTTGTTAATCTTCAGTTTTGCTACTCAGAGTAGTGATGATTGTACCTACTTTGCAAGACTGTTGAGAGGATTTTAGACACTCTTAAATATCTGGCATTTAGTTATTGCACAGTACATCAAAGCTCTCTGTATTCTAATAATTAGCTTTCTCTAATTCTTTGAATAGAATTATAAGATAACATAAACATGACTTTTAAAGGCCTTGAAATGTCATAGACTCAGGACCTCTTGGCAGGACCATGCCTCTGGCAAGAGGAAGTGACAGAAGATATCCTTAGTACCTCACTTCATTAATCTAAGTCCTCTACTCGTATATGACTTTATTTATTTCCAGGGTGTTGAAGTTTTTCTCTAAAAGAACTGATGTTTGCGTCATTTAGATCAATGCCTTGAGGTTCCTTATGCTAATTCATTCCTTTGTGCTTTCTCTTTACTAACAATATTAGACAGTTTTCTAACTGACAATGATTTATGTTTCTCAATTTTTCATATTTCCTGCTGTTGGCAATCACATATCCCAAGGCACCTGCGCATAAGGTTCTCCAATTTCAGCAAATACGTCCAGACAAAAGGTGTATTCTTACAAATGGAGACAGACTCAGACCAAATAAAACATTTTTTTTTTCTTTTAGATACATTGAAGTGCTACAATTGTATGTTCTCCAACAAAAAATTATAAAGAAAGTAAATTACTTTCCTATGATGCATTTGAAACTTCTCTATTGGTATAAAACTTTGCACTTTATTTATAGTAACCAGGATACAATTCTTTCTTCAGAGTATCTCAAATGTCAACTAGACTTGTTAGCATAAAAGATATAATATGACATGTTTTGTCTAACACTTTATTATAATTTGTGCATGGGTAAACAATTTGCTTTAATGAATTTAGTAAATAATGCAGTTGTTTGACATTCAATTATGCATTTAAATTATTTTATATTTATCTCTTATTTTTCATCTGTTGTTTACATTTTCTGTCATCACTGATTCTCATTCTTTATTCTTACAGGCAATTCAGTGCCACAAATGTCATGATTTGTTTAATTTCTAAAGTTCTTCCATTATGAAATCTACAAATTATTTACTTTTCAAACAAGATAAAAGATTCTGTTTTGTACACTTATGCAAAGACTCTCCATGTTGTTATTTTAATTCTATAGACTTTTAAAATTTGTAATAAATTTGATTTATTAGCACTATCTTAGATTTGTTTGTATTAAATATTGTACTGGTACACCAAAACCTTAGACAAAATGTATAAGGCAGAGAGAATAGACACCACTGAAGAAACAAAGTACAACTTTTAGTCCGAAGTGTCCTGTAAATATTTCCCATTATTTCCCCCCACTCATCACTATGAACCTATACTGAGCTT
Source organism: Rhinopithecus bieti (assembly GCF_001698545.2). Taxonomy (NCBI): domain Eukaryota; kingdom Metazoa; phylum Chordata; class Mammalia; order Primates; family Cercopithecidae; genus Rhinopithecus; species Rhinopithecus bieti. Next base: position 592,047 of record NW_016812820.1, read on the forward strand.
TTCATTCATTAAATATCTCAACTTTACGATTTTAATCCAAATCTTTAATTTCCCAAAATATTGTGTTTAGATTGACTTTAAACTTTGCATTAAAGAAATCATACTACTTGCACACCCTATAATTGCCTTTTCTTCATTTAATAGTATTATCTTAAGTGTTATTTATGTTGTTGCATATAGTTTATTCCATTCCCCTGACCAGAGGCATCATTCATCAGACAACAATCTGATTTTCATTGTGATAAAAAATTTCACCATATTAATATATCACAAGTTATTTATCCATTCGATTGTGATGGTCATTTAAATTGTTTTTCACTTTGTTTTGATGTGCTTTGGTTCTGCTATTACAACCACTGCTGCTATGACTATTCCCCTATGTGATGTGTCTTATACAGGGTTGTACACTCCATAACTATCCTTATTTGCTATGCTAACTCCTTATTCCTTGTCACCTCATCTATTTGAGAAAACTAGAAATTCATAGGGTTGTTGTAGACTTTTTTCTTTATAGTGGTTTTAAATTTTGATTATTAATGACAATTACATATATTTATGGGATTAAATGAGTAGTATATAAAATGTTTAATGTTAAATACTATATAAACATTGATGACTATAATAATGACGATGTATCCTGGATCATATGTACAAGAAGACGTACTTTGGAGTGGAATTGCTGGGTTATAATATATAAGCAACTTCAACTATATTATGGCTAATTGTGAGTAGTCCACCATTACCTGTTCCTCTACCCATGGTAATGCCATTGTTTCTGGGAACGTGATTGTCTATGTGAAGGTAGCATTTCTCATTATTTACAGTCATGTAAGAGCTATGTGACTTAGTTCTTGCATATGGAATGTCACAGAAAACAGTAGATATCCTCCATCTTCTTGCCCTTACATTTTTGAATATATATTCCTTTTGTACTTCTGTGCTTTTCCCCATTATCCACTTGTGGAAAAGGATCAAAATTAGAGCAATGCATTGGAGCTGGAGATGGAAGTTAGTCATGGCTAATGGCTGTTAATTGGTTGAGAGTTTCACCTAAGGTATCTCTCCTTCCAAGCAGAGTTTACATATTCATGTACCACTAGATGGTTTTCCTACTAGAAGGATTTTCCATCTCCCGTTTTCTAGACCGCCATTAAATGAAGTTGCAATGCTGCTTCTGGTTGTGCCAACAAATCTTACATAAACACCTGAAAACAAGGCTTGATTATGTTCTCCTTTTGTCAACTTCGTATGGATTAGTCAGGCTATAGGGTAGAGGCTTACCTGCTGAAGAAATGGGAGCCCAATATTAGTACCTGAAATAGAAAAAAGTATTTCTCTCAATGTTACGGCAGAACCAGTAAAGTAGTTCTCACACAGTCAACATGTGACTTCCATCTGTGATGGCATTTGGTTTTTATTCTTGTGTTAATTGTTTAGGATAGACACTGGGACCTATTCAAAGGTGGAGGATGGGAAGAGGGTGAGGATTGAAAACCTGTCTGTTGGGTATTCTGCTGGTTACCTGGGTGACAAAATTAGCTATACACCAAACCCCCATGACACACAATTTACCCATGTAAGGAAACTGCTTATGTACCCTTTGAATCTAAATTAAAAGTTAGAAAAAAGTGAAAATTAACTATCACATGAAGACTTTTGCCCTCAATTGATCTGGCTCTGTTTTCATGTGTATTTTCTTATTTGTCAATATGAACTCATATTTCTTGATGTTTAATCTGTGAGAATTTATTGAGTTTTGTAGTTGGGATGTATCATAAAACATTTGCAATTGCTTCAGTCAGAAACCAGGGAACCTACCTGCCTGCCTAACTGTCCTGCAGTAAATTATAAGTTAGGTTTTATTGACCATATAGATGGGATTTATTTAAGACGTAAATCTATGTGGAAATTACAAATAAACAAGGTAGAAGTCTTTTTCCATCAGCAAGTGACAATATTTAAAAAGGTAATCTTTTATTCTGTCTCTCTCAGTGTCAGGATATTTTATTTTTAGTTTACTCTTGTCACTAAGGATGCACCCTTTCGAGTAACAGGAATCTGTGAAATATCTCTTATTCAATACATCCAGTGGGTTTCATCTCCTTTCCACCACATCATGCAAGTTACAAGAACTGTAAGTCAAGACTTACCTTAGTACATTCAGGATATAAGCAGGTTTTAATTAGCTTTTGCCTGAAGTTTTTGGTTTCACGGAGTTTTTGGCACCTGAAGATTTCTTTATTTTCTCGCCAGATCAATGATGCATACAAATAACACTTTTAAAACTTTACTAACAGCACATTTAGTTATTTTCAACAGGAAGAGGTTTTTGGGGTATCTGGCCAAACATACTGCCTGAAATATAATCCCTTCAAAATTTTTTATCAAAGACTTCATATACATATAACAAAAATTTGTATAATAACTTAATAAACCCTGCTTAAAGCATCACAAAATGTAAAGTATTTGTAAATAACTCAGTGAAGAAATGTGAATACACCTTATTATTAACAACTATAATAAGAATTTTGCTGCTTTGAGAGAACAAATGTTTACTACATAGATAGCAATAATTTACATCTTTATATTACAGTTAGACAATCAAATATCATTAGATTATATTTTCTAAAAAACGTCTTAAGGTTTAAGCATTATCAGAAGAGAGCACTGGTCATTTATTATACATGTTGTTTGCATCATGAAAGCAATCACATGCCTATCCATTAACAGTTTCTATGTTACTCATTGTTAAGGGCATTTTATGTTTTTATAGAAATACTTTATTTCTATACTCTTGCCACTAATTGTGGACTAATTATTTATAATTTAAGAATATGTGGAATATTTATTCATCCATATTTCTTTTGTAACTTCGACTTTCTAAAAAATCTGAAAAGAAGTAGCTAGATGTATTTTAATTTTTTATATAAAGAAGAAATATTGAAAAAATGCCCTAATTTATTATATGTTCAATAAAATTTACTTGTATAAATAGAGTTACTTTTCTTTGTTTTAACTTGAAATTTAGACTCAACAAATGTATTGAATAGCACATATGAAGTTTAGACAAATTGATATTTATCACTATATATGCTTTTCATAGCAAGTAAGTGCATCATGAAGCACAGGGTAAAAAAAAAAAAAAAAAAAAAAAAAAAAAAAAAA
>NW_016812820.1:597342-626933 GCF_001698545.2 Rhinopithecus bieti
TTTTTTTTTTTTTTTTTTTCATACCCCAGTGGTGCCTGGACACTCCCCTGGAAAAGGGACTGAAGCCAGGGAGCCAAATGGTTTCGCTCAGCAGATCCCACCCCCAAGGAGCCCAGCAAGCTAAGATCTATTGGCTTGAAATTCTCGCTGCTAGCACAGCAGTCTGAAGTTGACCTGGGATGCTCGAGCTTGGTGTGGGGAGGGGCGTCCACCATTACTGAGGCTTAAGTAGGTGGTTTTCCCCTCACAGTGTAAACAAAGCCTGTGGGATGTTTGGACTGAGCAGAGCCCACCACAGCACCTCAAAGCTGCTGTAGCCAGACTGCCTCTCTAGATTCCTCCTCTCTGGTCAGGGCATCTCTGAAAGAAATGCAGCAACCCCAGTCAGGGACTTAGAGATAAAACGTCCATCTCCCTGGGTCAAAGCACCTGGGGAAGGGGAGGCTGTGGATGCAGCTGCTGCAGACTTAAACGTTCCTGACTGCTGGCTCTGAAGACAGCAGTGGATCTCCCAGCACAGCACTTGAGCTCTGCTAAGATACAGACTGCCTCTGCAAGTGGGTACCTGACCCCCATGCCTCCTGACAGGGAGATACCTCCCAGCAGGGGTCTACAGGGAGCTCCTATATGAGCTCTCCTCATACGGGAGAGCTCCAGCTGGCATCTGGCAGGTGCCCCTCTGGAACAAAGCTTCCAGAGGAAGGAGCAGGCAGCAATCTTTGCTATTCTGCAACCTTCGCTGGTGATACCCAGGCAAACAGGGTCTGGAGTGGACCCCCAGCAAACTCCAGCAGACCTGCAGAAGAGGGGCCTGATTGTTAGAAAAAAACTAACAGAAAGCAATAGAATCAACATCAACAAAAAGGATGACCAGGCAAAAACTCCATCTGAAGGCCACCAACAGCAAAGACCAAAGGTAGATAAATCCATGAAGATGAGCAAAAATCAGTGCAAAAGGGCTGAAAATTCCAAAAACCAGAACACCTCTTCTCCTCCAAAGGATCACAACTCCTTGCCAGCAAGGAAACAAAACTGGATGGAGAATGAATTTGACAAATTGACAGAAGTAGGCTTCAGAAGGTGGTTAATAACAAACTCTTCTGAGCTAAAGGAGCATGTTCTAACCCAATGCAAGGAATCTAAGAACCTTGATAACAGGTTAGAAGAATTGCTAACTAAAATAACTAGTTTAGAGAAGAACATGAATGACCTGATGAAGATGAAAAACACAGCATGAGAACTTCATGAACCATACACAAATATCAATAGCCAAATCAATCAAGTGGAAGAAAGGATATCAGAGATTGAAGATCAACTTGATGAAATAAAGTGTGAAGACAAGATTAGAGAAAAAACAATGAAAAGGAAGGAACAAAGCCTCCAAGAAATATGGGACTATGTGAAAAGACCAAACCTACATCTGATTGGTGTACCTGAAAGTGACGGGGAGAATGGAACACACTTCAGGATATTATCCAGGAGAACTTCCTCAATGTAGCAAGACAGGCCCACATTCAAATTCGGAAAATACAGAGAACATCACAAACACTCTTTGAGAAGAGCAACGCCAAGACGCATAATCATCAGATTCACCAAGGTTGAAACAAAGGAAAAAATGTTAAGGGCAGCCAGAGAGAAAGGTCCACAAAGGGAAGCCCATCAGATTAACAGCGGATCTCTCTGCAGAAACCCTACAAGCTAGAAGAGAGTGGGGGTCAATATTCAACATTTTTAAAGAAAATAATTTTAACCCAGAATTTCATGTCCAGCCAAAGTAAGCTTCATAAGTGAAGGAGAAATTAAATCCTTTACAGATGAGCAAATGCTGAGAGATTTTGTCACCACCAGGCTTGCCTTACAAGAGCTCCTGAAGGAAGCACTAAACATGGAAAGGAACGACCAGTATCGGCCACTGCAAAAACATGCCAAATTGTAAAGACCATCTATGCCATGAGGAAACTCACTCAATTAGTGGGCAAAATAACCAGCTAAAATCATAATGACAGGATCAAATTCACACATAGCAATATTAACCATAAATGTAAATGGGCTAAATGCCCCAATTAAAAGATACAGACTGGGAAATTGGATAAAGAGTCAAGACCCATCAGTGTGCTGTATTCAAGAGATACATCTCATGTGCAAAGACACACATAGGCACAAAATAAAGGGATGGAGGAAAATCTACCAAGCAAATAGAAAACAAAACAAAAAAAAAGCAGGGTTGCAATGCTCATCTCTGGTAAAACAGACTTTAAACCAACAAAGATCAAGAGAAAAAGAAGGCCATTACATAATGGTAAAGGGATAAATTCAACAAGAAGAGCCAGCTATCCTAAATATATTTGCACCCAATACAGGAGCACCCAGATTCATAAAGGAAGTCCTTAGAGACCTAAAAAGAAACTTAGACTTGCACACAATAGTAATGGGAGACTTTAACATCCCACTGTCAATATTAGACAGATCAATGAGACAGAAGGTTAACAAGGATACCCAGGACTTGAACTCAGATCTGGACCAAGCAGACCTAATAGTCATCTACAGAACTCTCTACCCCAAATCAAGAGAATGTACATTCTTCTTAGCACCACATCGCACTTATTCCAAAATTGACCACATAGTTGGAAGTAAAGCACTCCTCAGCAAATGTAAAAGAACAGGAATCACAACAAACTGTCTCTCAGACCACAGTACAATCAAATTAGAACCCAGGATTAAGCAACTCACTCAAAAACCACACAACTACATGGAAACTGAACTACCTGCTCCTGGATGAATACTGGGTAAATAATGAAATGAAGGCAGAAATAAAGATGTCCTTTAAAACCAATGAGAACAAATACACAATGTACCAGAATCTCTGGGACACATTTAAAGTAGTGTGTAGAGGGAAATTTCAAGAGAAAGCAGGAAAGATCTAAAATCGACACCCTAACATCACAATTAAAGAACTAGAGAAGCAAGAGCAAACACATTCAAAAGCCAGCAGAAGGCAAGAAATAACTAAGATCAGAGCAGAACTGAAAGAGACAGACATAAAAAACTCTTCAAAAAAATCAATGAGTCCAGGAGCTGGTTTTTTGAAAAGATCAACAAAATTGGTAGACTGCTAGCAAGACAAATAAAGAAAAAGAAGAATCAAATAGATACAATAAACAATGATAAAGGGGATAACACCACCAATCCTACAGAAATACAAACTACCATGAGAGAATAGTATAAAACTCTACGCAAATAAACTAGAAAATCTAGAAGAAATGGGTAAATTCCTGGACACGTACACCCTCCCAAGACTAAACAAGGAAGCAGTTGAATCTCTGAATAGACCAATATCAGGCTCTGAAATTGAGGCAACAATTAATACTCTACCCACCAAAAAAAGTCCAGGACCAGATGGATTCACAGCTGAATTCTACCAGAGGTACAAGGAGGAGCTGGTACCATTCCTTCTGAAACTATTCCAATCAATAGAAAAAGAGGGAATCCTCCCTAACTCATTTTATGAGGCCAACATCATCCTGATACCAAAGCCTGGCAGAGACACAACAAAAAAAGAGAATTTTAGACCAATATCCCTGATGAACATCGATGCAAAAATCCTCAATAAAATACTGGCAAACTGAATCCAGCAGCACATCAAAAAACTTATCCACCAGGTTGAAGTCGGCTTCATCCCTGGGCTGCAAGGCTGGTTCAACATACACAAGTCAATAAATGTAATCCATCACATAAAGAGAACCAAAGACAAAAGCCACATGATTATCTCAATAGATGCAGAAAAGGCCTTTGACAAAGTTCAACAGACCTTCATGCTAAAAACTCTCAATAAACTTGGTATTGATGGAACATATCCCAAAATAATAAGAGCTATTTATGACAAACCCACAACCAATATCATACTGAATGGGCAAAAACTGGAAGCATTCCCTTCAAAACCAGCATAAGACAAGGATGGCCTCTCTCACCACTCCTATTCAACATAGTGTTGGAGGTTTTGGCCAGGGCAATCAGGCAAGAGAAAAAAAATAAAGGATATACAATTAATAAAAGAGGAATTCAAACTGTTCCTGTTTGCAAATGACAGGTTGTATATTTAGAAAACCTCATTGTCTCAGCCCCAAATCTTCTTAAGCTGATAAGCAACTTCAGCAAAGTCTCAGGATACAAAATCAATGTGCAAAAGTCACAAGCATTCCTATACACCAATAACAGACAGAGTGCCAAATCATGAGTGAACTCCCATTCACAAATGCTTCAAAGAGAATAAAATGCCTAGGAATCCAACTTACAAAGGATGTGAAGGACCTCTTCAAGAAGAACTACAAACCACTGCTCAGTGAAATGAAAGAGGACACAAACAAATGGAAGGACATTCCATGTTCATGAATAGGAAGAATCAATACTGTGAAAATGGCCATACTGCCAAAGGTAATTTATAGATTCAATGTCATTGTCATCAAGCTACCAATGATTTTCTTCATAGAATTGGAAAAACTACTTCAAAGTTCATATGGAACCAAAAAAGAGCCTGCATGGCCAAGACAATCCTAAGCAAAAGGAACAAAGCTGGAGGCATCAAGCTACCTGACTTCAAACTATACTACAAGGCTACAGTAACCAAAACAGCATGGTACTGGTAAAAAAAACAGAGACATAGACCAATGGAACAGAATAGAGGCCACAGAAATAACACCATACATCTACAACCATCTGATCTTTGACAAATCTGACAAAAACAAGAAATGGGGAAAAGATTCACTATTTAATAAATGGTGTTGGAAAAACTGGCTAGCCATATATAGAAAGGTGAAACTGGATCCCTTCCTTACACCTTATACAAAAATTAATTCAAAATGGATTAAAGACTAAAATGTTAGACCTAAAACTATAAAAACCCTAGAAGAAAACCTAGATAATGCAATTCAGGATATAGGCATGGGCAAGGACTTTATGACTAAAATACCAAAAGCAATGGCAACAAAAGCCAACATAGACAAATGGGATCTAATTAACCTAAAGGTCTTCTGCATGGCAAAAGAAACTACCATCAGAGTGAATAGGCAACCCACAGAATGGGAGAATTGGTTTGCAATCTGCCTATCTGACAAAGGGCTAATACCCAGAATCTACAAAGAACTCAAACACGTTTACAAGAAAAAAACAACCCCATCAAAAAGTGGGCAAAGGATATGAACAGACACTTCTCAAAAGAAGACATCTATGCAGCCAACAGACACATGAAAAAATGCTCATCATCACAGGTCATTAGAGAAATGGAAATCAAAACCACAATGAGATACCATCTCATGCTAGTTGAATGGAAATCATTAAAAAGTCAGGAAACAACAGATGCTGGAGAGGATGTGCAGAGATAGGAACGCTTTTACACTGTTAGTGGGAATGTAAATTAGTTCAACCATTGAGGAAGACAGTGTGGCGATTCCTCAACGACAAAGAACTAGAAATACCATCTGACCCAGCAATCCCATTACTGAGTATATACCCAAAGGATTATAATTCATGCTACTATAAAGACACATGCACACGTACGCTTAATGCGGCACTGTTCACAATAGCAAAGACTTGGAACCAACTCAAATGCCTATCAGTGATAGACTGGATTAAGAAAATGTGGCACATTTACACAACGGAGTACTATGCAGCCATAAAAAGGATGAATTCATGTCCTTTGTAGGGACATGGATGCAGCTGGAAACCATCATTCTCAGCAAACTATCACACGGATGGAAAACCAAACACCGCATGTTCTCACTCATAGACGGGAATTTAACAAGCAGATAACTTGGACATAGGGTGGGTAACATCACACACTGGGGCCTGTCGAGGGGTTGGGAACTGGCAGAGGGATGGCATTAGGAGAAATATCTAACGTATATGATGAGTTGATGGCTGCAGCAAACCAACATGGCACATGTATACCTATGTATCAAACCTGTATGTTGTGCACATGTACCCTAGAACTTAAAGTATAATAAAAAAATAAAAATAAACAATTCATTTCCAGTAAAAGTTTACTTTTTACAGTCAACTCTCATGAGTGTCAGCAGTCTTGTAAACTTCTCTGCTTGTTCCAAGCTTCTCTGCATGGACAAGCAGCTAGGTAGGTCATTTGTCACCAAACATAAAAGAAACAATTTACCACTTTTGAAGTGGGAAATCCAAACCTATCAGCCTGTCAGTAATTCTTGCTATAATTCCAGCTTTGCATAATCAGGGAGATTGGTTGCCAGTTGTCTGCTCATGTGCAGAAGTACAGCAACATCTTGGAGTTAGTTTTCCATGTACACACATAAATTTTTATGAAAGGTATATGTTCTGATCAGCAAAACACATTTAGGGAAAAAAATACACCTTTTAAAATGAACAACATATTTTACTTTTAATGAAAACGTAGTGATAGTAAGAGACTATTTATTTTGAATGATATCTTTCTAGTGAGAAATTCTGTTCCAATTTGAAGCCAATGCTCTGGATTTTAAAAGAGCTGGTATGGCAGATCTCAGTGCAGATGTACTACGTTTGACCTCCTAGTTATCCAAATTCTAAAACTACAGAAAAGCAGGAGTTTATTGTCTTTATACCTCACTTAACTCTATCTAGTATAAACAAGTTTCCCCTTCAAAATGATTCCAATACATATAAAACCAAGTTAAATATGCATACTATAAGGCAGAATTTTTTGTCACGTTTCTTAATTGGAAAATATATAGCAAGACTGAAGACAGTCCTTGGAGAAATCTGAAATAAATAACAGTGTGATACCATCAATTTCTCAGAAACAATATACAACCTATGATTACTTCTTAAATCTCGGTGCCAAATGCCATACATAACCTCACAGCCGTAATGTAGTTTGTAGAAATCAATCCTATCAATCAAATGAAAAGTAGATTCAACACACAAAGTTGATTGGAATTGCTTAAAATAAAAGCACTGAGCTCTTAGAATACATTTTTTCAAATAATCTACTTTCCTATTTTATTGAAGCCACTTATAGTAGTAGAAGCTTAATTTGTTTTAAGAAATTCTTGAACTCAATTTCACCAATGCACCTTTTTAAGTTGATTTTTTTTTTCTTAAATGCAACAAATTATTTACTTTAAAGCAAAAGAGTGAAAATTATCACTTTTTTATTTTTCTACCTCCTCAAACAAATCTTTGTACTACTCTGAGTGGTTTTGTTTGTTTGTTTTAATATAGGTCACCTGGACTTAAAGACTGTGTAGACAAAGTCACCTTTGCTTTTGTGTTTAAATTATAGTGACTCCACATCTGCTCATGGAAATAAATAGGCAGTGAAACTCAACAAAGAATCAGCATTTCAGAGACACCCCTAAAAGAACAACTTATGTGAATATATAGTGAACAGTGCCATTTTCTCTATCTATAATCCATTTTCTTCCTTTCCTCCTCAGTCCAGCCTTGCCAGAAACCTATTTCTGCAGTCCACTTACTGGAACCTTGTCTTTGCCACTGTCAACAATGGTCCCCAACACAATTGAGTCGATATCTTTGTCACAGGTCTCATCTTCCACTGTTCCCAAAACCACAGATTCTCTATGAATCAGAGCTGTGCTGAGTACTATGCTAGGCTGGAAGAATAGCCCTCACATTTGGTCACCTGCTTGTCCCTAGAGTTTCACAGAGTTTTCTATAACAGAATTCCATTAGCTTCTGTATATAATACTCCCAACTCAGAATCTAACAGTGCCTTATTAAAAATAATGTATTGTCATATTTTGGTACTTGTCCCTTAACAGTAGAGGATTAAATTTGAGAAAGGAATTCAAACCCCGTTCCGGACACATGCTGAGAAGAATATGGGTGTCCAGCCACTCCCTCCATTACTTTCCAATCTTCTCTTGTGGCCCTTGATAGAAATAAGTGCACCATACCCAGTGACATATACAATATATCACCAGATCTGAGCTGGATATTCTTGGTATGTTGTCCATAACAGTGGGAACAGATACCATTGAACTAGGCCCTCTGGATTCCATGTGGATGAATGAATCCTGGTATACTGGGGCCAAGCAGTAGATCTTACCCATAAAACAAGATAGCAGAGATTGCCATCATGGGCTGAAAAGCCAAAGCAGCAATCAAATGATTTGACTCCTAAAAATCTTTGGTATTAGCTTTGATCATATTATCCATGATGGATCTGAGACAGATAAGCAAACTATCAAATATAATCTGATTTGATTTGTATAATTAGGAATCTTTAATTCAGCTGAACAGAAATCTAACTGCAGTCACTAACACAGAGATTAATTGCTACTCAGAAAAATCTGAGCTACTTTATAAATTCAGAATTCCTTGATTGAAGCAGAAGATGGCCCCAACTTTTATATTATAACTCTTCTTCTTAACCTTCCCCAAAGGGATGTGTGGTTATTACCAGTGTGGAATGTACATTATGGGAAAATAACCAGACTTTTTGGTATTACCACATATTGGCACTGAACTGACAGTAACTGCTAAGCACTTAAAAGAGCACAGTGGTTCACCATCCAAAGTAGGCCAATAGGAAGTAAGGTGATGGATAAAGTTTTGGCTTGTGTTCATCTTGCAATGGGCCCCTCAAAATACCTTATAGTATTTTCTCAACTTTATAATGCTAAATTGGAAATAAACAAACTTAGTAACTGGCAGAATCTTCACATTGATTCTCTGACCCTTTAAATAGGACTACTATAGCAGGAAGGGCCAAATGGAAGTCAAATGAAATGCTTCTCTATAAAAAATAAAAGCAATATCACAATCCTGAGGAATTGCAGTGATTAGTATCATCACCAAGAACTTGTGAAATGCAGGGGTGATAATTCACACATTCCTGTTCAGATGCATCTTGTAGAATGACAGTGGACTATCACAACTGGATGATGACTACAATTGCGAGTATTTTTTCGAGGATGGATACACAATTGGAACAAATTAATACATCCTCTGACATGTGATATGCACATTGGTTTAGTAAATTATTTTAACTTATACCTGCTAGAAACAATTATCAGAAGCATTTTGTTTTCAGTTGACAAGGATGACAGGGTACCTTGCTCTCCTCTCTAGGCTATGTCAACTTTCTAGCCATATTTAATAATTAATCTTCAGGGAACTCAATAGCCTCTCTATTTCAAAGATTACCATGCTGAATCATTTTATTATCGAGATTATGTTTATTGTCAAGAACTGTGCAGAATCTGAGCTTTTACCCTATTTAATGGATACAAGTTAGTCTGTAACTGTTTCATGGGTTCCAGAAGACATGAGACTATTGGACCACAGACAAAGGACTTTATTACTCACATCAAGAGCAGTATTTTAAATTCCTTCCTGGTTAGTGCTAATTCCCCATCTTCTCTCAAATGCCATGTGGATGACACAGGACCCATGATGGATGTGTGTACATTCAGTGGGCTATATGACAAAAAAACAAATCCAAGCTGCGCTTTGGAAATTCACCACTTTTAAAACAAGCAAAAGAAAAGCAAGTGGAAGCATGCTTATTGTTTGCACTGGGGGAGATGTTACCTGAATGCATTCTGTTCATGCCCTAGGGATCTGTGAAAGTTTGAACTTGAGAGTGATGATTTAGGGTACCTGGCAAAAGAAATTTCTAAGCAGGAAAGCATTGAAGAAGTTGCCTAGTTGCTTCTAACAGCCTACACACTGATGCAGGAGTAAAGAAATTACTTAAAATTACTTAAAGTTAGAATTTACATTTAAAAGAAAAGCAGAGCATACAAGTGTGAAAAATACGCAGCTTGGCTATGCAGCAGAGAAAGAAACTAGGCCTATTTTATCAGAATTCTGGCTCCTCTCATAATCTGAATCTTATTAGTTTTACAAAGGTGGTTTAGTTTGGGGAAGGGCTATTATCACCTTTGCTTTAAGGTTAAACTATAGACTAAATCCCTCATTAGCTTGGCCTAAGCCCGGGAATGACCAACGACTTCTTGGAAGTCAGAAGCAAGATGAAGTCAACTCTGTTAGATTTCTTACCATCATAATTTTGCAAAGGCCATTTCAGGAGGACAGGAGAAGGTCAGAGGGATACTTTGTTTCTGAAGCCTTTCCACTATATTTCTTCCCAAAGCACTCAGCATGGCAAAGCACCATACTTTTGCATATCATTTTCTGAGCCCCAATAGTATTAAATGCTTAATAGTGTGCACAGCACTAATAAATCTTTAATAAATCCTGGATGGCTGGTTATGACAATTTTTTTTTTTTTTTTTTTTGAGACAGAGTCTTACTCTGTTGCTCAGGCTAAAGTGCAGTGGCATGATCTCAGCTCACTGCAAGCTCTGCCTCTCAGGTTCAAGTGATTCTTGTGCCTCAGCCTCCCAAGTAGTTGGGATTACAGGTAACTGACAACACATCCAGCCAATTTTTGTATATTTAGTAGAGATGGGGTTTCACCATGTTGGCCAGGTTGGTCTCCAACTCCTGACCTCAAGTGATGTACCTGCCTCGGTTCCCAAAGTTCTGGGATTACAGGTGTGAGCCACTGCACCTGGTCTGATGATGGTTTTTGATATCTCTCACTATCAGCTGTATCCAACCCTTTGAATGTGAGGACTTTTTGGTATATTTGTGGTGGCAAATATCACAAAATTATGCACAGACTTTTTTTTTTTTTTTTTTTTAGTTCATCAGCTATTGTTAGTGTTAGTGTATTTTATGTGTGGTCCAAGACAATTCTCCCAATGTGGCCCAGGGAAACCAAACTGTTGGACACCTGTGATTAAGCTCAACCTTCTCAAATATTTGATTTACATTTCCACTCTATTCTTCTTACTTGTTTTGAACCTCTTAGACCCCAAGAATTGACATAACCCTAGATGTGCCTGTCATACCTACCCCATCTCCAGAGAGACAAATCAGAAAAAAATTCTATAGCACTGAGGACAATGGGTACTAAAAATATGTGTAATAGAGCAATTCAAGAGTCCTTCTTGAATTTTGTGTTAAATTTCTATTTATTTATTTATTTATTTTTATTTTTATTTTTTTGAGAGACGGAGTCTTGATCTGTGACCCACACCCCCCACCTTCAGCTAGTTTTTGTATTTTTTAATAGAGACAGTGTTTCACTACATGTTGGTCAGGCTGGTCTCAAACTCCTGACCTCAAGTGATCTGCCCACCTCGGTCTCCCAAAGTGCTGGGGTTACTGGCACGAGCCACCATGCCCGCCAGATTTCTTTTAAATAAGAAGTAGTAATATTGCTTAAGACAATGGGCAAAATGATAGAATTATGAGGTCAAATTGAAAACAAAACTATGAAAACCTTATGAATACTATTTTAAATGTAAAAATTATTATACATTGTACATTTGATATTTTCCACTCAATTTTTCATTTTAAAGGTCTTTCATAGTTTTTAAACTTATTAGTGGAGTTTTCAATGTGTTTCTTTATCCTAAGAAACCTAACTTTATAACCCTTTTGCCATATAACTAAATATACCTTATGTATTTATTTTAAGAGCTTTCATTACTATGTAGGTATGCTAAGGTGAATAGATTAGAAGAAAATCGCAATTGAAAAGATAGTTTCTTAGTCATATACTATGGTCTGAATATTTGTGTCCCCCAATTAATAACTTGAAATTCTAACTCTCCGGGTGATGGTATTAGGAGTTGGTTCCATTACCAGTGGCAAATATCCAAGTTACTGGTAGCAAATCTGTACAGGTCCACAGCCGCCTTAATTCTTGCCTCCTCAGAAGAAGGAATTTGACTGAGGGGTATAAGGCAGAAAAAGAGACTGAGGCAAGTTTTAGAGGAGGAGTGGAAGTTTTATTTTAAAAGTTTTGGAATAGAAAATAAAGGAAGGTATACTTCAAGAGACCCAAGCAGGCACAGAGCAAGTGCCATGTTTAATCATGATCCTAGGACTTTATAGGCTGGTCCTTTTCCAGTGATTCTTACCTTAGGGTGGGCAGCCCACATGCACAGTGCCCTCCTTACCCTTGGGAGGTGAGTGCTCACAGTGTGTTTAGGAAATTGTATGCAGGCTCATCTCAGGCTTTCTTCCCTTTTCCAGTGGTGTGCCCCCAGAAGGTGACACTCCACCATTTTGTCTTTTGATACATATGCCTGGGAAGTTGCTTCTCGCAGGAGTCTGCACGCAATTAATAATTTGCAACAGTTGTGGACCATCAGAAAATGACCTCTCCTTGGAACCAACAGTTTATCACTTTTAGAGAGGCAATGTGATCATTGTCAATCACCCAACATTCCTAGTGGATGGGGGAGAGCCTTCCCTGCCCTGCTCATGTCTGTCTCACTACCTGTAACAATACCTTTGGAAAGTGAGATAGAAATGAAGGTGGAACTTATTGCCCTTATAAAAGAGGTCTGAGAAATACCCATTTACCCTTTCCACCATGTAAGGACACAGCTAGAAGGCCCTATTTGTGAATTAGGAAGCAGGCTTTCACCACATGGAGTCAATCAGTCTTGATCTTGGACTTTCCAGACTCCTAAGACTGTAAGAAAAAAATTTCTGTTGTTTGAGTTACTCAGTTTATGGTATTTTCTTATAACAGCCCCAATGATCCAAGACAACATAGTTCCTAAGAGGAAGAAGATATCATAAAATGGGCATTCACACTGAGAAACAGAGGGTCATCTGGTGAGTTCTGGAGAATAGTCATCTAGTACTTGACCCAGGGGTTGATAAGGACAGGATAGTCACCTAGAGTGTGAAAGCCTGACAAGGGAGGTTGTTGTGGACTCTGGATTCATTGATTTGTATTTGAAAGCACGTTCCTGTGTGAATTGTTTACTATCCCTAAGAACTGACTAACTCTAGGAGGTACAGTCCCTCTAAAGTCAGCAAGGCTCCAATGTCAAAGCATTAGAACACATTAGCACAGAACATAATGTTAACAATATAAGTGAATATAGTGATTATAGTTGAATATAGTGCTAACAATATTAGTGGCTTATTAAACAATTGTCCTTACCCATGTTACAAAAACAGACATATTTTAAACTCAGGAATATCAGAATTTAAGAATCAGGCATAGTTTCTATTAAATCTGTGACAAAAAAGTATTTTATATTGTCAATCTAAATTCAAGTTGTGGAAAAACAGAGTATAGACTACTGCCTAGGTCTTTTCATTTTATTTAAAGAGAAAAAAATTGTATTGAAGTGTTTCTGTTCAGTATTATTCACATGTGTTTTGAGTTTGGGTAATTGTAGATGAGAAATGAGTGTCAGAAAGGGCCTTGCAGCTTTGTACTTTTAAATGCTTGTGGATTTCACTGCAATTTAAGGTCATGTAAACAGAGAAAAAACTCACGGCTTCGAAATTGCCATCCTATTCATCAAGGAAACATTTTTGGGGCCCAATTTTTCTATTGGAATAGAAGATAGAGTAGGCCATTTAGAAGCCCTGCACTGTTAAAGTCCAGGTGTCATTCTCCTTCCCTCCCTCATCACAGCTATCTAAAGATCCCCGATCACTCAAAGAGATAATCTAACCAATGTACAAAGTGGAAAAATAGTAAAGTGTTAAGATGAAGGAGGATATTTCATGTAAATGTATTTAAGACTGGCCTGTTAAACTCAATTGACCACTACTTTTCAAATGATTTGAATAGAAAAGTATATTCCGTACATTATTCAGAGTACTATGAAACAAAACTGAGAAAACCCTGGTGTTTCAGAGGACCTTCGTGTATTTAGTCATTCACTCATTTATTAAACAAATATGCATTCACTGCCTGTGAGCCAGTTCTATTTGCTGGGAATTTAATGCTGAGGATGAGAAGCAGGAACCCTGTCATACTCACGATGGATTCCATCAAAGCAGAATGGAATCAATAATCTCCCAAGAGTAGATAGAGATAAATTAGTAAAGGAACAAGCAAGCAAAATACATTCAGGCTAGTGATAAGAATTATGAAGGAAGTGAACAAGGTGATAAATGCTGGAAAGGAAGAGATGGATTTAGACAGAGTGGAAGGATAAAACTTCTCAGAGGAGGTGACATTTGCACTGAAGCCTGAAGTGTAAGACTTTATGGCCTTATGATTCCTTACACTGGAAGCCGAATTAATTTAGAGTTTAGACTGAGCCTTGATTAGAAAAGAGAATTTTTAAGTGCAATATGGTTCCATTGAATGATTTTAAACCAAAAATAACACAATCTGTCCTTTTGACAAATTAAGAAATAAATACTATTTTGGTACAATGCTATTAAAAGTATCATTATGCCTATTTTTCTAAATAATTTTAATTAAGTTCAATATTATGCTTACATGAAACTATTGGACCAGGACGGATAGATATGATACAACTTTTATTTGAATATGTTTTTCTTGAATGTCTAAGCAAGTGAACAATAGCTTCCCTTCACTTTTCTAGGTTCCTTGGCTGACCTAAGTTAAATTGACATAAAACAGATTAAGGAAATAAACCACATCTAATCACATATATATGCACAAGCGTTCCACAAAATCTGAGACTCAAAGAAAGGCCAGAATATTGAAGCTTATATAATTGAATCCTGAGCTAAAAGAATAGGAAATTGGGGTCTCTTGGGGCAACACAAGTTATGGGAAGGTGAGGCAAGGAAATGTATGATAAATAAAGGTGGTCTTGTTATGCGGAAAAAAGTCTCCCAGGTAACAAAAGTTGTCAATGAGCAGCCCTGAGAAGAGATGACAGTCTTACTGGGTTAGTGTTGGCCTCTAGGCTCCTTTCCAGTGATTTGAGTCAATCTTTTTGGTTGGAAGAATTCCTGGGAAGGGGATTTATGACATGTGAGATTCGTTTGGAGGATTCATCTTTATGCAGATAAGGGGAGCTGAGAAAAAGCCTCTGCCCGAATCCACTGTTTTCCCAAGTGCCTTCAGTTCCAAGTGATCAGCACACTGAAGCATCACATTTTGGGGTGACGTTTCCTGAACTGAACCAACATTTTTAGGTAAGATATACATTCTGATATCCAGCTTTTATTTCATTAACCAAATTATATATCTTATATAAATTAGGTGCTCTCAAATATAAGCAACAGATCCTGTGATTCCAACCAACTCTACAAATAAGGAAACACATCAGTACATAGCAAGAGGTAGGATAGACTCAATCAGCTGGTGAGTCCAAGTCTCCATCTCAGTTTCTTCCTGGAGCCCCTTGACTCTGGCCCACTGTGTTGCCTTAGCCTTTAGATCAGCTTCTATCATGGCCACAAGATGGCAGCCAGCAGCCATAGGGGCAAAAGCCTTCGTTCATACCTAAGAGAGATTGACTGTGTGAATAATGGGTGAATAATAGTCATTATGTCACGTAATAATTCTCTAACATCTGAATTGCTGAAACAATTATAAGAAAAAGTAGTGGGATTTCCCTAGAGCTAGGCCTGCTATGAGATTTCCTTGCACAGAGAATAGGTGAATTCTACCCACTTTTAATGTCCTCCTTATGTTCTGGCCAACAAAACCCAGTGACCCAAAAGGAAGAAAAAACGGGAGATAAATTTTGGTTAGGCAACAAGTAGTCTTTAGTGGTTAGTTATAAGAAAAATTTTTATGCTATACCTAAATTTGAAATTCAGGGATTGTATGACTAAGTATGTACAAGGCACTGCATGGGCTGACCAGAGTATAAAACTAAATTAAGTCTAGTAGAAAAGAATAGATTTTTTAAATGATAGGAAATGACATCTGAAAATGCTAGGAATACATCTGTGGTTCATTTCCCATTGGGCCAGTTTGCCCAAATATGACTGAAGATATGAGAGCATTTGAACCTTAGAAAACCACATAATTTTCTTCTTCCACAGGTATTGTTTTTTGCAAGATAATAGAATGAATGTGGGAGGTTTTTTTTTCTTTTTCTTTAGTAATATCCATGGAATATTTTACTAAAAATATGAACTTTAAAGGAAATAATATAGACTAAAAAATTGATTCTACCTACCACTTAACAGCTTGGCCACTGTGGTCAAGTAACAGCCTCTCAGCCTCCTCTGAGATACATATTTATTAAATATCTATTCATAATATTTATTACTTCATTTCCACACTGCTATGAAGAATTACCTGAGACTGGGTCATTTATAAAGAAAAGAGGTTTAATTGACTCACAATTTCACATGGCGGGGGAGGAAACTTACAATCATGACCAAAGGCAAAGAAGAAGTAAGGCCCATCTTACATGGTGGCAGGAGAGACAGAGAAAGCAAAATAGGAAGTGCCACACTTTTAAACCATCAGATCTCGTGAGAACTCACTCACTATTACGAGAACAGCAAGGGGGAAATCTGCCACCATGATCCAATCACCTCCGACCAGGCCCCTTCTGACACCTGGGGATTACAATCTCACATGAGATTTGGGTGGAGACACACAGCCAAACCACATCACAGTAAATATAACATATTATTGCTTTTATGGATTATCTTATTATAATCATGGATTTCTTTTTTTTTTTTTTATTTTTTTTATTTTTTTAAGCCTGCATTATGATCAAACTGTTCCCAAATACATTAAATGGGTTGGAACAAATGCACAATTTCGGAAGCAAATAAGGGTTATAGGATTATACTTAACTCTGCTGTTGTAGCACAAAAGCAGCCACAGGAAACATGTAAATGGGTGAGCGTGGCTGTTCCAACAAACTTATGGATGCTGAAACTGGAATTTCATGTAATTCCTACCGATCACAAAATTCCATTTAAAAATGGAAAAATCATTCTTAGCTCATGGGCCACACAAAAATGGGCACTTGGGCTGGGTGCGGTGGCTCACGCCTGTCATCTCCAGCACTTGGAGGCTGAGCCAGGGATCACCTGAGGTCAGGAGTTCGAAGACCAGCCTGGCCAAACTGGTGAAACCCCATCTCTACTAAAAATACAAAATATTAGCCAGGGTGGTGGTGCACCTGTAGTCTCAGCTATCAGGAGGCTGGGCAGGAGAAACTATCCGAACCCAGGAGGAAGAGGCTGCAGTGACCAAGATCAATGCCTCTGTACTACCACCTGGGCAACAGAGCGAGACTCCTATCTCAAAAAAAATAAATCAACAAAAAAGGGCACTGGCCGAATTTACTAGTCACTAAAGCTTTCATTGGGCTGAAGAGGCCAGAAAGGGAGCCTGTTTGTGCTAGCTATGATCCAGACCATGTCTTGGGCCTCAGCCTTATTCTCTGGGCCCTTTCTTGACTGTATCTCTGCCTTTCCTCGTTTTGTAGTCCCTTCATCCACACTGAACACAATGACCATCTTTTGGATAACCTGCGTCCTGGCTGCTGCAGCCTGTGGGAATGGGAAGGAGAGGATGTGGGCCCAGGTGGCTAACAAGGTGAGTGTAAGCCTGGACGAAACAAGCTTGAGATCAAGGGAGGTGGGGTCCCCATATAAATGGGACCAAAATGGTCCCTCCATCTTCCCCCAGATACTAACAGGAGTAAATGCCCAAACTCCATTGACTACACCAAACACAGAGGTTCGAATAAATATCTGCCATTTGCCTTTATCCACAGTGACCTGACACAATAGCCAAAAGAAAAAGTACTCACCCCAACCCCAGCTGGGGATGGGAATGCCAGTGTTATGCGTAATATAGTCGGCGTCTCAGAACTGAACAGGATAAGGGCCTAGATGAAGTAGGGAAACCAGCCAGACCCTCAGTCCTCCTGTCCTGGGAACTGGGAGCCATAGATGTTCCTGTGATCTGTCACTGCCCTGATCTGGGTCTTTAGCCATTAAGGTTTGGTGATCATCTTCCAGTCACCAATGGGGTTCTTGGTGTCACCTTCCAAACCCTTTGCCAGGACAACTGACTGTTTTATCTCCACTCCATGGTGATGGGAAACATCTTCTACATCTCGGGGGACTGCGCTCTGAAGCTCCACGCCTGATTTCGGGGGATAGCTGTGGATGGGGCTGCAGCCCGGAGCAGTTCTAAGAGGCCCTTTCTGGTCTGTGGCCAAGTCGGCCCTTGTAGCGCTGGACCAATAGTCAGGAAGGCAACTGTGGGCTCAGAGCACAGCAGTTCCACAGCTTCTCTGTCCGGAACCAGGAAGTGGAAGACTAGGGCATCCAGCACCCGGTAAGGCAGTGCATAGCTTTTTATCGCAGGCAGCAGTCGCAGGAGATGCTGTGGCACCAACTGTATTCCATCTCAAGCAATTTCAGCATGGCCCGCACTGGAGTGCAACACAGGGATGGAGCAACTTGTGATGATGTCTACCCACAATGATGCTCCCGAGGGTACAAGTGCCAGCTCGCACAGTGGAATCAGGACCCCTTTTGAACGCAGCTCCAGGTTTGAAAAGGGCCCTTTCTTGAGAGCCATGTAGAGATGGAGTTGAGTCGTTTGTATTCGGCAATGTCATACTCGTACTCGCCGGGATGCAGGACAGAGGTTGAGAGGCTTGGGCGCATGCGTTCCTTCAGGTTAGAGCCAAAAATCCTGGTGGCTTGGTACATGGCGGCTGCAAGTCCAGACTCAGGCTCTGTGACATAGAGGATTTGCTCCGCCAGTTTGGAGAGTGCAGGGATGATCTTAAATGGCCTTAGGCAGTTTTTCCACTGCGGTACTTAGATAATACCTCCACGGACCCCCCCTGTAGACTTCTAGGACTCGGGGGTCGCAAGCTGGGGTTAGGGAGGCCTGACCCTCTGAGCATGCTGTCTCAACCCTCTGTCTGCTTCTCAGTCAGCTTTCTCCATGATGATTCAGTCCAAAGGTGCGTCTGCATGAGGGTTCTTGTTCATGAACATCTCCATGGCAGCTCATCCTCCAGGGTCCACAACCATCTCCTGCATGGGGCCCAACCCCTGTCATTGGGGCAGCCTTCTCCCGGGTGGGCCACTCTTCGTCGCTCGTCCATCTGATCCATCCCTGAGGCATTCTTGACCCAGCCGCGCGGTGCGTCCGGACGCCGCCGGCTTGTCCCCCAGTCCCTGCCTCCGGCCTCGAGCTCCTCCTGTTGGCTGCCGTGCTTGCTGCAAAATCGCGCTCCGGCTCAGTGCCGGGGTCCGCCATACTCTTCCTCCGTTTCTCCGGTCCTGCGACGTCCCCGCCGCTTTTCCCGGGCCCTGCCCGCACCGCATTCCCAGCCAGGATCGATCGGCCCAGGCGGCATGTTTTTCCTGAACCCCCGACCCACGGGCCGCCTTGAATTGGGCATTTTCCGAAAAACGTTGCCCGGGGAAGTTCGCACGGTGGATGCGAAAAGGCCAGAATGGCGTAATCATGGATTTCTTTTACAGTTGTGACATACTGTGAACATTTTCTCACAATAATCCAGATCCTGAGACACTTGGATACTTTGAGGATAATAGAGCTCCTTCATGACACGCATCAACAAGTGATTTTGAAAACATGACTATTTGGCTGGGCCCGGCGGTGGCTCAAGCCTGTAATCCCAGCACTTTGGGAGGCCGAGACGGGGGATCACGAGGTCAGGAGATCGAGACATCCTGGCTAACACGGCTGAATACCCCCGTCTCTACACTAAAAAAACTACAAAAATAAACTAGCAGGGCCCGAGGTGGCGGCGCCTGTAGTCCCAGCTACCCGGGAGGCTGAGGCGGAGAATGGCGTAAACCTCGGGAGGCGGAGCTTGCAGTTGAGGCTGTAGTCCGGCCAAGAGCACTCCAGCCTGGGTGACAGAGCGAGACTCCATCTCAAACAAACAAAAAAAAAAAAAAAAAAAAAAAAAAAAAAAAACAAAAAAGAAAACATGACTATTTCAAAATGTACCTTCTAATTTTTATATTTTCTAATTGCAAATAGATACATTATGTGCTTGATTCACTGATGATTCTGCAAAGACCTGGAACACCTATGGATGAATTCATTTTCTGGAAACAGATGGTTCAATGTGTTTGCTACTGTTTTAAAGGGTTGTCATCACCATTTATAAGCATCTCTGAGCTTTCCAGTGCTAATGCTATTCACCAGTTACAGTTGTTTTTAGACATTTTCAAGTTCTAATATTATATTTTATTTCTTTTCAATGATGACAGTTAATTCTGTTCTGTTAATTATACTTCAAGGCTCAGGCTTTTGTGATACACAAAATTCCTGAGGTTAATAATGGATTGCTTCATATCTCCTAGCCATTCCAATTTTTAGACAACTCGTTTAAATAGGGTATGGTTTAAAAGCTTTCATTAATATTAAAATGCTAACACTTTTTACAGTAGTTTCCTGAGTCTTCCCAGAATCAGGATTCACTAAAAGCAACTCTGCTGGGCCAGCACAGCAGTGTGTTCAGTCAATTATAAGCATCAAGAAAGAGCCTCTGGTAGAGATGAACGTTTTATATAAAGGGCCTTAGATGTGAGGGAGCATGTGGGACTGAAGACAGTTTGTAGGTCTGAAGCAAAGGGTATGAGCATGGAGAAGCATGAGAGAGATAGGTTGTAGAGTGAGGTGGGAGCCAAGCCATGGATAATCATGAGTTTCATGCTAAGATACTTTACATCTCCTGTGAAAGAAATGGCAGGTCACTAAAGAGTTCCACCACTGGAGGAATCCACCACTGGAATATCATCAGATTCACAGTTTGAGGGATCACTCTAGTTGTGTTTCTGAACTACAGATATTTATTTGAATCTAAATGCTACTTTTTTCTCATATTTCATATATTTTCTTTACTATTGTTTCATTTTCCCCAGACCACATAAATATGTGTGTTTTCCTCACTGATTCTTTTTTTTTTTTTTTGCAGATTATAATGATTTGTTATTTAATGGAAGCCTCTACTTTGAAATGTAGAAGGTCACATATTTTAGTTTTGAGATGATGAAGTTTGATTCAATCACAAAGAACCAAATGTACTTTTTTACAGACAAAACTGGCTCCACATGATGTTGCTTTGACATTTGATTAACTGCCTTTTTTCCCTTTTGGCTGTTACTGATATTTGAAACATTTTACAGATTTGCTCTTTGTAATAACATCCTGTCCATCAGCTAATTACAATGCTGAGAATTGTGCATGCAACAGCTATTGAAATCAATGTCAGCTCTGGGAGCCAATCCAAGAGCAGACTTGGCTCAAGTCTACAGTGGTCTACAGAGTTGACTTCATTTACTCTTTCAGTTTGATAGACATAAACTATTCTTAGATGTATTTACTGAAAATATCAATATGAATATAACTTAATAAAATAAAATTATGTTGTTTTTATGCCCACCACATAAAGGACGCTAAATAGATTAAATACTTTTTTACCCTATTTACACAAACCATAAATCTCTATCCTATTTTAAATTGAAATCTATATAATAAGATTGTTCAGAAAAGGAGCCAGAATGCCCTATTTGAGATTTCTTCCACTTGCTGAGGTCTCACCTCCTGTCAAAGTTCATATCAACCAAATCATTATTTTTTGAAGTTCATTGAATAATTCAACATTTTTTCATTTTATACCCTTTATCAATAATCGCACAGAGAAACACATACGTACTTGCAAGTCCTTATTGAGAATTTTTTCCTTCGTTTTATGTTTTTTTTTCCTTCATCTTTGTGTCCCCAGCCTTGAATACACTCCAATAAGCCCTCAGTTAATGCTTGTTGAATTAACAGAGGGAGTTTGGGATGTCAATAAAGAAAAAAGTTCATAGTGGTCCTTGCAGAAATAAGTATGTCCATATTCAAAGGAAAAAAATTACCATGTGTGGATATCATTTATTAACGAATAATGAATATAGTGTACACAGAAGTAGGTAAGTTGATAGATGATAAATAGATACATGATATTTAGATAGAAAGGTATAAAGGACACTTAAAAATGTAAACAAACTTTCTATGCTTTTTAGTAGAGCAAATAACACTACAACCAAGATATCCATATGTTTTCCATCTTTATCAATATTAGGAAATAAGTTTTAGAAATAAAGATTCTTAATTGCAAACAGTTGATAGCATTAAAATGTGAAACCCTAATTTGATTTTTTTTTGAGATATGTTAGAATGACTACAAAAACATGTCTTTGCAGACTGCCACTTTAATAAAAACCAAACCACACCACTTGACCAACCAGGAAAAAAAAAACAAAACAAAAAAAACCCAAACTCAGTCACTGAAAGACAAAAAAGAATAAGTTTAAATCTCTCTAATCTTAAAATGACCAGTTTCCCAAAATATGTCACATACTTCTTACCCATCTTGTTCCTTTATTTCTTACCCCTCTTGTTCTTTATTTCTTGTACGAATTACACTTATGTTAGCTCTTTCCATTTCCTTCAATGACAATCTTTTTCCAAAGCACGGAGGGATAAGCAAAATATCAGTGCATGAATCTGCTTTTTGTCCTGAGCACATTTGCTTAGATAGCACACTTAGTTTCAGGGTTTGTGTTCAGTTAGTTGGGGTGGGTGGAAGCCTGTCTATGTGAAAGGCATATCTTTACATTAAGCTAAAATCTCTTCCATATACAGCTGACAACACAAAGGGCCACCTCCCTTAGATTAAGGTTGGAGCAAAATTAAAGCCGATAGCATCCCCCAGCATTGGAAAAATGCAGGGAAAACTGCTTTGGGACTTAGCAGAATAACCAATAACAAAAAAAAAAAAAAAAAAAAAAAAAAAAAGAAAGAAGAAGAAGAAGTAAAGAGAATCACTACCTATCCATATAAATGTTGGGGCACAGTTAGGCCTTTGCAGGGATTTAAACCCCTGTATTCAAGGGCTATTTGGACAAGAAACACTGAAGTTGTAAAATTGGTTTGAATCAGTATGAGCTTTATTACTGTGACTGCAATAATCTAAGCTAGTTTCTTAGACTAGACTTTTTTGACAGTGAAAGCAAAGTCAAAAGTACATTTTGTACTATGATCTAATTCATACTCACATACATACACACACAGACATACACGTATAACTGAACAAAAGTTTCAAGAGATGAGTTTCTCGTCACATGTTATATTCTCTAATATTTTCTGTTTTATTATATTTTATGACAAAATACTGTCTGTGACCTATGAAACTGATTTCGTAACCTAATAATCAGTCGTGTTGTACAGTTTAAAAAAACAGTAATCTAACAGGAACAATATAGAAATGATACTCAGTCTGTATCATCCTGGTTAGTCTTTCTTCCCACATAATAGCCATTTCTGCAAAAGCAGTCCTTTTTCATTGCCTTAAGCAAAACTGTATGGCCACTTGTGTTTTCCTTCTATGTGGTAAAAACCAGTTTAGCTATACAAAATAGACATTATTTGAACTCCTTTGTCTGGTTCCTAAAATATAACTGTGCACAAGTTTACTTATATCTATTGGTGCCATTTTCTCAGAGAGAAACAATAAATAAGCACTTAGTGCTTAAAAACAGGACATTTACTTATGAACAATTAAATACAGTGCATTATGTGGGGAGAAATAGCTGTAGAGGAAATTATTGATGTAAGTGGCACATTTCAAGTACAGAGTGTGTATTATATAATAGTAGTGTATCTAATTTAGATTTCCTAATTTTGATAATAGTATGGTGCTTGTATAAGATAATTTTTTTTCCTGTAAAATACAAATTAAAATATTTCAGGATAAAGGTATGTAATGTCTGTAATTTCCTTTCAAATGACAAATGATTCAGGGGAAAATGTGTATGAGTGTTACGAGAAAATCTTGGGACAGTAACTTCTCCTTCAAACCGGAAAGAAGCTGAGATTTGAGATATCAAAGGGTGACTTGGACAGTCCTGCTTGGTGAGTAGATAAGTTTATTAGGACTTACAAATGGGGCACTCCTGGGCAGCATCAGGACAGCTCTAGAGATCCATGCCACCTGCCATGTCTAAATTACTTTTAAGCTAATTTTCCAGCTCTTTGCCTACTGTGTTTGAGCAATGAGACTGTCTACCCTGGTAGGTTCTCAGAGACTCTTCAGGATGTTTGGGTTCCCAGGAACACCTGTGCACAGCTGACCACCATGACCTTGGCTCACTGTCCAGCCATCAAGGGTCAGGCAGCACACATTCACCCTTAAGTAACATGGTTGGGGACCCATCACACTACAATCCATCCCATCCCCTAACTCTTACACTCTTTACACCAACTTTGCATTATAGTCCCTGAGTAGGGTACCAGGAAAATAACTATACAAACCTATCCTGTTTAGCCATGGCTTATGCATACAGTCCTCATCTACAGTATACATAACAGCATACAAAGCAGAAGCTAACAACAGTTGTGACGCCTATTAGCAAAACTTAACTCCATTCAGTGGGTAAGATATGTAACCAATTTGAGAATGGGGCAAAGAAACTTAATTGGACTACATCATGGATCTGAGTTGGCAATAATTTGAAGCATCTGTGATGTTATTCTCTTTAAAGGCTCAACACATAGTGCCTAGAAAGGCACATGTGTTTGGTCTCCATTGAGTTGGCAATTGGGTGGATGCAATTCCCTGTGAGCCCAGATTGCACTATTGATGCTGTTGAACCAGTCACTCCAGTTCTGTTGGGAGAAATGTAGAATATTCCAAGGTATACCATTATTATTTTCTAGGGTGAGGTTTACATCCAACAACCAGGCTTGTTGTTGACTGCTGGTATAATTGCAGCCCAGTCTAGAAAGACATTGCCAGCTGCCATGGGTACCAGGTACAGCAGCTGTGTGCACAAGCACAGGTGTTTAGTAAAGACCATCATGGGTGTATCTATTCCTTGTAGCATTATTTCCATTGTATTTTCCCTCACTGGCCCTATAAGGGAGGCTGTCATGGACTTTAGGCCTGGCTTATAGTACCACGCATAGATTCCTCCTCTAGGAGTGAGCGTAATAGCCAAATGTTTTTGGCTTTGTCCATGATATCCATACTATGATCACTCCAACAGATATTGGTGTCCCCATATGTTGATTTGGTAAAGCTCTCAGACCTCGAGCAAGGAGCACAGCTGAAACCACCACCCCTCTGGCAGTCTTCATGGTGCCCTCTAGTGCCATAAAACTGATGTAGTATGGGGACACTTTCCAGCTCAACTTCAGGTCCACATTAGCATCACCACTTGGAAGATGCACTGTAGTTCTCAGGAGCAGAGTCCAGCCACCTGGTTCAATAGCACAGTTTGGTGTCCTAGAGGTAACCGTGCGAGTTTGCAGAGCCTGTTTTACAGGTCTTGCCAACCATTCATAGGGAATGATGCCATGCATTGCAATGGGAGACTCATTTAAAATTTGTATGGTTTCTGGGAGATTCTTAGTCCAAGACCTTAAAGAGCTGTCCTGGAACAGTGCACATAATTGGGTTTTTAACAGGCCATTCTTTGTTTTTCTGTGAAGTCTGTCCCTGTTGGTTATATGGTAAGCGGAATCTCCAGTCTATGTTTTGTTCTAATGTCCAGTATTAGATACCTTTGCTAGACCCATCAGTGTACCAGACCCTATAGGTATTGGTGGGGTCTTCTCATATATAGTAATTGGCCTGATTTGTGGTTCCATTGTCATGGCAACCCCTTCACTCATTCTAAGTGTATGGGTTTGAGCACCTCCTGCAGTGCCTGACTTATAGGACTAGTAGACAGGACATCCCTATGTTGTAGATAGATGTGTCATTTCTGCTAGGTGTGTGAATGTGCCACCATGGAGGTGGGCTTGGCTATGAGGCCTTCCACTCACCCTTTTTGGGGGTAGGCAGCTTTTACTGTGATGGTCTGCTTTTTGGTGATGGCCTCTGCTTGTTTCAATGCTCTATAAATGGCCAATAGCTACTGCACTAGGCATGAATAGTGGTATTCTGCCCTGCTCTATAATTGAGACCAAAAACCTGTAGGTACCCTTCCTGTTGGTTGCTTTTGCCACAAATCTTAATTCATTCCTGTGTCATCTCTAGTGACTTCTAATATGAAAGGGTCCTGTGACAGTGGCCATTTAGTGCTTGAGTTTGTTTCATCTAAATTTTTTGCTTTGTTAACTGCCTCTTGCTCCATGTATGTCCAGTCCCATTTTGATCTTTTCTTATTAAGGTATATAGTGGGCAGAGGATTTATGCCAAATGAGGTACGAAGAGTAGCTCCAGTAAACCTAGGAAAACCTGGAGTTTACTCTCTGTGGAACAGGCTGCTGTACTATTATCAATGTTGCTGCAAATACGTTTTGCATCAAGACTTACCCTATTAGGTAACTCTTGAGAATTTGACAGCTATGCCAGGTCCCTGTATCATTTTGGGATACACTTCCCATTCATAGTCCTTAAGACCGTCCAAGATGGTTTGTAAGGCAGTCTCAGACCTGTAAGAGACTCTGAGATTAGCGTGTTGTCTTTAATATAATGAAACAGGGAGACTAAGGCAGGTAGAGGCTAGACAGGTCTTGTGCAACCATATTGTGACAGATGGTGGGTTGTGCAGGTACCTTTGTGGTAACAACTGGAAAGTCCATTGTTGGCCCTCATAAGCGACAACAGACTGATCTTGTGAATCTTCTGCTAAAGGAGTACTGGAAAAGGCATTAGCCAAGTCAATTACAGCATGTACATTTCTCAGCTTAAGGGCTACTTGTTCTAGCAGTTGAACAATATTCAGTACAGCTGCACGTATAGGGGACCCCATTTTGTTTAACTCATGGTAGTCTATTGTCATTTTCCAGGTGCCATCTGGCTTCTTCACAAGCCACACAGGGCTGTTATAGAGGCTCTTGGCCAGGTTATCCATACATTATGTAATTCTTGGATTGTCTGGGTGATTTCAGAGTGTCTCCCTGGCAGATGGCATTATTTCAACTTCACTGCCCACCTGGGCTGAGAAGAGTATAGAAGCACCCATCTGGTGTATCCCCTTTTTGTTCCTGGATTACACTCAGTAATTTTTGTTCCTGGATTACACACTTACCCAAATCACTGAAGTCCACCAATACTTCCCACGTATCACAGATTTTACTTCCTATTAACAGGCTCAGAAGTATGACCACTACCCCGTATTACAGCCCTATGTATATCACAAATTACCCAGCCATTCAATGAGTATCTAAAATAATTTTAAGAATTTAAACTACACAAAAGTTTCATCTACATGCATTTATCTGATTTACATTTACCCAATTTACTCATTTGTAGCAGTTTATCTCAATTACTCATGAGAATCAAGACTTTGTCTGGAAAGCTAATCATTATCCCAAGTTATTTCCTTGTTAACCATTTTCATAGCCTGTGAATATCAGGTGTCCACTGAAGCAAGAACCTCAAAGTTAAACATGTGGGCATTTTTGCTAATAACGCAGAAAATGCAGCCATTTTCACTAAACCAACAATATCAAATTAATCTTGCTTATCAAAAAAAATCATGTAAACAAAAATTATTCTTTTTGTGGCTAGGCTTATAGTCTTATAAGCTTTATGTCAAATTCTGATACCTTAAAATTTCCAGCAGAGGCAAATGTAAATCTTATCTAATAGTAAACCTAGACAAAAATATATGCTGACAATTTTGAATAAATTTCTGTTTTTATTTTACCAATAATTTTAAAGTCAGCTTATTTATTAAAGATTACTAAATTCACATAAACTTGGAAAGCATTTGGACTTAATTTGAGTACTCATTTCCGTATAGCCATTTAGTAGCATGCTAGACACAACATATAATACATGCACATACACATAAGACTATCTAAACCTGTATACATGTACACATAAAGATCCAATAACTGTTGTTCCAATAGGTAATCCCATGAAAGTTGTGGATCAAAATTTTGGATAAAGCAGTTTCTATAGGTTTTTGTTTTTCTAAAAAATCATTTTTACCTTTTTTTTTTCTGTTTCAAGTGAGTTTTCAATGTTTACCTTTTAGCTAGAAGTGATTGAACTATATGAAAAAAAAAAAAACCTCCAAGTGTCCTTTGATTAGTAAGTTTTATCTCAACATCATTAGCTTAATAACAACATATTCAAAGCAGGCAGAAAAGAAAATAGAGAAATAGAGAGCTTTATAAGACTCAATTTAACTCTATATTTGCAGTTTAACCATTTGAGCTCTGAATTTTTCTTGTAGTTTGCCCGTCAGTTTTAAAATATGCACAAGAAAGGACTATAATATGTAAGAGTCCTAAAAAACCTGGCATGCTTTTGAATTTCTTTAGGAGTTTCTATTCTTTCTCCCTTCCTGTTCTAATGATTTCTCAGTAGCCAGCCTTATTGCAACAGCAGTGTATTTGCTATCTTTATAGTACTTGAATATCTTACCTTCTTGTAATATGTGCTCAGTCCCTACACTCATGCAGTGGCCCACACAAATTGAGTAGTTAGGCAACTCCACCGCACATGTATGTCGCCAATCATCTCTAGATTCCTCCCACAGATATCCCTTTCTGACTCATCATTTAGTCTCCTGAATTCTGTTCATGATGACAATTGTTATGAGAAAAACTTGGGACTGTAATATCATCTCTATCCCAAACTAGAAAGGAGATGAGAGACCAAATAATGACTCGAATGAGTCTGGCTTGATGAGTAGATGAGTTTATTAGGATTTATATACAGGGCACTCCTGGATGGCAGCAGGTCAGTTCTAGAAAGTTATATCAATTCTCATCTCGAAACTGTTTTTAAGCTAATTTTCTGTTCTTTGCCTACTGTGTTTGAGTGATGAGTTTGTTTACTTTGGTAGGTTCTCAGATACTCTCTGACATGTTTGGGTTTTTAGGGACACCGGCTTTTTGGCTGAGCACCATGGCCTTGGTTCACTGCCCAGCCTTCAAGTTTCCAGAAGTGGACATATACCCTTAAAAGTGTTCTGGTGGGAAACCTGTCACATTGCAATGAGGATATGCGCATGTAGGGAAAGATAAACATAAAACAATAAAATAAGTTAAAACTTAACACTTGTTGAATCTTAGAGTACATTGGAGTTCTTTATACATTAATATATTTATGAAATAGTATAAAAATTAAAATGATAAATACTAAAGAAATACACTTCTAGATAACCTATAGTTCATGGACGGAATTACAATAAAAGTCAAAACAAATAATAATAAAATGGGGCTTATGGGATGTAGCTTAAATAAAACCAGAGAAGTAGATTTTTCAGGTTTAAATGCATAGCTTTGAACAGTCATCTCAAGAAGTTAGACAAAGAGAATAACAGTGATCCCCGGGGGGCAGAGCAAGATGGCCGAATAGGAACAGCTCCAGTCTCCAGCTCCCAGTGCCAGCGACATGGAAGACAGGTGATTTCTGCATTTTCAACTGAGGTACTGGGTACATTTCACTAGGGAGTGCTGGACAATCGGTGCTGGTCAGCTGCTGCAGTCCGACCAGCAAGAGCTGAAGCAGGGTGAGGCATCACCTCACCTGGGAAGCTCAAGGGGGAAGGGAATCCCTTTTCCTAGCCACGGGAACTGAGACACACAACATCTGGAAAATCAGGTAACTCCCACCCCAAAACTGTGCTTTCCAGGGTCTTAGCAAATGAGTACACCAGGAGATTACATCTCACACCGGGCTGGGAGAGTCCCACGCCCACGGATCCTCCCTCAGTGCTAGCACAGCAGTCTGTGATCTAACTGCAAGGCAGCAGCAAGGCTGGGGGGGTGGGGGGCGCCCACCATTGCTGAGGCTTAAGGAGGTAAACAAAGCCCCTGGGAA
>NW_016812821.1:0-2878 GCF_001698545.2 Rhinopithecus bieti
TTCCTTATTCATCAGATTTTCCAAAGCACCTTTCCACCATAAGAAATGAATTTTCGGCCGGGCTCGGTGGCTCAAACCTGTAATCCCAGCTCTTTGGGAGGCCGAGACGGGCGGATCACGAGGTCAGGAGATCGAGACCATCCTGGCTAACACGGTGAAACCCCGTCTCTACTAAAAAATACAAAAAAAAAAAAAAAAAAAAAAAAAAAAAAAAAAAAAAAAAAAAAACAGCAACAAAAAAAACTAGCTGGGCGAGGTGGCGGTCGCCTGTAGTCCCAGCTACACGGGAGGCTGAGGCAGGAAAATGGCCTAAACCCGGGAGGCGGAGCTTGCAGTGAGCCGAGATCCAGCCACTGCACTCCAGCCTGGGCGACAGAGCGAGACTCCGTCTCAAAAAAAAAAAGAAATGAATTTTCTACTTCTAAACCCATTTGAGGGACACAAATAAAAGAAAGCCATACGTAGGAAACAAAGTCTGATAGTAAAGCAAGTTAGAGATCTTCTAACTTTTTTTAGTTATAAAGCCTCTAATTTTTTGGTGACTTTTCTACACACACACACACACACACACACACACACGCACACTCACATAGATATTCCTATCCTACATATATAACCAGAAAAATCCAGATTAATGATTGGTATATAGATAGAGTGATTAGTTGATCAAAACTATATATTCATTAAAAATTTAGGAGAAGGTGATGGTAATTTCGTAAGTCCCAAAACACAGGCACAAGAAATTTGACATTTCATAGATGCACTTACACATTTTGACCACAAGGGGGAAATTTTGTACATTATTATTGTATGGTTAAATGCCTGAAAAAAATAAGAATTCACTAATACTTTGAAAAATCAAAGAACATTGTCTTCCTCTGTAGCAAGAAAAATTTTATGCCCTTGCATTTCTACAGCCAAATAGCTTATAAGGCTTATGGCAATGTCCCAACTATTGCAACCATAAAACCCTAGTTTTAGAAAAATTTGAAAATAAATATAAAATTTGAGCACCTACTGCATATAACACATGTGGTTATAACATATAGCATATAGGATGTTTTCCCTTTTGGACCACATAAACAAAGTGGTTCAAAAGAGAAAACATACTCCATAAGCAATGTGTCTCCTGAAGTCATTGGGAGAGTAAGGCCAATATCATGAATCTTTCAATTGTCATTAAAATTACATTTCTTTTAAATAACTAGTTTGGATCACTCTGAAGCTGAGTTCACAAACTTGGCACTATTTATATTTTGATCTGGATAATGTTTTATTGTATTTTGTAATACAATTAAATTAAGGCTTTGTGGAAGCAGTTATTCTGCTTGGCAATGCTTGTGAAACATTATGGTCTGCAGACTGGGGAGTCATTTACTCATGTAGTCCAAATATAAGACAAATCATTGGAATGATGAACTTGCTTTATAATAATTTCCCTCATGTACTATTGAGAAGTCATGAAAATAATCCTACAATATCTGAAAGAGATGCGCAGTTCATTCATAAAACACTTGATTCATAATTTAGACTCATAGAATTTTAGAGCTTAGAAGAGATTGCATGTCATGTAAACACTTATGTTATGTTTAAGAGAACTGAAGCCAGAAAACATAAATAACTCAATGAAGCAATAGGTAGTCTGCATCACCAATGGGCCTAGAACACAGGTACCAGTTTCACCTTCCCTTTTTCTTGTAAAGTATCTTTATTATTGCCTATTTTTGTTGAATCAACAGATCTGTAAAATTTTAAGTCAGAGCTATTGAACCTGTGTTAAGGTAGAAAACTCTTAAGAATTTTAAATGATGAGATTCATTTAGGCAGCTGGCTGCCAATTCTCTGAATTCACTTCAAGACAAAAGTTTCTTCTTCATACATAAATATACATAGGCATATAAATTGTTCTATATTATGGTGGTAAAATTTAATGCTGACTTTGGATGTTCAGATTCAGGAAATGATCTTAGAATTATAAACTTTGTATTTTTAAACTATTTGGTGCAACATTTCATTTTGGGTCACATGTAAGCAGATATTGATTGATATGTCATTTTTAATCTAATAAAGTTGGTGATCAGAGCATTCTACAAACAATATGACTGAGTTCGTTTTCGGCCAATATCATGAATCTTTCAGCTGTCATTAAAATCACATTTCTTTTATTTTTTTATTTTTATTTTTTTATTTTTTGTACTTATGTCTCTATAATTTTTATTAAAATGACACTTTGCTTTACTAAAGAGATTATACTTCAGGACAAAACAAATAGGGTAGAAATTAACTTTACATGATTCAAATGTACGGTTTCAAATTTAGCAAGTTTATCCATGGGATACTTACACTGAAAACCTATTTGCTGTTTCTCTGAAAGTCGAATTTAACTGTGTGTCCCGTACCGTATTTGGCAGCCTAGACTGGTGCGAAGAAGTACCCCAATACCTAAGCAGCATTTATGTGATTCCTCTCTGGCCATTGCAGAATAAAACTTCCTTTCAGAGAGCACTACTGTTTTCATAACATTATACAAAAGTGTTTCCAAGTAAAGCCCAGGAAAAAAAGATGCACAACCCAGGGCTTCTCAAAATGTTCTCCAAGCATCAGCTGCATTGACATCACCCAAACTTTGTTAGACACGCAGATTCCCAGGTCCCAGCCAGACCTACTGAATCAGAAGTTCTGATGGGAGTTTCCAGAAACCTGTGTTTCGATATCAGTCTCTTTGCCCCCCATTCTGACATATGTGTAAGTTTCAGATCCACTGACTAGGGGACTGTTTTATATTCATTGGTGTCTAAACCCAACCGGAGAATACTTAAAAACAAAAGAAAATCAGTTTTAACTGTTGTCAGTTTGTTTGTTGTTGTTGCTGTTTATT
>NW_016812822.1:0-2873 GCF_001698545.2 Rhinopithecus bieti
GCACTCCAGCCTGGGCAACAAGAGCGAAACTCCATCTCCAGAAAAAAAAAGAAGAAGGCTTATCTTTCTGATCATAGTGGGCTGGGCAATTTCAACAAATATCACTCCTGGAACTACTAAAATATCTACAAAAAAACAAAAAACAAAAAACAAAGGATGTAGTCTTATTAATAGCATTGGAGAAAGTACAATGAAGAATTATCATACCGAAATCCAGGGGAAGCTGAGAACCCAGAAAGGTAAGCCAGCCCTCAAAGTTGAGGCCGTTTGCTGATCCTGAAGCAACTAACAGCATCAAAAGGCAAAACACGCCAGGCATGGTGGCTCACGCCTGTAATCTCAGCACTTTAGGAGGCTGAGGCAGGTGGATCACTTGAGGTCAGGAGTTCTAGACCAGCCTGACCAACATAGTGAAACCCCATCTCTACTAAAAAATACAAAATTAGCCGGGCATGGTGGTGCGCACCTGTAATCCCAACTACTCAGGAGGCTGAGGCAGGAGAATCCCTTGAACCCAGGAGGCAGAGGCTGCAGTGAGCTGAGATCGTACCACTGTACTCCAGCCTGGGCAACAGAATGAAACTCCATCTCAAAACAAAACCAAAAAAAGGGGCAAAAGAAAGAGAAGGCACTGAGATCCTGCTCTCGGTGGGAAGTCTGATACCTCTAGCATACATACTTTAAGATAGGAACCCAGAAGACAGTGCCCTCAAGGTCAAGGTGGGCCAAAAGTAAGCCAGCCCTCAGGTGGTCTTGTATGGGTTATATAACCACCAGGTGGTCCGGAGAACCTCAAGTATTGAATGTGGACAAAGGTAGTCCAGAATTGCTTGTGCCCCAGGTACCTGATAATAACAGATGAAAACTATCTCTGGAAGAAAGTATCATCATCCTCTTTTTTCCTACACCTAATTTTCAAATATGAGACCAGTCCAAAGTATAAAATAATCATGTACACAAAGTCGTCACTATAAATTGGAACTAGCAGACTTTCTAGAAAGACTCACAAGACTTCAGCCAAATTACTAGATACAGACTGTCAAAACCAGGTTTTCATTTTTTAAAAAAGAAACAATCTTATAAACATTTAGCTTTCTAAATGTTTACAAGAAGCTTAAAAAAAAAAAAAAAAGTGACAGTAAGCCAGGCACAGTGGCTCACACCTGTAACCCCGTCTCTGCAAAAAATACAAAAAATTAACCAGGCTCATGAGGCTGACGTGGGAGGATTGCTTGAGCACACCACTCCACTACAACCTAGGTGACAGTGAGGCTCCATGATCACGAAAACAAGATTCTGGGCCCAGTAGCCTGATAAGAAAGAAGGTCTTGCTGTGCTGCTTAGACTGGAGTATAGTGACAACATTCTTTCACCACAGCCTTTACGCCCCAGGCTCAAACAATTCTCCTGCCTTAAGCTACCTCAGCCCTGCAAGTAACCAAGATTAGCGATACCACCAACACACTAATTTAGAGCTGTAGATACACCCCATCCTGCTTTAACCTACCTCAGCCCTGCAAGTAACCAAGATTAGCCATACCACCAACACACTAATTTATAAGTGTAGATACACCCCATCCTCCCAAAAAGCCAAAACCAACAAGCATAGAACACCACATTGATAATCCCTACCTTTAACAAACTGCACACTTAGTCCTGCCTGAGCAGGACATACCAAAAAATTCGGTGACAAACTCACAATTAGCTCCTCCCCCACGGAAATCTTTAGTAAAAGGTGAAAAATTTATTCGTTATGAAGAAAAACCAGGGCCGGGCGCGGTGGCTCAAGCCTGTAATCCCAGCACTTTGGGAGGCCGAGGCGGGCGGATCATGAGGTCAGGAGATCGAGACCATCCTGGCTAATACGGTGAAACCCCGTCTCTACTAAAAAATACAAAAAACTAGCCGGGCGACGAGGCGGGCGCCTGTAGTCCCAGCTACTCGGGAGGCTGAGACAGGAGAATAGCGTGAACCCGGGAGGCGGAGCTTGCAGTGAGCTGAGATCCGGCCACTGCACTCCAGCCTGGGCGGCAGAGCGAGACTCCGTCTCAAAAAAAAAAAAAAAAAAACCCAGAGCACAGTCACTGTCCTTGTGCCTGGCTTCCCAGATATTGACTGATCCCCCTACACTTACGGTGCCTTTGGACCCGCAGACAGAAGCTTTTCTTCCACTCTAGAAAATTGTCCTAAACATGTTCTCACTGGGTAAAATCTCCTGACAAAGAAAAAAAAAATTTAGATATTATTATTCAAGCAGATAACCCTGGTAATAATTCTCGTATCCACATTGCATTCTGGGATGCAAATGAGCTGAGCGGGGAACAAGGACTTCCCCTAAACCCTCTCTCTTACCAGTAAATGGAGAGAGAGAGGCACTTGACTACTGAGCTGGTAGTCAGGTTCTATCTTCCATGTAGCCGCCACATGTATTCACAGTAGCAATGCCGGATGCACAGTGACTCACACCTATAATCCTGCACTTGAGGAGGCAGAGGTAGGAGGATCACTTGAGCCCAGGAGTTCAAGACCAGCCTGGACAACATAGTAAGACCTTGTCTCAGAAAAAAAGTAAAATTTAAATTAAAAAAAAAAAAAGGCCGGGCGCAGTGGCTCATGCCTGTAATCCCAGCACTTTGGGACGCCGAGGCAGGTGGATCACCTGAGGTCAGGAGTTCAAGCCCAGCCTTGCCAACAGGGTGAAACCCCGTCTCTACTAAAAATACAAAAATTAGCAGGGCGTGGTGGCAGACGCCTGTAATCCCAGCTACTTGGGAGGCTGAGGCAGGAGTATCGCTTGAACCCAGGAGGCAGAGGTTGCAGTGAGGGATTGCACTCCAGCCTGAGGGACGAGAGTGAAACTCTGTCTCAAAAAA
>NW_016812823.1:0-788 GCF_001698545.2 Rhinopithecus bieti
AAAAAAAAAAAAAGAAAAAAAACAAAAAAAGAAGAAGGGAGAGGACGTGATAGGGGAGTGAAATAATTTACCCCACTTTCTTCCCTGCTGTTTTCCAGCCTCTATACCATGCCTAAGATAGGAGAAGAGAAGAAGCCATTAATTAGGTATGAGATTAGTGTTTGATTTAGAATCTTTAAAGTCTAAACAGGAGAAAATTCTTAGAAAGCTATGGAATCTATAATGCCACCAAGGATTGGGAAAGGGTCATTTTAGGAATATTTTTGAACACAGAAGTCAGAGAAAAATTTGTTTCTTTGGAGCACAACCTATTCAATAACTTTGTTACAGGAGACAAAAAAGTCAGTAAAATGTGAAATGCCTCTACATTTTCTCTGAGATTGCTTGTCAGGTATTGTGCATTGCATTCCACTTAATAAACAGACAAATTTCCTTTCTCAGAAAGAGCTAAACCAGATGGTATGGCCAGGTGCGGTGGCTCAAGCCTGTAACCTCAGCACTTTGGGAGGCCAATGAGGGCAGATCACATGAAGTCAGGAGTTCCAGACCAGCCTGGCCAACATGGCGAAACCCTGTCTCTGTTTAAAAAACAAAAGTTAGCTAGGCATGATGGTGGCGCCTGTAATCCCAGCTATGCAGGAGGCCGAGGCGGGAGAATCACTTGAACCTGGGAGGCAGAGGTTGCATTGAGCTGAGATTGCGCCACTGCACTCCAACCTGGTAAACAGAGCAAGATTTTGTCTCAAAAGAAAGGGAGGAAGGGAGGGAGGGAGGGAAGGAGGGAGGGA
>NW_016812823.1:5429-7194 GCF_001698545.2 Rhinopithecus bieti
ATTATTTTACAACTCTATTTTAAATCCAAAACTATTCTAAAATGTAAAGTTTATTTTATAAAAAAAAAAAGTAAATTCCCTAATATTTCAAACATGTGGACATTTTTTTAAATCTCTTGAGAGTAAGTTTATTTTTCTTACTTCTGTGTCACATAATTTTTGGTTCAATGCCAAACATCTTGTGTAGACTAGTAGAGGCTAAAATAAAAGATATTTGTGGCCAGAGATCAGCAAGCTGTTTCTCTGTCAGGGTGTATGTATGGTGGCTAATTCTTCCCCTCCTGCTCTGCCATAGGTGATGAGTTCTACTCATCTCTTCCTCTCTTGAAGGAGGTTGTTCCTCCATGGATTTCAGACTGCTCAGTGCCCTGTGTCCTCAGGTACCTGATGAGTTCCAGCAAAGTTATACTTTTTGTCATTTATTCGTCTCTCTCTCATTTAGAGATAAGAGCAAATTCTTTTTAGCTTTCTACATTCTAAGAGCAAGCAGAATGCCAGAGATGCTTTTCTCCTTAATTTGGTATACACAACTATCATGTAGGAGGAAAGAAAATAATTACAATAATATATTTTAAAACAAGATATATTAAATGTTTGAAAGCTCACAGAATCTTAAAGTTGGAAGAAATATTAGAAGACATCTATCTTAATTTTAAAATATTTAAACCATATCCTCTTTTGTTAAAATTAAATTTTACTCCTCATCTTCCCCTCAAGAGGAGATCACTTCTAGTTAAAAATAAGCATATCTTCTGCATATGTCCACTAATCAAAAAAATATTTGTTTTACTTTACCTTCAGCTGAAATCATGAAAAGCATAGAAATAATTGTTTCATTTTACAAATAAAAAATTATAATATTGAGAATGTTTTCAAACTATACACTCTTTCCTGATTCTGGTTAAAAACACCATATGGAATCTTCTTCCTCCTCAGTTTGAAAATATTTCACCTATTCCAAACACCCACCAACCAGATTTTTTTGGTCTATATATGTACCTATAGAGAGAAGTTTATTATACATCAAATTCTTTATATAGACACTGCATATAAATATAGTAATCACAAGGATGAGGACATACAAAATGGGCAGAATAGGGGAGGTTAGAGTTAACCTGTTTTGCAAGGGGAAGGTTAAAAGATGGATGGTATAAAACAGAGCTAGGCCCCCTCTAAGAACTCAGTGTATCTGAGCCGAATGTTGCAAACCCAAACAACACAAGTACTGAGGTGATGGCACAGATTCAAATCAAACATCTGTATTCTCTTGCCAGAGGCAAAAAGCTACGTGAAGGAGAAATGACGAGCATCTACAAGATGCGAGAAGAATACAGCCCACCTTGTTTTTCTGCAATTCTCAAAGGTCAGAGAAAAAAGCCTGCAATGATTATCATTGAGTAGTAACGTCAAAACTTCTAATAGTGTTTTCTAAGCTTTCCTTATCATAAGAGTCATCTGACTTTTTATTAAAAATACAGATTCTTTGAATCCATTCCAGATTAACAAATCAGACTCTGGGAGAATTGCCTCAGAATGTGCATTCTTTTCTTTTTTTTTTTGAGACGGAGTCTCGCTCTGTCGCCTAGGCTGGAGTGCAGTGGCCGGATCTCAGCTCACTGCAAGCTCCGCCTCCCAGGTTTATGCCATTCTCCTGCCTCAGCCTCCCCAGTAGCTGTGATTACAGGCGCCCGCCACCTTGCCCGGCTAGTTTTTTGTGTTTTTTAGTAGAGACGGGGTTTCACCGCGTTAGCCAGGATGGTCTCGA
>NW_016812824.1:0-776 GCF_001698545.2 Rhinopithecus bieti
TATTTTTTATGGCTGCATAATATTCTATGCTCTATAAGGACCATATTTTCTTTGTCCATTCTATCATTGATGGACATCTGGGTTTGTTCCAACTCTGTGCTGTGTGAATAGTGTTGCAATAAACACACATGTGCATGTGTCTTTATAGTAGAGTGATTTATAATTCTATGGGTGTGCACCCAGTAATGGGATTGCTGGGTCAAATAGTATTTCTGCTTCTAGATCCCTGAAGAAGTGCTACACTCTCTTCCACAAAAATTGACCTAAGTTACACTCTCATTAACGGTATATTAGCATTCTTGTTTCTCCACATCCTCATCAGCATCTGTCATTTCCTGACTTTTTAGTGATCACCCTTCTGACTAGTGTGAGATGATATCTCATTGTGGTTTTGACGTGCATTACTCTAATGACAAGTGATGCTGCGTTTTTTCATGTATTTGTTGGTTGGAGAAGTATGTTATTTTGAGAAGTGTCTGTTTTTATCCTTTGCACTCTTTTTGATGGGGTTTGTTTGTCATTGTCTTGTAAACCTTTTTAAGTGCATTGTAGATTTCGGACATTAGACCTTTGCCAGATGAATAGATTGACAAAATTTTCTCCCATTCTGTAGGTTGCCTGTTAGCTATGATGACAGTTTATTTTGCTCTGCAGAAACTCTTTAGACCCTATTTGTTAATTTTGTCTTTGTTGCATTTAATTTTGGTGTTTTAGTCATGAGGTTATTCTCCATACCCATGTACTGAAAGGTATTGTCTTGGATTTCTTCTCTGCTC
>NW_016812825.1:0-775 GCF_001698545.2 Rhinopithecus bieti
ACTGTCCCCAGGTTGGAGTGCAGTGGCATGATCTCCACTCACTGCCAGCTCCGCCTCCTGGGTTCACACCATTCTCCTGCTTCAGTTTCCCGAGTAGCGGGATTACAGGCCCCCGCCACCACGCCCGACTAATTTTTTGTATTTTTAGTAGAGACGGGGTTTCACCGTGTTAGCCAGGATAGTCTCGATCTCCTGACCTCGTGATCCACCCGCCTCAGCCTCCCAAAGTGCTGGGATTACATGTGCGAGCCACCGCGTCCGGCTGAAATTCCACGTTTCTAACCACCGCGTCCGGCTGAAATTCCAC
This sequence comes from Rhinopithecus bieti, assembly GCF_001698545.2. Lineage (NCBI taxonomy): Eukaryota > Metazoa > Chordata > Mammalia > Primates > Cercopithecidae > Rhinopithecus > Rhinopithecus bieti. The sequence continues at coordinate 308 of NW_016812825.1, forward strand.
GTTTCTAACAGGCTCCCAGGTGTCGCTGAAGTTGGCCTAGGATTGCACTTTGAGAATTCTTGCCTTAGAGAATCTGGAATTCTCAGACCTCTCAGGATTGCCCTAGATCTACCCTATTCCCGAAGCTCTTTTCTCTTTCTTTTCTTCATGCTCTGGCCCCTGGGACTATTGGGCCTTCTCCCTACCAGGCATCCCTGTTACTTCCCCAACACAAAATAGAACTCAGTCCCCTTCCTTTCCAATAATAATTTCTTTATGATGAAAAAACAGGACAAGATCAGGAAGTGACGTGTTACATGCTCCACAGACGTGAATTCACTGCATTGGAGATTATTCCAGCCAACAAATATTGGGACTTTTACATTACAGGCAAGGATTTACCTGTGAGCCACAGTGGCATTTAACAGCAGTTATAAAGATGAAACACCTGGCTGAAATTCTATCCCATTATATATATATATATATATA
>NW_016812826.1:0-1653 GCF_001698545.2 Rhinopithecus bieti
AAAATTCATATGTTAAAATTTAATCACTAATGTAATAGTATTAAAAGATGCCTTTGGGAGATGATTAAGTGATGATGGCTCCGCCCTCATGAATGAATTGGTGCTCTTATAAAACAGTCTTCAGAGAGCTGCCTGACTTTTATGTTCTTTCTGTCATGTAAATACACAGCATTTGTCCCCTCTGGAGGGCACAGCAGCAAGGTGCTATCTCAGAAGCAGAGAGAAGCCCTTACCAGACACCAAATCTGTGGGCGCCCTTGTTCTTGCACTTCCAGCCTCCAGAACTGTGAGAAATAAATTTCTGTTCTTTATAAATTACCCAGTCCCAGGTATTTTCTTACAGAGGCAGAAGTGGACTAAGACAGTTATGCTTATTCTTTCACCTTCTATACATTTATTTCACTAACTGCCATTTAAGTGAAATCAATAACTGTCTTCATCAACCATGGTCAATATCATTAACAGTTTTTGCAGACCTAAGCGAAATTCAGAGTACCATTTACTAAAATATGATATTTTAGTTACTTAATGTGTATTTTTTCAAAAATTGTTAACAACACAAGTAAACCTTAAATGAATGATAATCTACTCATGCTAGCCCATATATAATCTGTTAATGTATTAGCAATATCATTGTCCTTTTTGATCAAATTCTTTCCTGTTTAAACAATATGTATAGGGTGTCTAGTTAAGACCAGGCATTTTTGTAGGCACGAAATGTACAGAAGTAATTCACATGATCCCTGAAATTCACATGGTTACCATTTTGGACATCAAGTCTCATAAGCATTGCTTATTTTAAACTGATAAACAAATGGGAAAGTACAATTATATTTATTGTTGAACTTAAAATGCTAAAATTATTATTACACATCTCATTTTAAAATAACATAAATTTTCGATAATATATTCTGATTATGTCAGAGTGCTGTCAGAAAAGGCAAGTACAAAGAGGTAGAGAATAAAATAGTGGTTACTGGGGACAATCATAAGGGGAGAGAATGGGGAGATGCAGGTTGGAGGATGCAAAGTAGTAGATACATGGGATGAACACATCTAGAGATCTAATGTATAATATGAGGGCCATAGACTATAGTTAATAATATTATATTGTATTTGGGATTTCTGCAAAAAGAGTATATTTTAGGTGCTCTTGCCACACAAAAAATGGGAAACTATGTGAGGTGATGTATGTTATTTTGCTTCATCTACATGTATATCAAAACATCATGTGGTACACCTTAAACATGCACAATAAAAGTTTAAAAAGAAAAGACAATAGAAATAAATGTATTTAAGATCAAACCATGCATAATCTATTGTGTTAGTTATAAGAATCTCCCTATGTTGCCGGCGCAGTGGCTCACACCTGTAATCCCAGCACTTTGGGAGGCCGAGGTGGGCAGATGATCTGAGGTTGGGAGTTAGAGACCAGCCTGACCAACATGGAGAAACCCCGTCTATACTAAAAATACAAAAAATTAGCCGGGCATGGTGGTGCATGCCTGTAATCCCAGCTACACCGGAGGCTGAGGCAGGAGACTCGCTTGAACCCGGGAGGCGGAGGTTGCAGTAAGTTGAGATCGTGCCATTGCACTACAGCCTGGACAACAAGAGAGAAACTCCATCTCGGAAACAAAAACAAAAACAAAA
>NW_016812826.1:5291-33661 GCF_001698545.2 Rhinopithecus bieti
AATACATTATTATTAACTATAGTTACCATGCTGTGCAATATATCCCTAAACTCTTTTTGTAAATATAATGAAAGGTGCTGGCCCTTTTCTAAGTAGGAAAAATATATAATACATCAATACACACAACAACTTGTATACAATATTGGATTCTCAGACTGAGTAATGTCAATGGGGTATCATTTATTCAATATCAAGATACAATTTAAGAGAAAAAAATCACTAGAGTTAATGAACATCATTCAAAAAATTTTAAATAGGTCTAACAGATATCCCTATTCTTCAGTGAGGGAAAATTTATCATCAGGTTCTTGGTTTGAGACATTGGCTTGGAGAAATGAAATGTTAGCTCAGAGATGATGACTATAAGCTCATTCATTCCAGTATCCATGAACATGTGACTTGTATAAGTTTTGTAACTGATTTTAATGCTGGATTTGTTTTAATTTTGCATATTCAATCTTAGAACTTTTCAAAGATACACTGTATATATTAATATATGATTTATGTAAAAGAGTCTATACTTAAATACCCCGAGGGAGGGGAGAATTAATTTGCATTCATCACACCTAAGACAAATAGTTTGAGTTACTTTTGGAAATACTGTATCATACATTTGTTCAAGGTTCTGATAATAAAACTGCACATGGATACAGACACTAAGGCCAGATTAACAAAATGAAAGACACATAATTGAATTGTGAGCATGTTGCAAACTTAAAGTTTGACATCTACAATAAAAATTAGGAGAATTTGATAAATTTTCTCTTTGATATCCAATAAATGTTTGTTTTATAGGTGAATGCACTGACTGTTATAGACAGAACTCCTTTTATAAGGTGACTAGCAATGAAAATTAGCATATATATTCAGACCACATTGGACATTTTTATTGCCCAAACCCTTCTTCTAAGTCTTTGAATCCCCCATTATGTTTTCATATATAATTTTATACCAGCACGATGTTATACTATTTTAAGAAACCAAACCTTTTGGCTTTGTAATCTATAATGAGTCAAAATGTATTAAGGAAACAAAAGCTTTTCCTTGTGATAAAGAATTGTCTGCTGCTTCTCTGGTGTTGTTATGTAACAAAAACACGAATAATAAAACATTAATAAATCTGACTAATTTATTTATAGTGCATTAACAAATGGACAATTGAAGGTAAACACATAAATCAGGAAAAGTGTCCTCTAGCTATTTTCTCTATAGACTAGCACTCCTTTTTTAAAAAAAAAATTTAAAAAATTATATTGGTCAGAACCTTCGCTCCCTGGGCAATGGCAAGAGCTTCGGAGACCAGCCCTTGGGGACAGAGTCAGACGCACTGGGTGGAAAAAAGAGCAAGCATGTGGCACATTTGGTCCATTGTCATGTGTGGATATGGCAGAGGGAGGGGGGACTCTAGATGGCCCTGCATCTAGGGCCTTCTAGGGACCCAGATATACCTCCTTGGGCAAGGCTCACATGCCAAAGCAAAGCAGATGAGGCCAGCCTGGCTTGGGGTGAGGGCTCAGTGCCTCTTAGCCTTGCCCTGGGGTTCTTGGACCTTCCGGAAACTGAGACACATCAGGCCCACGTTGATGGCACAGGTAATGATGCAAACGATGCAGAAATCATAGAGCACAAAGAACAGAATCCAGGCCAGGTAGACAGAACCAGCCAGAGACAGCAGGGAGCTCAGCAGCAGCAGGACAGAGGCCCAACGCGTCCACGGGCAACCTAACAATAGCTGTAGTGTGTAGAAGATGCAAGGGAATATGTTATTGTATTGATTGAGGATGCTGTCCTGTCCCAGCACGTGCTGCACCAACCCTAAGCCCCTGCCCTACCTGGAGGAGATGATGCGCGGGACAGCTAATGGCGGTGCCCATGTCGCAGAGAGCGCGGTAATCCCGGCCCAGGGCGCTCGCGGCCTTCACGTGCAGCGCGTAGAGCGATAGCACTAAGTCAGTCAGGCAGAGCGCGAGCCGCACCCAGCCAGGGTTCCCCCCAGTACTCCCCATATCTCCAGGTCACCCCTCGAGGTGCCCGCGGAGAAAATCAGCAGCCACGGAGCAGGGGCGGGGCAGGGCCTAGCATTCCTTTTCTTATGATTAACACATTTGTACATGAATGAGAATAGTTAAAATGTTTAGAGCTCTAAAGTATTCTTATTCAATGCTGAAGTTTTTTTGGTATTAGACTGCCTATTTACAGGGAATTTTAAATGGAGAAGGAATAATTTGAGCTATTCCTGGGAAAGGCTGTTAGTATTTTTTGATCGACAAATCAAAATTGTAAATATTTATGATACAGAAAATAATGTTTGGACATATGTATACATTGTAAAGTGACTAAACTAAGCTAATTAACATAATCATTACTCACATATTTATCATTTATTGTAGTTAGAACATTTGAAATCTACTGTGGTAACAATTTTTAAGTATATAATACATTGTTATTAATTATAATCACCGTGTTGTATGACAGATCTCCTGAATTTATTCCTCCCATCTAACTGAAATTTTATATCCTTTGACCAACATCTCCCCAATACTCGCCTCATCTTTAGCCTTGGGTAACCACCATTCTACTTGCTACAGCTGAGTTCAACCTTTTTAGATTCCACATATAAGTGAGATTATGTAGTATTTGTCTTTCTGTGCCTGCCTTATTTCGCTTAGCATAAAGTTCTCCAGGTTCATTCACATTGTCACAAATGACAGGAATTCCTTATTTGTTAAGGCTGAATAGCATCCCTTTGTGTATATGTACCACATTTTCTATTTTCATTCGCGCTGATGAACACTTAGGTTGAATCTGTGTCTTGGTTATTGTAAATACTGCTGCAATGAACATGGAAGTGCAGATCTCCCTTCAACACGCTGATTTCAGTTACTTTGGATATATACCCAGAACTGGAATTACTAGTCATATGGTAGGTGTTATGTTTAGTTTTTTGAGGAACCTTCATGCTGTTTTCCATAATGGCTATGCTAATCTACCTCCACATCAACAGTGTAAAGGCACATAGTATTTTTTAGCACATAGATATATTTAAGGGTGAACATGTGCTTTAAAGAGGGACACATCAAGTTTTGCTGTACATCTTAAATTCCTATAGTATGCTTTGCTTGTTTATTATACAGTTAACCTTTGAACAATATGGGGTTGGGGCACCAAACCCCATGCTGTTAAAATTCTGAGCATAACTTTTGATTCCCCCAAAACTTAACTGCTAATAGCTTACTGTTGACCAGAAGCCTTACTGGTAAGGCAGTCAACTAACACATATTTTGTATGTTATATGTATTATATACTGTATTCTTACAATGAAATAAGCTAGAGAAAATAAAATGTTATTAAGAAAATCATAAGGAAAATATATTCACTACTCATTTAGTGAAGTGGATCATTACAAAGGTCTTCATAGTCATCATCTTCATGTTGAGTAGGCTGAGGAGAAAAATGGAAAAGGAACAGTTGGTCTTGCTGTTTCATGGGTGGCAAAGGCAGAAGAAAATCCATGTATAAGTAGATCCACACAGTTCAAACCTGAGTTGTCTAACGGTCAACTGTACAGAAAAACATATACATAAATGGTCTATTAAATAATAGAGCAAGATTATGTCTAACTATTAACAAAATCCAAGACATGAAGATAAATCTAAAAGCATCAATTTCTACTTTTCCATGTTATGTGAAAAAAAATTCTTACTTGTAAAAAGGGGTTAAATATTAGACGAGAGTTTAAGTCAGTGATTTTATTCTTGGGGGAATCACTGTGGAATACTAAGAAGACGTGTTTTGAAAGAGCTTAGTATCTGTGCTTCCATGAACCTCCATTTTTCATAGATTTGAGCTACCGTTATTATTTTACCATCTGATACTTTTTCGACATTCATGCAGCAAATATTTCAAATGGGACATTATGCCTTAAAAGGACAGATAGCTGAAAAAGAATATGCGATCCTCCTCTTTTCTTTTCACAGTAATCACAACTTGGCCTTTGATCTGACTTGAGATTCTTCATCTTCTCCACAACACAGTGGGAGGAGGCTTCTTCTGCTGGAATTCAGTAGGGCAAGATGCCATGTGGTAGTAATAATTGCTTCCATCTCTCCTAATGTGGAGCCTTTAGATACCAACTATTTGATAAAGACAGATGTATAATACATTTTCTGGATTTTATCTCCAGTTTTTTTCCTGCAAGTTAGCATATTTTTTTTTCTTTAAAAATTTCATGTCAGTGGACAGGAACAGAATATTTACAGAAAAATTTCAAAGAGTTTTTTTGTAAAGATGCACCCCTAGTGATGAAGCATTTGTGCCAAGAATGATAAGGGTAGTTTCCCTATTGTTCACACAGCAGGTTGTCATCTTTTTCTTCTTAATAGGGAAAGGTCTTATCCTTGGTAATGCTGCATGAGTTGCTCAGTTACTTGGCAACAATAATAAAAAAGACACAAGCAGTAAAGGGCTCATCATCAACATCATGACAAATAGTAGTGCCTCAGCTGGTTTTAATGGCCATATGGAGGCATTAAATTTCTTGTTTTCAAGTATTAAATCCATTGCATATGATCAGATTAAGCCCTGGTATGTGCAAACATTTGAAACATTTCAGCTGCTGTATTTGAACTAGTATGTAGAAAAAAGTGAATAAGTATGAGGCGCTTGCCTGAATAAACAAAGCACCCCACAATGCACAAGACAGACATAGATTTTTTCCAATTTAAATATCAAGATACATATCTCAGGCACGTTCTTACAGTCATGACCAGTTAATATTATGAAGCAATATACTGTATGTATGATAATGCCTGTTGTTAAGGAATTAATAAATAGAAAGAAATACTTTCTTAAGAAATACTGCCATTAATAAACAAAGAGTGAAACCAATTAGAAAGTGGGGGAAATCCAATATGGCATCCCAACACTAACAAATGAAAATACCTGTAATAAAAGTGAAAAACTTAACCATACTGAATGCAAGAGGGAAAAGAACTAACCTAAATAACTTTGGAAAATGGGAAGTTGACTGAATACTGTAAGAATATAGACAAAAAGAATTGTGCACAAATGCTGTTATCTAGTCAGTAAATGCATTTCTTATGGGGGTATTGGGGTAAGACATCCTGAAACGAATTTTTGTGTACTAGCATTGAACAAATAAGTAAATATGTAGTAGATAATAAAAACTGGGTGCCTTACTGCTATAGAAGGCAATTACAAATAAAGAAAGGAAAAAAACTAAAATGATCCTTGTGATGTTGAATTGGAATCTGAGGTGTCAGTATGAACTCATTATGCATATACAAACACAGGTATATAAAAATACATATGTGTGCACATAGGCTAATACACAAATATTTACTAGTCCTGTCTGCTGAGAAGCCTAGAAGCAATAATGCTCCTGTAGTAATTAGCATATCTGGTGCCCAGATGTTGGTTTCTAAGCACCATGCCTCTATTAAAGAATCAGGGATCCTTGGAAAAGTGGTTCATTCCAGGGCAGGGGTAGAGGAAATCAAAAGGAGCTTGAAACATCTTATGGTACCAGAAAAGTGAAAGTTCTCAAAAAATATGGGAGGAGGTTGTTGAAAGAGCACAGAAGTCAACCTGAAGGAGCTCCTAATGGCCAAAGCTTTGAGCAACAAAATAACTAATGACAGCATCAGATAATAACCCAAAGAATAACATAAATATTTATAAAACAATGATGATGATAACAAATAATTAATTAAATAAGTATATGGAAGAGATATGACAGCTTTTCCTTGTAGCAAAATTGCAATTAATAAATGCATAAAGGAAGAAGGAAATAGAAAGTATCACTAGGCAGATATCACAGTGGTTATGACTGCATATATGATCCATTGAAGGGTGCTAGAATAAGTGGGCAAGGGTTTTGGGGCAGAAGATGTTTGTATAGCCTCAAAGTATTTCTCCTGAGATATTTGGTCACTATAGAAAAAATAGTTATAGTTTTACAGTTGAAATTTCCAGGAGAGACCACCTAGATGAGAAGAACAAGGTCAACATCACTAGTAATAAGACACATTGACATCATGAATGCTGTAATATGGAGCACTGAGAAAGACATGGCACCATTTCCATGATTCTCTTTTCAACGATGTAAGACACCTAGTCTAATACTGAGAATGTACAAGGCACAAATTGATGGACATTCAGCAAGATAACTAATCAATACTCTTCAGGGCTATCAGGGTCATGAAAAATAAGGAAAGGCTGAGGAACTGCTGCAGATTGTAGAAATCCAGGGGAAAATAAATAAATGCAATATGAGATCTTTATTGAGACTCTTAAAAGAACATTAGTGGAAAAAATGGTGACGTTTGAAGGTGCCGAGACCAGCTCGGTCATGGAGACCCTAACCCAGTGGTGCTAGAGGAATTAAAGACACACAAACAGAAATATAGTGTGTGGAGTGGGAAATCGGGGTCTCACAGCCTTCAGAGCTGAGAGCCTTGAACAGAGATTTACCCACGTATTTATTAACAGCAAGTCAGTGATGAGCATTGTTTCTATAGATTATAGATTAACTAAAAGTATTCCTTACGNCGTTATTATTTTACCATCTGATACTTTTTCGACATTCATGCAGCAAATATTTCAAATGGGACATTATGCCTTAAAAGGACAGATAGCTGAAAAAGAATATGCGATCCTCCTCTTTTCTTTTCACAGTAATCACAACTTGGCCTTTGATCTGACTTGAGATTCTTCATCTTCTCCACAACACAGTGGGAGGAGGCTTCTTCTGCTGGAATTCAGTAGGGCAAGATGCCATGTGGTAGTAATAATTGCTTCCATCTCTCCTAATGTGGAGCCTTTAGATACCAACTATTTGATAAAGACAGATGTATAATACATTTTCTGGATTTTATCTCCAGTTTTTTTCCTGCAAGTTAGCATATTTTTTTTTCTTTAAAATTTCATGTCAGTGGACAGGAACAGAATATTTACAGAAAATTTCAAAGAGTTTTTTTGTAAAGATGCACCCCTAGTGATGAAGCATTTGTGCCAAGAATGATAAGGGTAGTTTCCCTATTGTTCACACAGCAGGTTGTCATCTTTTCTTCTTAATAGGGAAAGGTCTTATCCTTGGTAATGCTGCATGAGTTGCTCAGTTACTTGGCAACAATAATAAAAAAGACACAAGCAGTAAAGGGCTCATCATCAACATCATGACAAATAGTAGTGCCTCAGCTGGTTTTAATGGCCATATGGAGGCATTAAATTTCTTGTTTTCAAGTATTAAATCCATTGCATATGATCAGATTAAGCCCTGGTATGTGCAAACATTTGAAACATTTCAGCTGCTGTATTTGAACTAGTATGTAGAAAAAAGTGAATAAGTATGAGGCGCTTGCCTGAATAAACAAAGCACCCCACAATGCACAAGACAGACATAGATTTTTTCCAATTTAAATATCAAGATACATATCTCAGGCACGTTCTTACAGTCATGACCAGTTAATATTATGAAGCAATATACTGTATGTATGATAATGCCTGTTGTTAAGGAATTAATAAATAGAAAGAAATACTTTCTTAAGAAATACTGCCATTAATAAACAAAGAGTGAAACCAATTAGAAAGTGGGGAAATCCAATATGGCATCCCAACACTAACAAATGAAAATACCTGTAATAAAAGTGAAAACTTAACCATACTGAATGCAAGAGGGAAAAGAACTAACCTAAATAACTTTGGAAAATGGGAAGTTGACTGAATACTGTAAGAATATAGACAAAAGAATTGTGCACAAATGCTGTTATCTAGTCAGTAAATGCATTTCTTATGGGGTATTGGGGTAAGACATCCTGAAACGAATTTTGTGTACTAGCATTGAACAAATAAGTAAATATGTAGTAGATAATAAAACTGGGTGCCTTACTGCTATAGAAGGCAATTACAAATAAAGAAAGGAAAAAAACTAAAATGATCCTTGTGATGTTGAATTGGAATCTGAGGTGTCAGTATGAACTCATTATGCATATACAAACACAGGTATATAAAATACATATGTGTGCACATAGGCTAATACACAAATATTTACTAGTCCTGTCTGCTGAGAAGCCTAGAAGCAATAATGCTCCTGTAGTAATTAGCATATCTGGTGCCCAGATGTTGGTTTCTAAGCACCATGCCTCTATTAAAGAATCAGGGATCCTTGGAAAAGTGGTTCATTCCAGGGCAGGGGTAGAGGAAATCAAAAGGAGCTTGAAACATCTTATGGTACCAGAAAAGTGAAAGTTCTCAAAAAATATGGGAGGAGGTTGTTGAAAGAGCACAGAAGTCAACCTGAAGGAGCTCCTAATGGCCAAAGCTTTGAGCAACAAAATAACTAATGACAGCATCAGATAATAACCCAAAGAATAACATAAATATTTATAAAACAATGATGATGATAACAAATAATTAATTAAATAAGTATATGGAAGAGATATGACAGCTTTTCCTTGTAGCAAAATTGCAATTAATAAATGCATAAAGGAAGAAGGAAATAGAAAGTATCACTAGGCAGATATCACAGTGGTTATGACTGCATATATGATCCATTGAAGGGTGCTAGAATAAGTGGGCAAGGGTTTTGGGGCAGAAGATGTTTGTATAGCCTCAAAGTATTTCTCCTGAGATATTTGGTCACTATAGAAAAAATAGTTATAGTTTTACAGTTGAAATTTCCAGGAGAGACCACCTAGATGAGAAGAACAAGGTCAACATCACTAGTAATAAGACACATTGACATCATGAATGCTGTAATATGGAGCACTGAGAAAGACATGGCACCATTTCCATGATTCTCTTTTCAACGATGTAAGACACCTAGTCTAATACTGAGAATGTACAAGGCACAAATTGATGGACATTCAGCAAGATAACTAATCAATACTCTTCAGGGCTATCAGGGTCATGAAAATAAGGAAAGGCTGAGGAACTGCTGCAGATTGTAGAAATCCAGGGGAAAATAAATAAATGCAATATGAGATCTTTATTGAGACTCTTAAAAGAACATTAGTGGAAAAAATGGTGACGTTTGAAGGTGCCGAGACCAGCTCGGTCATGGAGACCCTAACCCAGTGGTGCTAGAGGAATTAAAGACACACAAACAGAAATATAGTGTGTGGAGTGGGAAATCGGGGTCTCACAGCCTTCAGAGCTGAGAGCCTTGAACAGAGATTTACCCACGTATTTATTAACAGCAAGTCAGTGATGAGCATTGTTTCTATAGATTATAGATTAACTAAAAGTATTCCTTACGGGAAACAAAGGGATGGGCTGAAATAAAGGGATGGATCTGGCTAGTTATCTGCAGCAGGAACATTTCCTTAAGGCGCAGATTGCTGATGCTATTGTTTGTGGTTTAAGAACACCTTAAGCAGTTTTCCACCCTAGGTGGGCCAGGTGTTCCTTGCCCTCATTCCGGTAAACTGGCAACCTTCCAGGGTGGGCGTCATGGCCATCACGAACATGTCACAGTGCTGCAGAGATTTTGTTTATGGCCAGTTTTGGGGCCAGTTTATGGCCAGGTTTGAGGGCCTGTTCCCATCATGAATGAGACAGTTAATTTGGTTAATGCTGTTATGATAATGTAAATTTTCTGGTTATGGTAACACCATGGTTGTTTAAGATGTGAATGCTGGAAGAAGCTAAGCAAGGGATATATTGAAACTTTATGTTCTATTTTTGCAACTTTTCTGTAAGCCTAAAAGTAGTTAGAATTAAATGTTTTAAAATTTGCTATTATAAAACAAATTCAGAATGTCCACTTCTAGTTGCTATAAATAACTATAAAAATAGGCAATATATATGAAGTAACTGTTTTCACACATTGGAAAACAGCAAAGAATTATGATTCCTGAAAAAAGGAAACTAAGTGAAATAAGCCTCCAGATAACCCTGGATTTTTGCTTGGAGACAATATCTAAATTGTGGTGCAAGGAGGATTAACCAAAACAGAACACAATGGACTTACTGAACTGATGACACAGTGATCAGAATTTGGGAATAGTCAGACTGCTGGAATTTGCAGGGCAAGTTGTTAGAGAAAAATGAGCTATGTATAATTAATGCTTCAGAAATCTGCAGAATGGCCCTCTTTGGTCTTTCACTGAACGCTAAATTGCTTATGTGAAGGGCAGGACTCCATGAATTAGGGCAAAGAGCAACTACTAGGGGAATAAAAAAAATTATTCTAGAGATCAGTGAGCTGAACAACTACTGGAACACAAACATGGCTGGGATATTTTGATAGTAAATAGACAGAGGGGGGAGTCCTCTTTGAGAATGCAAAGCAAGTGAGTAGAACTTCCAAAAAGTCTCAGTCATAAAAATAGGCCGAATGTCATCCAAGAGTGATGGCTACCGTAGACCATCCCTAGCAAAGCTTTAAAATGGGCCCAGAAAAGACTAGCATGATATGCAAATGAACTAACTGCTTTCCTAGTAATTTTATTAGGGAAAATAACAAGATACAGTCAATCACAATTTAGCATCCATAATGTCCAGTATACAATAAAAAAAAACTAGGTGTGCAAAGAACTATGAAAATGTTACTGACAAGAGGGAAAAGATAACTTGTAATTAGGAGAAAAATCAGAGATGACAGAAATAGTAGACAAATACTTTAAAACATCTATTGCAAATGTGTTCATTTTTGATTTCTGAAGAAACAGCTAAATGATTTCAGTACATAAATTGAAACTACAAGAAGAAGCAAAATTATTCCACTGATAGAAAATAATTCTTACCAAAATCATGGCTGGATTTTCTTATAGAAGTCAATAAGCTGATTCTAAAATGTATATGTTACGTTTAAAGGACAGTTAAAGGAAATAGCCATGAGTCCTGAAAAAGGAAAAAAAATTAGCATACTTATGCCATTTGACTTCAATATTCACAATAAAGATACAGTAAGCAAATCAGCGATTATCCTAAAGACAGGAAAATATATCAAAATAGAGAATCCAGAAATAAAATCAAATTTATATTATCCATTACTTTTGTCTTTTCCAACTAGTTAATCTTCATTTTGATTCTATTTATGCTGAAAATGTGTGGTCCAATATTGCGGATCATATTATTTCATTTTTTGTTAATTTATTGTGATTTTCTTTTTGACCTTTATAATATATAATTGTACCATGGATCTAATTAAAAGCTTGTGCATTCTCTATTATAATAAAGTTCAGTATGTGATTATTACATCAACCTTATTAATTCTATTCTTCAGATCCTTCATGCTCTTATTTTTAGTCTATTTGCTCTGTCGTGGTTGACAGCGGTGAATTAAATTTTCCTACTAGTAAAAAAAATTCAATCAAATTAGCAAATAAATTTAATGGGAAAATGAAAATCTTTCCAATGAATTGTGGTAGAACAACTTGATGAACATGAACCTTGGCCATTATCTAACTCAATACAAAAATTAATTTGTGTTGCATCATAGACTTAAAACCAACAGCTAAAATTAAAACTTCTCAAATACAAAATAGCAGAATATCCTTATGTGCGGAGAGTAGTCAATGATTTCTTAAACAAAAGCCATAAAATATTAACAATAAAATAAAAAATGATAAAACACAATTAAACAAAATTATAAAAATCTGCTCAATAAAACATATAATTAAGAAAATTAATAAGAAAGCTACAGACTTAAATATGATATGGATAATACCTGTATCTGACAAAATACTTATATGGAGAATACGTAAACAACAACAATAAAAAATAAAATTAGTAAAAATAGGCAAAATATTTGAATAGGCACTTCAGAAAAGAAAGATAAATACAGGGCATATAAGCCCTTGAGAAAGTATTCAAGCACATCAGGAACGTTCAAATTAAAACCAAAAGTAGACAAGAGCATTCACCTATTAGAATGGCTAAAATTTAGAAGATTGATGGCATAAATTGTTAGTAAAGGTGTGAAACGACCAAAACACTGATAATTTGTATGAGTGTTGCAACAATTTTGAGAATTGTTTCAGCAGTTTCTCATAAAATTAAACATACTCCTAGTCAGAGAAAAAGACTTGACGTACAATGGAACAAATATGCAAAGACAACAGATTTCTTGTAGAAAATAGGGGTTGAGAATGAAGGAACATCTTGAAAGAAAGCACTGAAAGAAAAGAAAAGTCAACCAGGATTCTATACTGAATGAAAATTTCATCAAAAACAAAGATGAAATAAGAAAAGTTTTCAGAAATACAAAACATGGAAGAATTAATCACCAATAGATGTGCAATAAAAGAAATGTTAAAGGAATTCCTCAGGCAAAAGGAAAATCATACCAGATGGAAATCTGGATCTACATAAAGAAATTAAGAGCATTGAAAATGGTAACTACATGGGTAAGTATAAAAGATTTCACTTAATATTTAAATGTCTTTAAAAGATAATTGACTGTTTAATCCAAAAGTATTAACATTTTATGCTAAGATGTACGCCATATGTAGAAGAAAAACATATTACAACAGCCCGAAGGGCATAAAGAAATGGAATTATACTCTCGTTTCTTGAGTGCATCTGATTATTATGAGTACCAATGAGTAGGGCCAATTCTCTCCACTTAGTACCCAAAGACCTGGTGACTATGCAAGTCAACAAATACTAGGACACGTGTAAGAACCCCTCTGTCTTATGATATTAAAGGGAATTCAGCTGCACATCTGTAATAGATGTGGTGAGATTGAGCCATGTGAGCATCAGACAAGGCCATTGTATGCCATGTTGGGGAGCAGAAACAACAGATGAAAGCAAAGCTAGCCAAGCACCCTGCACTTGCTGAGGGATTGCATGCATGGACATGAACTGAGAAGACTTTCAAAAGAAACAGACATAGGTGACAAGAAATCCCACCGGTCTCTTAAATGTTAAAAGGATACTAGGTAAAGGGAGTAGGAGAGGTCTCTTTCCCATAGGAGAATTTGAAACAGGGCTAGAAAGGGAGTGGAGACAGGGATTGGGGTCAGCATGAAGGCAAGCCCTGTGCAAGTTACTAATGAGGATGGTTAGTTGAAGAGAGGGCAGCCAGTCCTGTGCTGAAAATAGAAAAGACATGAGTGGATAGGAGGACAGAATGCGCCTGTATGTGTCCAGGTGGGAGTGGGGTGGGCAATGAGGGGTTTGAAAACAAGAGAAGGGATGGCAAGGTAGGCTGGGGATGCAGAGGTAGGTGACCACATTTCTGCAGTGCTGGAGAGCTAAGCAACAAAATTGGGATACAGTGTATTGGGCAGAATGGAATCCACACTGGTAGATGCTTGTGCAGGAATGTCAAGTTCATGTTTGAGGAAGAGTCTTCTAGCACCAAGCTTTCCCAATAGTGCTTAGGAAACCCCAGTGATGTGTGGTCTAAGTGACCTCAGGCCTGAATGGGATGAAGGAGCGCTGAATAGACAGGACAATTGGCTTGCAGTTCCCCTACCCAGACTTCTCTGCCTTCAAGTCAGATATTTGATTTATGGGGAAGGCTTAAGTTGGAATAAGAGGTCCCACATCTATAATATTGACAACAATGGTATAACAGTTATATACAGAATATATCATGGAATCCTGGCCTTTGGGGGACCTGTGCTCTATAAACTTGATGATCTCTCTCCCCAGGTCTTCCTGATGTTCCTCACTAGCTGAGAGTATCTTGTATAGACCCATTCCCTAGCACCCAGTGATTCTAATCAAATCTTTCCTCCTCAAAGTAAAGGGAAGTATCTTATTGATATTTCAGAATTTTGAAGCATGCCCAGGAAAATCCTGGTACCCAAGACATCACTAAAGGAATTCCACTATCTATGGATGAGGGATTAAGTTAATTTTCTGCTCAACCTACTTAGAAAACAGGGAAATTAAAATAACAGTGAGATCATATATTATCGCCCCAAGGTTTGACCAAAATTTAAAAGGTTGATAAAATAAAATGCCTATGAGAATGTAGATTATCAACATACATTAATATGCAAGAAATGAATTGCAACAGCTTTACTAGAACAGAATTTCAGAAATATTAATAAACATTTACAATCATCACATTTTTTCCACTTTAATCCGGTTTACACTTTGCTATGTCTTTCCTGTAAGAAAACATGCATATTTGTCCAAGAATTCACGGTCAATGATGTTGATATCAGTTCTACAAATGATAGCAGCAAATGGGAAACAACTAATGTGTCCATCAGGAGGAGATTGGTTAAATTAATTACGGCACATACACACTTTAGAATTCTAGGGAGTAGTTAAAAGAGTAAAGTGGATCTATACGTACTCTCACAGAAAGATTTTTGCATTCACTTCATTCAGTGACAATGGCAAGAGGGGAAAACAATATGTATACTGTTATCCATGTATGTTGTGTGTTAAAAACTCACAATGTACTTTTTATAGCACAGTATGGAAGGAAAAGTCTAGAATACATTTTAAAACAACAAACATTATTAATTGTGATTACTTCTGAGGAGAGGCATGAATTTTGACAAAATGTACTAACTAAGGGGAATTGTGATTTATGCATATTGGTAGAATTTTGTGACAGTGAGAATATCTGCACTATTACTTAAAACCAAAATTTTCCTTAGGAGTAAACAGAAAGACAATGGGCAGTGGAAGAATACTGAATTATTTCTTCTTTTCTTATCAAAGCTACCACATCTGCCGTGGAACCATTTTCTAATCACCTAGAAAGACTCCTGGGTTTTTAGGGATTTAGCCACAGTAGATGTTTGCTTACACACTGATTCCAGTGGTCTTTCCTCACTGACTGCCTATGGAGGAGGCTTTGATTTGAGACTACCTAGGTAAGTTCACTAACTGGTTTGTGTTCAGAGGCCAGTCTAGAATAATTAACCCCATTAAAATTCGATCTCAAACCTCAGGATGGTTTCCAAAATCTTCTCTCTAGCTTCTGGGTTATAAAGCAAGAACCAGTAGATTCTGTGCCAAATCAGACTCTCCCAACTAGCAGATTTGAAAACGCTTTGAGTGTGGTGGATGCATGTAGAGAGATGAAGAGGTGTCTAAGCTTCACTGTTTTAGCTGAACAGTTATAATACAAGAAAGGGGCTGCTTCTGTCAAGAGGGTCCACGGTAATGAGAGGTGAAGCCAGCTGGGTTTCTGAGTGGGGTGGGGACTTGGAGAACTTTTCTGTCTAGCTATAGGATTGTAAACACACCAATCAGTGCTCTGTGTCTAGCTAAATGTTTGTAAATGCATCAATCAGCACTCTGTAAAAACGCACCAATCAGCACTCTGTGTAAAATGGACCAATCAGTGCTCTGTAAAATGGACCAATCAGCAGGATGTGGGTGGGGCCAAATAAGGGAATAAAAGCTGGCCACTGGAGCCAGCAGTGGCAACCCACTTGGGTCTCCTTCCATGCTGTGGGAGCATTGTTCTTTCACTCTTCACAATAAATCTTGCTGCTGCTTGCTCTTTGGGTCTGTACTGCCTTTATGAGCTGTAACACTCACTGCAGAGGTCTGTGGCTTCACTGCTGAAGTCAGCAAGACCACAAACCCACCAGGAGGAACAAACAATTTCAGAGGCACCACCTTTAAGAGCTGTAACACTCACTGCAAAGGTATGCAGCTTCACTCCTGAAGTCAGCCAGACCATGACCCCACCTGAAAGAAGAAACTCCAAACACATCTGAATATCTGAAGGAACAAACTCTAGACACACCATCTTTAAGAACCGTAACACTCACTGTGAGGGTCGGCAGCTTCATTCTGGAAGTCAGTGAGACTAAGAACCCACTGGAAGGAATAAATTCCGGACACAGTAAGGGGCAGGACCTATAGGCAGTTGGAATGTCAATTAAGTCTTGGAGAAGGCAGGTGAGTCTGGGCTGTGTGTTCCTCTGGGAGCAGGTGCAGGCTCCAGAGAAGGCTGCAGTGCAGCTGATCAACAGGTCTGTTTCATTCTGGACAGGAGGGCACGCTGTGGAAGACCCAGGGGAAGGGTACAGTAATGTGAAAAAGTGCTGGACTGGACTCATGTGAAGGGACCAGGGCAGGGTCAGCTCTGGAAGAATCTGGGGCTAAGGGAGGGAGGACTCCAGGCCAATGAACCCTACAGACAGTCCCAGATTGTGTCTGAGTCTCATTCTCACCTTACTTTTTTCAGGCCTGCTTTTAGTGCTTCCACCATAGGATCTTTATTTTGATTGTCTGAGAGACATCTTGGAGTATTGAGAAGAGAAATAAATTAATAGACCCAAGATCTGCCTCAGGCTGGGAGGAGTGGAACAGTGTGAGCTCTAGAGGAATGCAGACCAGGAGTCTAGTCCCATCCTGTCACTTACTAGCTGTGGGAAGTAGACACATTACCCAATTCTATGAACATTGAGTTCTTCATTGGTGAAGTGGATTTGATAAGCCCTGTCCTCTAGGACTGTTGGACTATGTGTGATGTATGTAAAGCACCTGGTACAGTGACTGGTGTGCATTGAGACATTAAAAAGTGACATTTATTACTATGATTTTGTTTTTACTCTAGGTAATACCACCCCTTCGACTGGGATATTTTTGGTTTTGTTTTTTAATCCAAGAGAAGTAAATGTCCATGAAAATGCAGTGCTGTAGGACACAGAACACCAAATTAGCCAAAAATTCTCCCAAGAAAGAAAGAAAGAAAGAGCCTCAGTAAGTCTTCCTCCTTGTAGGGTATGTTTAATTTGGATGTTGGGGAATCCTCCCCATCTGGATGCACCTCTGTTTCTGGAATGTGTCAAAATCCAACTCTTTCTCTCCCTCTCACTTGCCCTTTGATCCAAACCACCCCTATTTTCATTCATTTAACCCCTATGAAAATATAGCCTTCCCTTAATTTTCCAAATTATAGTGAAATTAACCTAGTTAAAATGCCCTTCAGATGGACTCTCCAACCCAAGGCAAAAAGTGCCAGTACAATGGCCTCTGGGTATCCCACCTCCCTTGAGGGTATCACCCTTATTTCTCAGAAACTGGCTGGAGATGAAATACGTAGAACACCTAGTTTTTGCACTGGGACAATAGCACAGGGCATTTTCCATCCCTGCACTAGGTGGAGAACTAAAAGCCAAAAGCTAAAGGCAGTTCTCCATTCCAGACTGTGTCTTAACTCTGAGACACACCACCAAGGATCCTGCCCCTCTCACCACTCCCATACCCTCCTCTGATCTGCCACCCAGCTTAATTTAAAACTATCTCCCATTGAGGGACTTAAGGTTTTTCAAAGTCCCAAATTGCCTTGCCTCAGCGTGTTTACACTTGACTACTCTCCTGTGGACCTCCCCTTTTCCAGCCCCCTCCACTATATATTTTTTTCACTTGTCTTTTATGTCTTACACGGTATCTCACCGTATTCCTTATAGGATAGCTGCTACTGACTCTAAAATTTCATGAACATTGGCTTGGACTTCTTTTTCTTACCATCCCTGGTATTACTGTTGAGCTTTCCAAAGAGTAGATGTTCAACTAATGTTTGAGGAATAAAAAAGCTAGTGAACAAGAGGTCAACTTTATTAACTCTTTAATGCTTTCTACATTCTTGAATAAGCAAAGCAAATCTGGGTATATAACTTTTATTTTACAGAACAACAGAATAGAAGAAACGAGGAAATATAAGAGTTTACCACCTTTTACTTTTTTCTCTATTTCTTAATCCCAACTATTTTACTGCTGAGTATTTCACATTTCTAAGGAAATGCCTATTTCCATGTCATGTTTTTTCATTCCAGATCACTAAATAAGATGAAAGATTTCTCAATTTGTTTTAACAGATTAATAAAAGCCTCTTTAAAGTTTCATGA
This sequence comes from Rhinopithecus bieti, assembly GCF_001698545.2. NCBI lineage: Eukaryota > Metazoa > Chordata > Mammalia > Primates > Cercopithecidae > Rhinopithecus > Rhinopithecus bieti. The sequence goes on from NW_016812826.1 coordinate 23,096, forward strand.
ACAACCTTAAATATGTAACCAATATTATTCATGCAGCTAGATTCTAAAGCTAATTAACCTTTTATATAATAAATAACATTTGAAAACTTTCAACAAAAACAAAAGATAAGTGTACAAGTTACTCATGTAGAACAGGAATACAGATATGATATGTACTATGTTCCCTCTAACACCGCCTGGGCCTCCCACTACTTAAAAGATTGAGTGTTCTCTTCAAAGTGAGGAAAGTGCTTCATACTTCTCTAAGGGTGAAGCTGCTGGAATTAACCCTGTAACGTGCACTGGCCATGGCACTAGTAGGAGGCGTAGCTGCAAATCTGCCTCGGACTCTCTCTTCTTCATCTCACAAAGCTTCTTCATACAAAGATGGAAAGGAACTGGGGACAGTATCATGAATCTTGGCCAAAAACTCAAGGGCTCTCATCTTACTGGTTTCTGCATGGGCTCTGGGACCCCACAGAAATTCATACCACACAGGATTGCTGTTGAATACCTGCTGGCGCTCCAGGTATCTTTCCTTTATGAAATCTTGGGTGATAAGCTTCTTGGGCTCCCCATAGAAATAGTGGTTCTTTCTGGCATCTATCCCCATTACCTTAAGCACCTGCAAGATATCTTCCTCAGAGGCACAGTTGCCCTTCATAAAGATCACACACAGGATAGTCATCAGGAGGCCAGTCTTGGGCATGATCTCTTCACCACTCAGCCTTGCATCACAGGAGCGATTCAATTTGTTGATAAGAGCATAGTAGTGCCTGGTTGGATCGACTTCCTTCACAACAATGCCAAAGGCCGGCACCATGAGCTCAAAGGCCTTCTTGAGGATCTCATGGAAGTGCACCTTCTCCTTTTTGATGACATACTTTAGCATGTCATGCTTTGTTATGGGCTCCTTCATGTTGTACTTGTGCAGCAGGAACTGCACCAACAACATTGCCTTCTGGTCTAGAGGGGTTGTGCTCAAAAGATCAGTGGTTGGTGGTGCCTGGGAGGTGCTTGTTTTTTCCTCATCTTGGCTCTTGGCACCTTCATCAAATTTTGTGCATGAAACACTTGCAGAAGTACTGGTAGTGGATGGGGCTCTCTGAGGGCCCGGAGATTTGCTACTTGGCCCAGTACCAGGGGAGCTCTGGTGATTAACACCATAAAGAGGAGGGGAGGAAGTGGAGGGCCTTTCTTGCTCCGAATCATGTCTCTCCTCTGAACAGCCTAGGCTGGCTTCCTCAGACTACAGGTCTCATCTTCCTGAGACCCTTGAGGTGGAAGTCAGAGGGTATCTCATGCTGATAGCTCTGCTCTGGGCCTCCCAGGAGTGAAAGTAGGGCTGGGGCTCAGCACAAGCTGGGCTCCTTGCCTCTGGGGTAGGTGGTCCTGTCAGATTTCCACCTTGGGTGTTGGGGGAGGGGAGGAGTAGGGAGTTCGCCTGGCTTTTTCATTAAAGGCTTTATGGGAAATACCAACTCCGTGAAAGCTCTGGGTCATTTCCATACTGAAAACCTTGAGAATGGGTTAAAGTCTCAGGCTAGATACATATGGGGAAGCTGCATCCACAAAACAGCATTCCAGTTTTGGGTAGTTATTAAGCACAGCTTCTAGAATCATGCTGTTTCAGCCAACCCAAACTTTTGTGCTGTCATGATATTACCATATGGTACTGGCACACAGGGTCTGAGGTGCCATCTCAGATTGCACTATTCAGTGAAGCAGTATAAATTCATTGTCTCAAGGCACACTGGGAAGAAGCAAGGGCCACACTTCAAAATATTTCGTCCAAATAATTCTGTCATCTGCTTCTATTTCTGGCTACGGACCCTGTTTCCACTTGAGGGTATGCCCCCACTTGTTTCCCACATATAAGTAATGGTTCAACCCAATCTTATTGTCCCTCAGGAATTTCTCATTTTTGCTTCTTTGCTGCTGTTGATACTGTTCTCTCATTCTTTCTATAGTTTCTCCAGGGTTGATTTTGGAAAATATTAGCCAAATTCTGGTTGCCATCTTGAATGCTACATGTAAGGTAGTGTATTGGTCTGCTCAGGTTACCATGACAAAATAACATAGACTGTGTGGCTTAAACAACATAATTTTTTTTAATCTAGAAATTTATTTACCTCCAGGTTCTGGAGGTTAGAAGTCCAAAATTAAGGTGTCCTCAGGGTTGGTTTCTGCTGTGGATTCTCTTCTTGGATAGCAGACAGCTGTCTTCTTGTTGTGTCCTCACATGGATTCTTCTCTATGTTCTTGCAAAAAGAGAACTTTGGTTTCTCTGCCTTTTCTTAAAACCATTCTTTTGGATTAGGGCCCCACCCTTATGACCTCATTTAAACTTAATTATCTCCCTATAAAGGTCTTATTTCCAAAAAATGTCATATTGGGCATTAGGGCTTCAACATACGAATTTTGAGGAGGATACATTCAGTCCACAGCTGGCAGTGAATCTGTAAATAATTTAAGGAGGATTGGCATCTTTATAATATTCTTTTCCCCATAAGTGAACACAGGGCACTGATCTATTTATTTGGGATTTTATAGTTGCCTCCAAAAGATGGTGTACATTTTGTTAGGTTTCTTTTAGGCAAATTTGGATATTTGCTGCTATTATGGTTGAGATATTTTTCTATTATTTGTTCTTATTACTTATTGATTTTGTATGGCAAGGCTCCTGAGTTTGCCATAGTGACACATACAACAGCTTTCTGAAGTCTGTTTGTTGAGTATTTTGTGCACTGGTTCCTGTGGATTTTCTAATTAGAAGAACATATTGTCACCATTTATTATCTCTGTCCTTTCAATATTCATACCTTTTATTTTAGTATTTTTATTGCTCTAGTTATGTATTTCAGTTCACTTTAAAACAGTAGAGATGCTACCATACATTTGTGTCCTGGTCCTCATTTTAATGGGGATGCTTTTAACATTTCACATTCCTGTAAGCTTTTTGTAGATTTTAGGAAATGGAAATCCTATTTCAATGTTATTTTGCTTTTTTTTTTTAACCATGAATCAGTGTTAAATATTTTTTTCCAAAGGCTTTTTCTGTACCCCAGGAAATGATCAAATGCCATTCTCCTCTAATCTATCAATGTAGATAAATCGCAATCAACCATTTTTCTCTAATGTTATATCATTTTTGCATTTCTTGGATACAGTCTACTTATTCACTCTTACGTTAAACATGCTATGAATGTATTTAGGATAGATGCCTCTGTGTGAGTGAAACTGGCTCATGTGATCTATTCTTGGGGTGTCCTTATTTAGTCTTTGTATTCAATAAAGCTATACACCAAACAAAAGAACATGAAACAAAATGACAAAAGCAATGATTACATGTTAAAAATGTTTAAATCCAAGTTAGACTTTAGATTAGTTAATCATATTATGCCAATGTCATTTTCTGCATTTCCATAATTGGACTATTATTACTCAAGTTGATATCTTCAGAGGGAAGTGGGAGAAAGACGCATAGTAACTCTCTGTACTATGGTTGCAATTTCCACTAGTCTAAAATAATATCAAAATAAAGGGTTTAAGGATTTTTGGTTTTAGCACCAACATACAAAGGGCTTAGGAGTTATCTCTCTTATCTTTACAACAAGAAATAGCTGGAAAAATTGAAAACCAATGACTTTCCTTGGACCCAACAGAGAACTGAGGTCAAAGGAATCACAGAGCAACTTGCTACCCTGAAATCTGAAGAGACAGGCACATTCAAATAATTACAGTTGTTTGCTTACCTGGAGCAGAAGCTACTGAAAGCCGTAACAGTGGAACCACTTAGTTCATTAGTAATATTGACAAATTGCTATAGGCTGAATGCAGACTAGTGTGAGATTGCAAAAACATCTAGGAGTTGCTATCACAGAAGGGACCACACTAATGCAGCCTTTCCCTCCAGGAACTCCACCAGGTTCTCAAAATGAGGACCTGAGAGAAATCCCCTGGTGGTTCTGGCAGGGGGAAGGAGAAGTATAACCATTATATAATCTTTCCAGATCCTTCCATATTACAGAGATCTATTCTCCAGAGTAACATAGAAGTCTTATCCCACCTAAAGGAATTAATTTCCACCCCACTATAGCTCCTTTCAGCCTTCCTGTCTTATGTAATAAAAAAAAAAACAAAAAACAAAAAACAAAAAACATAGTCAACATGGGACAAGGATTAAAAAAAAAATAGATTGGTAATGATGCAGCCAGGAAAAGAAGCAAAGGACTGGAGTGGGTGGGTGGGGTGTTATACTCTTGGAGGAGGGACAGAAGTATTTGTGATCATTCCCCCTAAAAGCAGGATTACTAAAATACTAAGATTTAATTTTTTAAAAAATTATAGAACACTTTCTTTTTCCTACATCCTACCACCACAGAAACAAGCCTCTAGTATAGTAACAGTGGATTACAGCTGAAAGATCTGCACACAGCTGCTCTCTGAGGACCAATACAAAGAGAAACCCTAAAGCAAAGAGAGGATAAAACAATCAAAGACACTAGAGGAATGTGAAGCCTCTAGTACCTATAATATAACAAACATTAAACACAAGCCAACTCCTAACCATGTTAATATCAATCATCACACTAAAAGCATATGTTCCCTAGTACCTAACACTGACATATGTCTGGCTTTCAACAAAAAATTATAAAGCATACCAAAAAGCAAGGAAGAAAACAATCTGAAGAGACAAAGCAGGTGTCAGAACCAGACTTAAACATGATACAGATGTTTAAATTATCAAACAAGAAAATTTAAATAGGTATGATTAGAATTTTGAGGGCTCTAATTGAAAAAACAGATAACATGCAAGACCAAACAGGGATTATGTTGGCAGAGAGATGGAGACTATAGGAAAGAATCAAAACTAAATGCTGGCAATCAAAAACACAATAAGAGAAATGCAGAATGCTGTTAACAGGCTTATTAGTTAACATGACACAGCTGAAGAAATAATGACTAAACTTGAGAATAGGTTAGTAAAAACCTCACCAAATGAAACACAAAGGGGAATAAAAAGAATTAAAATTAACAGGATATCCAAGAACCATGGGAAAATATAAAAAGGTATAAATACAGGTAATTAGAATGTCAGAAGGAAAATAAAGAAAGAATGGGGCAGAAAAAAATACTTGTCATGATAGTGTTGAAGGATTTTCTATCATTAGTGACAGACAACAAAGCATAGACGACCCAGTCAGCTCAGAGAACACCAAGCAAGATAAATAGCAACTCTAACAGATTATACCTAGGATATCATACTTTAACTGCAGAAAACAAAGACAGAAAAAATTATGAAGAAAGTGGACTGGAATTACTTTCCTACAGAAAACAAAGATTAAAATTATAGCAAAATTCTCATCAGAAGTCAGGCAAGCAAGAAGAGAATAACATGAAATCCTGAAATCCTTAAAGTGTTAAAAGACATAAAAGTTCAAACCAAGAATTCTGTATCTAACATAATTACCTTTCAAAGGAGAAGAAAAAGTAAAGACTTTCTTAGACAGACAAAAGCTGGAGCAATTCATTGCCAGCATACCTGCTCTGCAAGATGTTAACTTCATCATGCAGAAGGAAACTGATATAGGTCAGAAATGTGAATGAACATAAATGAGCATCAGAGAAGGAATAAATGGGGGTAAAATGAAATATTTATTTTTTGTCATTCTTAACTTTAAAAATTATTGCTTTAAATCATTAATAGCAGCAATGTATGGGCTGATTATAGCATATGGATAAGTGAAATGAATGACAACAATGTTACAAGGGATGGAGGGAGAAATTGGAAACCTACTGTTATAAGGAATGTATACTACATGTTAAATAGTGTAGTGTTATTTGAGTGTGGGCTTAAATTATTTAAAAATGTATATTGCAAACACTAGGAAAACCACTGAAAAAATTTTAAGTATGAGGTGTTTATCAGGAGAAGAGATTAAATAAAATCGTATAAAATGCTCAAGTATAACCAGACAATGAAAAAAAAAAAAAAAAAAAAAAAAAGGCAAAAAAAAAAACACCCCGATGCAACAAACAAAAAACAGTTATAAAAGAATAGATTTTAAGGCTGGGTGTGGTGGCTCACGCCTGTAATCCTAACACTTTGGAAGACTGAGGCAGGCAGATCACTTGACCTCAGGAGTTTGAGACCAGCCTGGGAAACATGGTAAAACCCTCTTTCTACAAAAAATAGAAAAATTAGCTAGGAGTGGTAGTTTGCACCTGTAGTCCCAGCTACTTGTGGGGCTAAGGCAGGAGAATAACTTGAGTCCAGGAAGCAGAGGTTGCAGTGGGCCAAGATCACATCACTACACTCCAGCCTGGGCGACAGAGTGAGACCCTTTTAATACAACTATATTAATAATCACTTTAAATGTGAATGCTCTAAACACAATAGCTAAAAGGAAAAATGTGTCAGATTGGATACAAAAATATAAAAGATTCAACCATATGCTGTTGATAAATCTACTTTGTATACTCACACTCAGGTTAAAAGAAAAGGGGTAAGGGATTTTTAGGGCAGTGAAACTATTCTGTATGATACTTTAATGGTGGATACATGACATTATGCATTTGTCAAAACCTGTAGGACTGTACAACACAAATAATGGATCCTAATGTAAATGATGGACTTTCGTTAATAATAATCTATCAATATTCATTCGTTAATTGTATTAAATGTGCCACACTAATGCAAGGCGTCAATAATAGGAAAAACTGTGTGTGACAGGGGAAGGGGTAAATAAATGGAAACCATATTTCTGGCTCAGTTTTTCTGTAAACCTAAAACTGCTCTAAATGTAAAATGTATAAGTTTTTAAAAAGCAAAGAAAATTCACATATATGTAAATAACCAGCTTACAGTATTTGAACTAAACTTGTACTATAATTGAACTAAAACACATTGGATTCACTAATTCCTTGTCTTATTTTTAGCACAGAGTCCCTGTACAATGGTTATCGCCCACAACTTAACAGCTCCAGATCATCTGCCACACCTTCCTTGTCCAACATTCAAGGGTTACCTTAGAACACCCAAGATCAGGCCAACAATTTAGAAGTGATGACTAGTGACATCTATTAATGTTCCACAATGCTGTCTCCTTCAAGAAAGTGTCCAATGACCTCCTCACTTCAAAAAAGGGTCACCTGTAGAAAAGGAAGGAGTTTTGAGATGATGTGATAGATTATGTTGTTAACAACATATCTCTCAACTGGCTGGTAGGTTCCCTTTATTCTCAGCTGACTTGAGTCTCAGAATGCTCAAGACCAAGGTGCGGGGAAGAAAAGGATAAGCCAGGAAATATACCAAGCTGAACATAAAACACAGCAAACTTGTCCCTTTAGCCAATGCATGGTACAGTCAGCCAGATGACTTTCTTTGATGTTGAAATTAACCTGCTAGGCAAATATGGTAGGCAGCTGGAAATGGGTCTTCAATTGTAGTCATTTCCAGCTAGATAAAGATCTTTAACATTTTTGGATTAAGCAGTTAAGTTCTGTTGCTTATCTGGCTGTCAAGAAAAGAATGACAGACTTGTCAGAGTCTAGTCAGAACTCACTTATGACATTTATGATTTTATTCTATGATCATTGTGTTGCTACTGTTACTGTATGACTCTAATAAATAGAAAAACATTCATGTAGTCCATAGTATGAATTGATGTCTGTTCCACTGCTCTTCATGGTTTGCCTTGTAATGCATGCTTGTAAAACTTGATTTTAGCTTTAAAAAAAAATTCTCATGTAGGAATACTACTTTGAAATTCAATAAAATATATTTTATAGTAAGTCAGTTTAAAAAAAGTAAAGGGATGGAGACAGACATACTATAACAACACTAATCAAATAAAAGCTAAAATAGCTACACAAATTTTAGACAAAACAGATTTCAAAACAAGGGAAATTATCAGGGACAAAGAGGGAAATTATGTAATGATAAAGGGGTCAGTTCCCCAAAAGGACACACTAACTCTAAATGTGCATGCATCTAACAGAGCATCAAAATACATGGAGCAAAATTGATTGAAGTAAAAGATACAGTATTACAGTATATTTAATACATTTTCAGTAATTTATAGACAGCAGACAGAAAATCAGCAAGGATATACATGACATGAAGAGTACTAATAACCAGCTTGACTTAACTGACATGATAGAGTATTCCAACCAACAGCAGCAGAACACACATTATTCTCAAGCTCACCTGTGACATTCACCAAGTAGACCACATTCTAGGCCATAAAACACACAGTAACAACTTTTAAAAAAATACATAAATTGCACAAAGTATGTTCTCGGATAACAGTATAATTATATCAGAAATCAATAACAGAAAGATAGCTGGAAAGTTCCCAAATATTTGTAAATTAAACAGCACACTTCTCCACAACCCAAAGGTCAAAGGAGTTTCAAAAGGAATTTAAAAATATTTTGAACTAAATAAAAATGAAAATCCAAATAACCAAATATTGTAGATTGCTGCTAAAGTAGTTTTTTAGAGAAATTTAGAAGATCAAATTCATGTATCAGAAAAGAAGAGATATCTAAAGTAAATAACCTAAGCTTCTACCATAGGAAATCATAAAAGAGGAGCAAATGAAAATAAATAGAAGAAAGGGGATAACTTTTAAAAGAAGCATAAGTAAAAGAAATAAAAATACAGAGCAGAAATAAAACAAGAAAACAATAGAGAAAAGCAATAACATTATCAAAATAATCAAATAAACTATTGGCCTCTAGCCAGGATGATCAAGAAAGAGAGAGAAGACATAAAGTACCAATATCAGGAATAAAAGGGGGTCATCACAACTCACAACTGATCTTATAAACATTGAAAAAGTAATAATGGAATACTACAAACAATTCTGCTTACATATTTGATAACTTAGATGAAATGAGTCAATCTCTTGAAAGACACAAACTACCCAAATTCACATGGGTTGAAATAAATAACCTGAACAGTATTGTATCTATTCAAGATATTTAATCAGTAGTTTAAAACTTTCTTTAAAAAGAATCACCAGATGCAGATGGTTTTTTTGGATGAATTCTACCAAGCATTTAAGGAAGAGAAAGTACCAATAATCCACAATATCTTCTAGTAAATAGAAGAGACAAAATTCTCAGTTCTTTTTATGAGGCTATCATCACTCTAATACCAAAGCCAAATAAATACATTACTAGAAAAATAACAATACTCCAATATCACTCATGAATGTAAAAAATATCTTTCATAAAATATTAGGAAATAGAATACAGAAATATGTAAAAAGAATGAAACACATCATGACCAAGAAGGGCTCATTCCAGAATGCAAGACTGAGTCCATATTTGTAAATCAATCAATGCAATTCATATTAACAGATTGAATATAAAATAAATGTGATTACATCAATAGATGCAAAACAATAATTTGAAAAATTTAATACCGATTTATACTTAACACATCTAAAAATTAATAATAGAAGGGAACTCCCTTAGTTTGATAAAGGGTATATGAGAGAACTTATCACTAACACCATACCTAATGATGAGAAAATGAATATTTTCCACCTAAGATTGGGAATGAGATGAGGTTGATTTTTCATTATTCCTATTCAATATAATACTAGAAGCCCTATTTAGCATAAGACAAGCAAAATAAGTAAATAAAAATTATACATATAGGAGAAGGATAAATAAAAATTGTCTTTTTTGCAGAGGAAATGATTGTCTATGTAGAAAACCCAAAGAATCTAAAAAAAACCCTTTCTGAAACAAGTAATTATAATCACTTTACCATTTACCAACAATAAAGAATTGGAATCAGAAATTAAAAAGCAAAAATATTTACAATCACACAAAAATACTTAGGTATAAGTCTAATAAGATATGTACGGAATCCATATGCAGAAAACTACAAAACACTGATTAAGGGAGATTTAAATAAATGGAGCAGTACTTTCTGTTCCTGGAATGGAAGACTCACTATTGTTAGGATGTCAATTATTTCTAACTTGATTTATAGACTCAATGCAATTCCAATAAAAATCCCAGCAAGTTTTTTGTAGACAGCAACATACTGACTCTGATATGGTGTAACAAAGATCTTAGAATAGCCAACACAATACTGAATAAGAACAAAGTTTGAGGACTCATACTACGTGATTTAAAGGCTTAATATAAATCTACAGTAATCAAAACAGTATAGTGTTAGTGAAAGAAAGAACAAATAGAATGGAGAATAGGATGCCCAGAAATAGGCTCACACAAATACAGCAAACTGATTTTTCACAAAGGTGCAAAGGCAAATAAATGGAAAATGATCATTTTTTCTCAGCAAATAGTGCTAGAACAGTTGGATATTCATGTGGAAAAAATTTAACTTAGACACTAAACTGAGACCTTACACAAAAAATTAACTCAAAATGGATTATAGTCCTAAAACAAAATGCAAAACTATAAAACTTCTAGAAGAAAACATAGGAGAAAATCTATATGACTTTGGGTTTGGGAATGAGTTTTATTAATATATACAATACCAAAAGCATAATTAATAAAAGAAAAAAACACTGATAAGTTGGACTCTATTAACGTTAA